>NW_022437025.1:647592-672134 GCF_009761245.1 Sapajus apella
AGACAGTGTGAATGTGAGAATCGGGTGTGGGTGCTGGGACCCTGTAGACAGTGTGAGTGTGAGAATCGGTGTGAGTGCTGGGACCCTGTAGACAGTGTGAATGTGAGAATCGGGTGTGGGTGCTGGGACCCTGTAGACAGTGTGAGTGTGAGAATCAGGTGTGAGTGCTAGGACCTGTAGACAGTGTGAATGTGAGAATCGGGTGTGGGTGCTGGGACCCTGTAGACAGTGTGAGTGTGAGAATGGGGTGTGAGTGCTGGGACCCTGTAGACACCGAGTGTGAGAATCGGTGTGAGTGCTGGGACCCTGTAGGCCCTGTGAATGTGAGAATCGGGTGTGAGTGTTGGGACCTGTAGACACCAAGTGTGAGAATCGGGTGTGGGTGCTGGGACCCTGTAGACACCGAGTGTGAGAATCGGTGTAAGTGCTGGGACCCTGTAGGCCCTGTGAATGTGAGAATCGGGTGTGAGTTATGGGACCTGTAGACACTGTGAGTGTGAGAGTCGGGTGTGAGTGCTGGGACCCTGTAGACAGTGTGAATGTGAGAATCGAATGTGAGTGCTGGGACCCTGTAGACAGTGTGAGTGTGAGAATCGGGTGTGAGTGCTGGGACCCTGTAGCCCCTGTGAGTGTGAGAGTCCGGTGTGAGTGCTGGGACCTGTAGATACCGAGTGTGAGAATCAAGTGTGAATGCTGGGACCCTGTAGGCCCTGTGAATGTCAGAATCAGATGTGAGTGCTGGGACCCTGTAGGCCCTGTGAGTGTGAGAATCGGGTGTCGGCACTGGCCCCCTGTTGGCACCGTTGGCTGTGTTCTGAGTTTGCTCTCATTTCCTGTTGTTTTCTGTCTTTACTGTCTCCAGCTGTGCCTCTAGAGGGTTCCTCGCAGCCCCCAGCCCCCCTTGGCCTCTGTTTGTGTTCTCCTGTCTCAGCGCCTTGTTCTGTGGCCACCGCCTGCTGGTCCTGCAGGGCCCCTGTTGTCACCTCTGGTGGGCTACAGGCCTGTGGGACCTGGGGTGGGGTGTCACTGAGCTCTTGCCACCGTCTGGGGCCACCTGCTGCTTCTGCAGCCTCTCCCTCCTGGGCTGGCCTCCTCCCGCAGTCTGCCCCTGCATCCCACCGCCTCCTCACTGTAGGTGTATGTGTGTTTTCCCAGTCATCACTCCCTGGCCACTGTTGTGCTGGTCCCAGCTGGAGCCTGATTGCGGTCAGCAGTGACCAGCTGGACGGGGCAGGCACTATGAACTCCACCTGGCACCGAAAAGGCATTTGGCAGGCGTTTTCTGAGTGAGTGTTGGGATGCAGCCTTCCTGAGACCTCTGGAGACCCCTTCACTTCTTCTCTCCCTGAGTAGTCAAGATGCTGGGCAGGGAATTCTGTGTGGAAGGGCATTTTCTTCAGTGCTGTGGAAGGATGGCGTCTTCACCTGTAAAATCCACTGTTGCCATTGTGAAGTCAAACCTGGTCTTTGGTGGGGCTTCTCCTCCGGAGCTGCGGGGCCCCCTCTGTTCCCTGAGACCCTGTGGTTGGGGCGGGTGGCTGTGTGCAGTGCCCCGTGGCCCCTCATTCTGGCAGGATTGTTTCAGCTTCTGAGATGAAGACAGCCTGCGCAGGCCTGGAGAATAATAAAGCAAGACCTGCATGCTGATCGCCTCGCTGGGGAAGTAAGATGCAGTATAATCAAAGCTCCCTCTCAGTTTTCTGTCTGCTTTCTGTAAAGTATTAACGGATGCTGGAACTTGTCTGTCACCTGTGCTGTCTCTTTCTACTGTTTGGAAAGATTTTCTCAACTTGATCATCCAGTCCTTCTCCTGAATTTTAATCCTGCCAGGCACATGGCTGATATCACTGTGTAGGGAGATGGGCAGGGAACAAGTCAGTACACTGTAAGCTTAGAGCCATGCTGTGCGTGCACGCATGGGCACGTGTGTGTGTGCGTGCCTGTGTGTGTGTGTATGTGCGTACGTGTGCGCGCCTGTGTGTATGTACATGTGCGTACGTGCCCTGGACATGCTGCCCCATTGTGAGGACACAGATGTGGCTCTGCAGCCAGAGTGTGCCATGTACGAGAAGGCCTGGCCGCACACAGCACACGCGTGTCACTGAGGAGGGTGACTGTGTGTGTGGAGGAGGGTCTTGGCCACACACAGCATGTGCGTGTCACTGAGGAGGGTGACTGTGTGTGTAGAGGAGGGTTTTGGCCGCACACAGCACACGCGTGTCACTGAGGAGGGTGACTGTATTTGTGGAGGAGTGTCCTGGCCACACACAGAACACATGTGTCACTGAGGAGGGTGATTGTATGTGTGGAGCATCCTGGCCGCACACAGCACACACGTATCACTGAGGAGGGTGACTGTGGAGGAGGGTCTTGGCCGCACACAGCACACACACGTCACTGAGGAGCATGACTGTGTGTGTGGAGTGTCCTGGCTGCATACAGCACACACGTGTCACTGAGGAGGGTGACTGTGAAGGAGGGTCTTGGCCGCACATAGCACACGCATGTCACTGAGGAGGGTCACTGTGGGAGAACACTGTGCCACAAGGGAGAGCAGTAGCGTGGTTTCAGCTCTGGGAGGTGGGCAGTCTGTCCTGAGAGGCGCAGGTTGTCTTGTGTGGTGGAGAGGAGCTGGCCCAGCCATGAGTGGGGAGGGCTTCCTGCCCAGGAACCTTGTGCATGGCTAGGAGGGAGGGCAAGCCTGGTGTGGACACAGCCCTGACATCAGCGGGACCCTATGTGGATGTGGCTCTGATGTGAACGGGATTCCGCGTAGACAGGTGGTAACTTGAGTGTGGACCCAGCGTGGATCCAGCGTGGACATAGTCCCGACGTGGACCTGGCGTGGACACAGCTCCCAACGTGAATGGATGTGGCTCTGATGTGAATGGGACCCTACGTGCATGGGCAATGATGTGAGTCTGGACCTGGTGTGGACCTGTCATGGACACCGCCCGACATGAATGGATATAGCTCTGATGTGAACAGGATTCCGTGTAGATGGTTGATGATGTGAGTGTGGACCTTGTGTGGACACAGCCCTGACGGGAATGGATGTGGCTCCAATGTGACCTCACTGGTGTGGGAAGCAGAGGGTGAGGCCCCGCCCTGCTGTCAGGAAGATGTGTCAGATTTCTGTCTCTCAATGCTGCTCAGGCTTATCTGGAGGGTGAATTAGTGGGAGGCTGGCTTGGAGAGGGCTTTCCTGCATGGGCTTCAGCACCTGGACGGGAGCTCTGGCATGGTCCGGGCAGTGGCTGAGGACAGCAGGGAGGGGAGGATGACCGCTGGGCAGCAGGAGCTCAGACAGGTGCGGAGTGGCGTGACTTCCTTGGAGAGGGGCTTATGCTTAGGGTCCCTGAGGGAGGCATCATGCAGCCTCTGCATTGCCCACCCTGATGGTCATTTTGTACACAAAGACTTGGCCACAAATGTTCACAGCAGCCTGATTCACAAGCCCCAAAGTGGGAGCAGCCAAATGACCACCTGCTGGCCCTGGTTGGCAGCTGTGCAGTGCAGGGTGGGCACAGAGACACGAACAGCAAGGCCAGTCACAGACCCAGAGAGGCAGACGGGGGTCCACGTTGGGCCACCCCTCCCTCCTGGGCTGGCACCCGTGAGGCCGAGGTCACTGGAAGGGTGGTGACGATCTCACGGGCGTGTGTGAAACCGACCTGACTGCATTGTTATGGCAGGGCAGGCATTGATCTGCAGCCTTGCCCAGCGAGGCTGTTCGCAGGCACAGGGTGCACCTGCAGCTCTGGACTGGCGAACCTCAGGAGCTGTTTTCTGGGAAGTTACATAAGTCAGCAAAACTGACTCACAAACAACAGAAACTTCACGACTGTCCTAAGATATGGGTGGCAGAAGAAAATGTGCCCCAGGTGTGGACTGGTGATACCTGCTCTTCCTCCTGCCTAGTCCCCCCAGAGGAAGGCTGGGTCGGGTAGTCAGCCGGACGGGGCAGGGGCCTGAGGAGGCCGGGCTGCAGAGGGCGCTGGGGTGGACAGCAAAGGAGAGAGGGGGTCGGTGCCTGAGGAGGCTGCGGGTGAGGCGGGGCGAGGGCAGAGTGCACTCACTGGGGCCACCCTGTCCCCTGGGACTCCCCTCACAGGACAGAGAAGTCCCCCCACCGTGAGCAGGGTTGCTGAACACGGGCCCTTCAGGAAATGGGGGCTCCACATCTGGGCGTGGAGAGAGCCCCGTGGCATGCAGACACCGCATCGGAGCACGTCGTGTAGTGCAGGATGCCCTGGGCGTGGGACAGCATCTGCGTGAGAACAGGGTCCGTGCATATGCCGTGTTACTTAAGGACACACCCAGAGACACAGAATACGTCCCTACATGAAGAATGGCCACTGCCTCTGGGTGTTGAGGATGATACATTTTTCCTTAATACCATCCTTTGCTCTGCATGTCATACTGAGTACAAGTGTGTGTTCCTTCTACTGCAAAGCAAAACAGAAAACAAGCCATTGTGTTAGCCCGATGGTGGTGTGCTGTAGGCACGGCTGGGGTCGGCAGCTCCTCCAGTGTCCAGGAGCAGTGGCAGCTAAATGCCAGGAGCCAGAGGCTGTGCCAGGAGCTGTGTCGGGTGTTTTGAGGTGTCTGAGCTGGGTGGAGAGGAAGGTGGATGCCACACGGAGGCATCAGAGCCACATACATCCACATCGGGGCTGCGTCCATGCTGGGATGTGTTTGAAAGTGTGGTGAGAGCTGTGTGCCCTGCCCATTTCTGAAGGCTCCTGGTTGCTCCAGTTACTGGGAGCCGTGGGGCCAAGTGGTCTCAAGGTCCACCAGGGAGGCGAGGGTGCATTTTGGAGGCTGAAAGTGGAACCTGGAAGGCTGGCCCTGGGCATGACCGCTGAGAGGAGGGAGGTGGAAAAAGATCTGGAAGATGACCTCGGGAAGCAGGAGAAGGAGAGTGGCCAGAGTGGGGTGTCCAGGGTGGCCCAGAGGTGGGGGCGGGCTTCACATCCCCAGGAAGGAGGGATGGGGCTCTGTGAAAGTGGGAGCCATGTGGATGTGGAGCTTGTGAGTCTGACTAGGAAAGACAGAGGGTCCCAGATAGTGCAGGGGCCCCTTTGGTCTGGTTGTGTGGGGCAGGGTCCTGAGGGGCCTTTGTAGTGCAGATTCCTAGAAGACCCTCAGGACACAGGAGTAGATGCTGCTGGCTGGATAGAGATGGAGCTGAGACTGGGGTGGGAGGCCAGGCCTGGAGGACAGCACGGGCCCTGCGGGAGGCCAGGAGGGCTACAGTGTGACACCAGGTGTGGTCCAGGTCTGGTTTGTGATGTGTCTGGCCCCACGGCACCCAGGCTGACTGGCTCCCTCAGAAGTCCTGTGGTCTCCGTGGCTGCAGCGCGTTCCGGGGGTGGCAAAGTGGTGTCAGCAGAGGAAGGAGATGCGTGGGGCGTCCTGGGAGCCGAGAGTTTCCGCGCCACAGCAGCTGTAAGGATGGTGGGGGCTGCTGTCTGCCAGAAGCCCAGGACTTCAGGCATCAGGCGCAGCAGCTGCTGTTAACAGTCAGGTAATGTTCTGGTCAGTTAGAGAACTTCAGAGCCCAAGACCCTAAAGGGTTGTGGTTGTCAGCGGGAGGGTCGTGGAGCCTTGGGGAAGTCAGGCCCATGGGGCCATGTGGAGGGAGTGGGGAGGCGGATCAGCTGCAGGAGACTGGAAAGCGGGTGACGGAGGCTCAGGTGCTGCAGCCAAGGCCGGGGGTCTCTTCCACACCTGAGTCCGTCCTTGGCCATGCCTGCCAGGTCAGGGGCTCAGTCCTGCTGGCCGTCACACCACAGCGGGCAGCACAGGTGGGGAAGGTGCTGCCCTGTGAAGCGCCCTGGTGGATGGCAGCACAGTGGGGCCGTGGACCAGGAGGCGGAGCCCGTGCTCTGGGCTGGGTGGGGTGGCACTGCCAGTTCTAGGTCTGTCATTTATTTACCTCATAAAATACTCCAGGTGGGCTGGGCGCGGTGGCTCAAGCCTGTAATCCCAGCACTTTGGGAGGCCGAGGCGGGTGGATCACTAGGTCAAGGGATCGAGACCATCCTGGTCAACATGGTGAAACCCCGTCTCTACTAAAAATACAAAAAATCAGCTGGGCATGGTGGCGCGTGCCTGTAATCCCAGCTACTCAGGAGGCTGAGGCAGGAGAATTGCCTGAACCCAGGAGGCGGAGGTTGCGGTGAGCCGAGATCGCGCCATTGCACTCCAGCCTGGGTAACAAGAGCGAAACTCCGTCTCAAAAAAAAAAAAAAAAAAGAAAAAAAAAAAAATACTCCAGGTGTTCTGTTAGAGATGATTCTTGCCTGGGTGCAGTGGCTCATGCCTGTAATCCCAGCACTTTGGGAGGCTGAGGCGGGCGGATCACAAGGTCAGGAGTTCGAGACCAGCCCAGCCAACATGGTGAAACCCCATCTCTACTAAAAATACAAAAATTAGCCAGGCTCAATGGCAGGTGCCTGTAATCCCAGCTACTTGGGAGGCTGAGGGAGGAGAATCACTTGACGCCGGGACGTGGAGGTTGCAGTGAGCTGAGATCGTGCCATTGCACTCCAGCCTGGGTGACAGAGCAAGACTCCATCTCAAAAAAAATGGAAGAAATTATTCTCTTAGTGTTGATGAATTTGCCTTTCTACATACCGATAGTTGTGCACACTGAGAAAAGTAGGTGGTTTGGATCAGCCCTGAAACTGGGCTGGTGACACCACGGGCGCAGGCGGGCAGCCAGATGCGGGCAGACGCAGCACGGGCGCTTCCTGCACTGTTCTGGCCACCAGAGCCTGCGTTTCTGTGGTTGGTTTTGATGAGGACTCGTTTTTCAGCTCCTGTCTCTCCGCTTGGAGGCTGTGTGAAGCGTGGATCGGCTGGCTGCGTTTTGAGGAGTGTACAAGTGGAGCTGTGACTATTGTGGCAAGTTGATTCCCAGCTTTAAGCTTTCATTTACATTTCTGCATATTAGGAAATGATAAATTAAGAGCGGATGAGAAGGTGTGGACTAGAGTGGCGGTGGAGGCTGCTGGGAGGAGGGGCAGCAGCCCCAGAGGACCATCCGACCCAGTGTGTGGCAGAGCCGCGTGTCCGTGTAAGGAGGCTCATTGGGCTGCCGTGGGGTGCGTGGGTTCTGCTCTTATTTATCCCGGGGAAACCCTAGTCACTGCCCCTCTCGTCCAGCCCTGCATGTCCCCAGGTCCCCACCGAAGCACTCACCCCTCAGCAGGTGACTACAGATGATGACAGAACCTCTGGGAGCTGCCTCAGTTTCCCCAGCTGGCCCCTCACTGGCCTCCGCATCTCAGGCGCTCCGGGGCCACTCTCTGCTGGGCTCTGTGTGTGGCTCCGAGTGACCCTCAGGTTGTCCCAGCCTCCTCCCAGCCATGGTTAGGATCGCCCTGTCTACCGTGTGTCCATGGGAGTGAAACAGGTCGTCAGCAGGAGCCAGCCAAGGGTGGGCGGGGCTGTGGGCCAGTGGCTGGTGGGCGGGAGTGGGCCGCGTAGCGCTGCGGACGTGGTCCTGCACACTGCGGTCAGCAGCCATCTCATCGGGTTTTCAATGTGCATTTCCCAGCTCACTGATAACGTGGAGCATTTAAAAAGACAGGTATTGATGGACTTACCACCTATGGAACTTACGACCATTCGACTTTACGACCACGATCGCTAGCCACAACTGCTCCACGTCTGGCAGCGCACACGTTGCCCAGATGGGTGTATGACAGTGCGGACCAGCTTCCAGCAGCACTACCATCTCCGCATGCACCATTTCAACTGTACATATAGCCTACTCAACTTACGACGAAATCGTGTTACGACCGGTCCGCGGTCCCAACCGTGGTCGTAAGTTGAGCACTAGCTGTATGCTCATTTGAAATTTCTCTTTTGTGAAGCTCTCTGTTGGCTAGAGTGGGGCTGGCAAACTGCGACAGAGCAGATGGTGAATATACCTGGTGTGGCCCCAGGCCTCCCGCCGCTGGTACTGTGCCCTGGGACAGGCCGGGCGGGGTGCAGAGCTGCTCACACAGCCTGGGGCACAGCTGGGCCTCGACCAGGCCCCAGTCTAGGCTGTGGCCCTGGAGGCACTTTAGAAATTTTCCTCAGGCTTTGGCCTTTTCACCATGGGGCTTTTGCACAATTCAGCTTGCTTGTCTTTGATTTTATGAGTCTTTATTCACCGTTTCCTTCTTGGTCAGTTTTGTTTTCTGTTTCATCAATCTTTTCCTCACCCTCCTTAGCCACCTCCAAAAGTTAAAGGTTGCCTTTTCCAGTGTCCTTGCCCACCTGGCCCTGGTTATTTTCAGAGTGGGGTGGCGCAGTGCCTGGTGTACACTGAGAGTCTGGCTTTTTTTCCTAATTTTTCTACTAGCAATGATGTTTGTGGTCTGTTTTTTAATTGTAAGATTACTAGAATTCACCAGTTTTATTGTGCAGTGGGGACTTTTCACCACCTGTCCAGTCTCGTGGACACACCGGCAGTGGTGGCCCAGAGCTCAGTCCCCACAGGCCTCCCTCAGGCCCCTCTGTGGCCAGTCTCTGTTCTGTCTGGACCTTGGGTGCCCTGCCTGCATCCTCCCACCGCACTTGCCGCTCTGGAATTGCGTAGTGTGTGGAAACGTGTGCGCACCTGCGTCTGCCCCTGCCCCAAGCCATCACGTGCGTCTCCTTTGTTCACTTTCACTGCCAAAACACATCTGCTTGGGGAGGGGTCACGCCATGTTTACCCATCCACCTCCCGATGGTCTAGGTGGTGGCTTCCATTTTGGGGCTATTAGCGAAAAGGCTGCTTTGAACATTCTTGTGTAAGACCTTGAGAGGATGTGTGTGTTAGCCAGTGTCTTTTTTGAGATGGAGTCACTCTGTCTTCCAGACTGGATTGTGCCGCCTTGGCCTCCTAGGTTCAAGTGATTCTCCTGCCTCAGCCTCCTGAGTAGCTGGAACCCCAGGCACTCGCCATCACGCCCAGCTACTTTTTTGTATTTTTGGTAGAGACGGGGTTTCACCATGTTAGCCAGGCTGGTCTCCAACTCCTGATCTCATGTGATCTGACCACCTCAGACTCCCAAAGTGCTGGGATTACAGGCGTGAGCCACCACACCCAGCTGAGTGTCTTCAACAGAAAACTTAGTTGGTTAAAGGTATTTCCTTCTCTTCTTAGTTTGCTGAGTTTTTGTTTTTTAATCATGAATGGACAATGATTTTTGTCAAATAATTTTTATGCACCTGTTGGGAAGATCATGTGATTTTTCTCCTTATATCTTTTGTCATAAATTATATCTTTTTCATGTACATTAAGCCTACTTTGTTTTCTAGGAATCTGAGTTTGTCAAGCATGATTATCATTTTGTATATTGCAAGATAAGAATGACTAACCTCTTTCTTTGGATTTTCACCTCTATGTTTCCTGATGCGATTAACGTTTATTTCTCTCTGTCTGCCCTTGTCAGGGATTGGTTCTGTCAGGCCCATAGCGTGAGTTTGGGAAGGCTGTCTTTTCAGTTCTCTGAGAAGAGTTTGGGACTGAATTGTTTGTGCGCTGAGTGTCTGATAAAGCCACCTGGAGCCCTCCTCAGCCTGGGGCTGTCTTGGAAGGGACTTTCTGGCCACTGACCTGGCTCCCTTAAGGTTCTGGAACTTTCTGGGTTTTCTCTGCTGGTCTCAATGCTGGTGTATCACTGTTCAAGGAACTTACCAGTTTCACGTGAACTTTCCATTTTATTGGCTTCAAGTTCATAATGTCCTACCTGTGCTCAGAGTCACCTGCTTTAGGTGCAGCTGATTTAACAGTGCATGGCCAGCCCCCCAAATCCAGGGGTGCAGCCAGCACAGATTGAAAATGTTTAGGAACCAAAACAATAAAAAAATAGCAATCCGCCGGGCGTGATGGCTCACGCCTGTAATCCCAGCACTTTGGGAGGCTGAGGCAGGCAGATCATCTGAGGTCGGGAGTTCGACACCAGCCTGACCAGTGTGGTGAAACTCCATCTTTAAAAAGATAAAAATAAAATAAATAAAAAATAACAATCCAACAATAACAATAATACAAATCTTAAAAAGACAGTAGAACAAGTATTGTCATAGCGTTTGCAGTGTGTTCGTGTTGTAAGTAATCTGGCGGTTCTGTAGAGTTGAGGGGTAGGGGGGCATGTTGTAAGTAATCTGGGGGTGCTGTAGAGCAGGAGGGTGGCATGCACAGCTTCCGTGCAGACTCAATGCCACTTCACGTCCAGGACTTGAGCACCTGTGGATTTTGGTATCAGAGCGGCATCCTGGAGCTAGTTCCCCAAGGATACCAAGGGATGGCTGTGTGTGTGTCACCTTCTGACATGCTAAACAATAGACCTGTTTGTTTGTGATGTATTGTCTGTCTTCCTCCATTAGAATGCTGGCTCCAGGTCTGTGTCTGTGTTTACACTGAAGTCCAAGAACTCCTGTCAGGAGCCACCAGCTGTGCCAGCCAACACAGGAACCACTCGCCACAGTTTAATTAAAATTAAATACAATTAAAAATTTGGGCTGGGGCCGGGCGCGGTGGCTCACGCCTATAATCCCAGCACTTTGGGAGGCCGAGGCGGGTGGATCACGAGGTCAAGAGATCGAGACTATCCTGGTCAACATGGTGAAACCCCGTCTCTACTAAAAATACAAAAAATTGGCTGGGCATGGTGGCGCGTGCCTGTAATCCCAGCTACTCAGGAGGCTGAGGCAGGAGAATTGCCTGAACCCAGGAGGCGGAGGTTGCGGTGAGCCGAGACCGCGCCATTGCACTCCACCCTGGGTAACATAAGTAAAACCCCCCCCAAGAAAATAAAAAAAAAAGAAAAAAAAAAATTTGGGCTGGGCACCGTGGCTCACCCCTGTAATCTCAGTACTTTGGGAGGCTGAGGTGGGAGGATCACTTGGGCCCAGGAGTTCAAGGCCAGCCTGGATGACAGAGTGAGATCCTGTCTCTACTAAAAATAGAAAAATTAGCCAGGTGTGGTGGTGCATGCTTGTCATCCCAGCTACTCGGGAGGCTGAGGTGGGAGGATTGCTCGAGCCCAGAAGATAGAGGCTGCAGTGAGCCAAGATCGCGCCACTGCACTCCAGATTGGGTGACATAGCAAGACCCTGTCTCAAAAAAATAAAAAATAATAATGTGATTCTTGAGTCCGACCAGTAAGCCACAGTTAAAATGTTCCATGCCAAGTGTGGTCGGCGGCTGTGTTGTTGGAGATATGGAAGCCTCCAGTGTTGCGGAATGCTCTGGAAGCCTGGCTTTGAGCCTGGCTTCATTCTCTTCATCTTGTTTCTCTTCTGCGTGCCTCAAGTGCCTCAGACATGCCTGCTGATCTCCCCTTATACTTGCCTGGGAAGACTAATTCTACTCTTTCCCTCCTTCCTCCCTTTTTATGTAAAAGTTAATTGAGCATCAAAGATGAGTTAATAAAAAATATAGTCAAGAGTAGAAATGATAAAAATTGGATATAATATGAGGACCATGAAAGTATTTAATCACCGTCATTAAGCCACAGACATTGTACATCATCTCAGGCCCCCAAACTTTCCCCGGTCTGATGCCAGCCAGCTGGCCAAGGCCCTCTCTTCCCACCTGTGTCCCCAGCTCAGACAGGAACATGGGGGAGGCCACCCAGGTTCCCCAGTTCAGACAGGAACATGGTAGGGGGCACTGAGGTTCCCAAGCTCAGACAGGAATGTGGGGGGGTACACTGAGGTTCCCCGGCTCAGACAGGAATGTTGGGGGGTGCACTGAGTTCCCTGGCTCAGACAGGAATGTGGGGGGGTGCACTGAGGTTCCCAGGCTCAGACAGGAATGGGGGGGGGTGCACTGAGGTTCCCCGGCTCAGACAGGAATGTGGGGGGGTGCACTGAGGTTCCCGGGAAAGCCCTCCCAGCATGGCAGTTGCTCTGGTGCCCCATCTCCGAGGCAGGGTCCCCGCATGGTCCCCTCAGTCCTGTGGTGCCTGTTGCTTGTCTTTCAGGCGGGGGCTGTGTTCCTCCCCTGCCCCCTCTGCCTGTCTGCAGCCCCAGACACCCTCCCTGGCCCCGACCGAGCGCTGCATGTACTATGTCACCGCCCTCTCCCCATCAGAACGCACGTGTCCTTATCCCTGCTGAGCCCAACACCGGGCCCAGTACCTGCACAGGCACCCTTGCAGGCAGATCTGTGAGCTGTGGGCATGTGTGCAAGCCTCAGGCAGGTCCGTGAGCCTTGGGCAGGTGTGCAAGCCGAGGGCAGGTCTGCGAGCCATAGGCAGGTCTGCATACCTACTCCTATCTCCGACGCCTGGGGCCCGGGCCTCAGAGACTCCCGACAGCCACCGAGACCAGCCCATGTCTCCAGGGTAGAGCCTGTTCTTCACAGTCCCTGAAGAACTTTTGGTTATTTTAAGCAAGTAAAGGAACAGACCAGTGTAACCGAGCCAGGCTTGGTACCGCGGGTAGGGTGGGGGACGTCCATCTTTGGCCCCCGGATAACACCCTGTTGTGCTTTTTCTCCGCAGGCTTCACGATGTAGCAGGGACCTGAGTATCGTGTTCAGGTAATGCCCATAAGCCAACTTACCTCCTTTTTCCGTGCCATGAACTGCCCGACCTTGCGCTGACCACGCTTTGTGTGTGTGGTCACTGTAGCAAGCAGCCATTCCTCGCAGCGCCTCTAAAATGCAGGCTCTGAGGACAGGCTGGGGCTGTGACTGCCTCCTTAGCTTTTCTCCTGGCCAGTAACTTTTGAGTGAGTACACTCCATCCTGTGCTGGGTAGGTCTTGGTTGCAAGTTCTAGCAGGAACAGCGAGGTTGTGGCATCCATGGTGGGAAGTGAAGTAACAGGTGCCGTTTCTGTGCTAGAAAATGGAAAAGGAGCCAGGGCCGGAAGGAAGGTGCAGAGGTGAGCCCGCGAGCCAAGCTGGGAGGCAGCATCGCGTAGGAGTGCTGGCCTGAAGCCTCCATGCCCCGGCAGAGGGGCGGACACGCGGACGTCTAGCGGAGGTGAGGCCCGAGCCCCCCACCTGGAGCCTACTGGCTGGGGAGGATGGGTGATCACGAGCAGCTGGCAGTTTGGGACACAGTGCAGCATTCACAGTTCGCTGCTGATTTTCCTGGCCCCTCTTTTGAGAGTCCAAGGTCCAGCCAGCTGTGGGGGCTTAGGCCTCGACACAGCATGGGGTGCAGAGGGCTGGTCTCCTTCCATCACCGGTTCACCTGGGCACCCTCAGGTGGCGGTCGTGGAGGAGCTATGCTGCATGGGGACTGAGCATGGGGCCACTGCCCAGTGAGTTGTGAGGCCCTCCACTAGCACCCTGCAGGGAGGTCCTCAGGGGTGCAGGGTGCAGCTCGCCATCTCCTCCCCTTCCCCTCTCCCTCCCCTTCTTCTCCTTCCCCTCCCCCCTCCTTCCCCTCCTCCTCTCCTTCCCCCTCCCCTGTCCCCATCCCTTCCCCTTCCCCCCTCCACTTCCCTTCTGCTGCCCTTCTCTTCCCTTCTCCCCTTTCCTCCTCCCTCCCCTCTCCCCCTCCCCCGTCCCTTCCCACCTCCTCTCTCCCCGTCTCTCCCTCCCCTTCTCCCCCTCTCCCTCTCTCCCCCCTCCCCCTCTGTCTCCCCCTCCTCGTCTCGCCCCTCTCTCCTTTCCTTCCCTCTCCCTCTCTGCTCCTCCCCCTCTCCTCCTCCCCCCTTCCCCTCCCCCTTCCCCCTCCGCCTGTCTTCCCCTTTCCTTCCCCCTTCCCCTCTCCTTATCCCTTCCCCTTCCCTCCTCCACTTCCCCTCCCCCTCAACTTCCCTTCCCTTTCCCTCCACCTGCCCTTGCCCTGCCTCCTTCCCCTGCCTCCTTCCCCTCCCTTCTCCCCTTCCCTTCCTCTCCCCTTCCCTTCCCTCCCCTCTCCTCCCAGGCAGGCTCCCATGTCATCAGTGCACATCAGGGCCCCAAACCCCACAGCCCCATAGGGAGGAGGAGGGGAAGATCTGACTTTGGAAGTCTCCGTGAAGGTGGTGGCTGAGTGGTCGGGACAGGCCTCACCCACAGACAGGTGGCCCCTGGATGAGCCAGCTCTCAGCTGCTGCATGGGAGGGAAGGCAGCTGAACCCTTGGGCGCGCCTGCGGCAGGTGGTGTCGGGCTCAGCAGAGCTCCAGCTGGGCTTGTTGGTGGCGGTGATGGCGAAAGTGGCATCGCAAATACAGCAGTTGGGTC
Organism: Sapajus apella; assembly: GCF_009761245.1. NCBI lineage: Eukaryota > Metazoa > Chordata > Mammalia > Primates > Cebidae > Sapajus > Sapajus apella. The sequence goes on from NW_022437025.1 coordinate 661,768, forward strand.
TTGGTTTTCCATGCCCACTGAGGAACATGCACCTGCTGCTGTCCTGGGGAAAGGTGTGGGGAGGGAACTCCTAGTATCGGGGTGCACTGTGGGCAGGCTGAGTCCCGCCCCACCTCCTCCACACTGCAGCCCTGCTTTTCTGCCTTGAGCACAGGAGCAAATCAGGCTCTGCCCGGCAGTGTGGTGACATGGGGGGTCACCTCCCCGAAGGCGCAGGCCTGGTGGGAGGGAGCAGCTGCGGCAGCTCTCAGTACAGTGCCTCCGCCAGCTGCTGTGGCCTGGCCTTGTGCCTGCCCTGCAAGGGTAGGGAGGGGCCTGGTGGATGCAGCCCCTGCCTGGCGCCACCTCGGGCTCTGGGAGTCACAGCCTCAGAAGACACCATAGAAGCTGCACTGGCCCCAGAAGTAAGCAGGGAGGAAGGGGCACGGCACACCCCCCCAACTCTAAACTGGGCCCCAGGGCCTCGCTGTAATATCCTGGAGGCTCCTGGTGCCCAGAGCTTGCCCATCCTCATCACATCTGGCGCGCTCTTCCTGCTCCCTCTGCTTTCACAGAGGACAGACACCCACAGGTCCACCTGCCCCGCCCCCATCCTGCCTGTCTGCAGCTTTATGGACCCACCTCTGTCCTCGCTGCAGGAGGGGAGGCAGTGTCGGGCACAGAGGGAAGCTATGAAGAGGTGGGCTCGTCCCGGTGCACACAGACACTGGACAGTGGATTGCTGACCGTGCCCTGCACGTGGGAGCCTGAGACCTTGTGAACCTGAGGTTCTGCTGCCCAGGCGTCGGCTCGCACCATCCTCCCTGGAGGGCCATCAGAACTGAGCCGACAAAAGGCATTGGAGAGTTTCAGGTGTTAATTGCATTTTCTCTTGCAGAAGCCAAAGATGTTGACCAGGAAGATCAAGCTGTGGGACATCAACGCCCACATCACCTGCCGCCTGTGCAGCGGGTACCTCATCGACGCCACCACGGTGACTGAGTGTCTGCACACCTGTACGTGCCCCACGGGCCACCTGGGAGGGGTGGGCCTTCCCAGCCATGTGCTCCTCAGAACCTTGGCTTTTGTTTTGCCACAAGCTTTTAGCTCAAGCCCAGACAGCAACAGGACCCAGGACCAGGAGCAGAGATGATCTGAGGATAAGTCAGAAAAGGCATTTCACGTTAAAGGTCCTGTGGGTGGTTTCAGAGCAGATGTGGCCTTACTTAAGAGAGCGAGCATCAAGGTCAGTAGCTGTGATACGCACTCACTGCAGGCGATGTCTGAGTCTCCAAAGGAGTTCCTTAAATTCTTCAGAGATGAATCTGCCAGCATGTTTCCCACACCTGACGTGCATTCCTCACACCTGCTGAGCCTGTGCTTTGGCATTAGAGGACTCTGGACTGGGCTGGGCCTGGGCGTCTCTCTCTAACTGTGGCTGCAGCTGGTGAGCAGGCATCATCAGTCAGGCTGAGGCTCAGTTCTTGTGCTAACGTGAGGCCCGTGGCTGGTGGCCCTGCTGGTGTGGACGACTGCTGTGTGTGTCTCTTGATAGCTGAGGAACATTTTGTTTAAACAGGATCTTTAAAATGAAGTGAGCACTTGTAACGTAAGTGATATTTATGTATTTCTCACTTTGGAAAATAAAATATTTGCCAATTTAATAGAATTTTGACTTTAACGTTAATCGTATTTTTAGATATTGGTGAGCATATTTTATGTTAAGTTAACATTTGATTTTACTGGTTGTACCTAGAAGATGCTGTGATCTTTTAGGATACAGTATTGTGAAATTCTCAGTATTAGCCCATGTTCTGATGACCCACAGCTCTCTCACCTTTCATCTTCATCTCCCCATTCTAAGTTTTTCTTCCCACTTTTAATTCCTAACCCTGCCTCTTTGAGGAAGCCCCTTGACTGGGCAGTTAAAATTGTCTCATTGCTCCTGAGACCTGAACGGCAAGGCATTTCCTTTCAGAAGCCAAGAGCCACAAGGAGGATAGCAGCAAGCGTCTTCACAAAATGGGCTCAGAGACGCCACATTCAGCTGAGCACGTGGGAGGGGTGGGCACCCTGGCTCTGGACTCTCGTAACAACCTGTGCTTTGATGACAGTCTGCAGGAGCTGCCTGGTGAAGTACCTGGAGGAGAACAACACCTGCCCCACCTGCAGGATCGTGATCCACCAGAGCCACCCGCTGCAGTACATCGGGTGAGTGTGGGTGTTCCAGGCCACAGGATGTGGGTGAGCACCCCGGGTGTCCATGTGAGTGTGGGCATTCCGAGGCCACAGTACGTGGCTGAGTGCCCCCAGGTGTCTGTGAGTGTGGGTGTTCCCAGGCCACAGTACATGGGTGAGTGCCCCAGGGGTCCATATGAGTATGGGCATTCCCAGGCCATAGTATGTGGCTGAGTGCCCCCAGGCGTCTGTATGAGTGTGGGTGTTCCAGGCCACAGTTCGTGGGTGTGCCCCCAGGCATCCGTGTGTGTGTGGGCATTCCCAGGCCACAGTACATGGGAGAGTGCACCAGGTGTCTGTACGAGTGTGGGTGTTCCCAGGCAACAGTACGTGGCTGAGTATCCCCAGGTCTCTGTGTGAGTGTGGGTGTTCCCAGGCCACAGTATGTGGGTGAGTGCTCCCAGGCATCTGTGTGAGTGTGGGTGTTCCCAGGCCACGGTACTGTGGATGGATGAGTGCCCCCAGGCGTCCGTGTGAGTGCGGGTATTCCCAGGCCACAGTACGTGGACTCACCCCTGGGCCAGCGACTGTTTCTGGAGAGGGCAGCTCTGGCCTGGGTGTCAGTAGGAGGCCACGGGGCCAGCCAGGTGGAGCATGTGGTTCTCACACAGATTTGAGGATCGGTCCAAAGGAAGGGAAAGGCTCCTCATACCACAGAGGGTAGGAGAGAGAATTCTGAAGACAAATTTTGAAGAAGGAAAGGCAGATGTGTTGTGTTTTCCTTTTATTTTAATTAATTAATTTATTTATTTTGAGACGGAGTTTTGCTCTTGTTGCCCAGGCTGGAGTGCAGTGGTGCAGTCTCGGCTCACTGCAACCTCACAAACCTCCTGGGTTCAAGCAATTCACCTGCCTCAGCCTCCTGAGTAGCTGGGATTACAGGCACCCGCCACCATGCCCAGCTAATTTTTATATTTTTAGTAGAGACGGGGTTTCCTCATGGTGGCCAGGCTGGTCTCAAACTCCCAATCTCAGGTGATCTGCCCACCTCGGCCTCCCACAGTGCTGGGATTCCAGGCATAAGCCACTGCGCTCAGCCTTGGTTCTCCCTTTTAAAGTTGCATGCAGAGTCTGAAGTGGCACACCAGCAGCTCAAAGCCTCATGGAGGAGCGGCAGCCACAGTTAACAAATGCAGTGTCAAGACGCCCTCCCTCAGGCTGCCCACGTCTGCCCACCACTGACAGTACAGCTTGGTCCATGTTTCTCCAGCTTCCTACCCTGAGACCAGTGTGTGTGCCCGCCCCTTGGACGAACCCCTGTGGTGTGTGTCTGCAGCTCACAGTGTCCCTGGGATGAGGCCCCATGGAGTCCTGGCGGCTCTCAGGGCAGGGAGTGGCTCTGAGCAGCCCCTAACGTAGGGCCCTGTGGGTCCTGCTGTGGGTGAAGCCTGGCCGTGGTCACCCAGGTCCTAGAGGCGCAGCGTCTCCTCCTCAGGGATCAGACGCACTTTAGAGAAGGCCAGTGTGGGTGGTGTGGGCGCTGAGGGCCACAGAGCCTGTGGCGTGTCTGTGTAGCACCCAGGTACTGCACACTTGTTGTGAGGGGAGATGTGCCTGCCCGTCGCCACTCCACAGGCTGGGGCTGGCAGAGACTCTGAGCCTGGTGGCTGTGGGCACTCATGGTCCTTCCTGGAAATGGAGCGGTGTCTGGCAGGACTTGGTCACCACAGCCTGTGGCATGACTGGACCCATGAGCGGCTACTGGTCCTTCCTCAGTTATTTGGAGATTACTAATCTGGCACATATGATTTTCTTTTTAAAGAATGATGTTTAGAATTTAAATTCATTTGAAAATTAAGAAATTTCTTAGCACTTTTTACTTAACAAAGGAAAACAATTACTTTTTTTTTAAGAAACCGTGTCTTGCTCTGTCAACCCAGGCTTTCGTGCAATGGCACAGTCCCAGCTCACTGTAGCCCCAACCTTCTACACTCAAGCAGTACTCCTGCCTTGGCCTCTAATGTGAGGTATTGTAGGCATGACCTGCCACTCCTGGCTCATAATTGCAATTTATGTTTAAAAGTAGTGGCCAGTCGTGGTGGCTCACACCTGTAATCCTAGCACTTTAGGAAGCCAGGCCAGCAGGTCACGTAAGGTCGGGAGTTTGAAACCAGCCTGACCAACATGGAGAAACCCCATTTCCACTAAAAATACAAAATTAACTGAGCATGGTGGCACATGCCTGTAAAATCCCAGCTACTCGGGAGGCTGAGGCAGGGGAATCGCTTGAACCTGGGAGGCGGAGGTTGCAGTGAGCTGAGATCATGCCATTGCACTGCAGCCTGGGCAACTAGAGCAAAACTCTATCTCAAAAAAAAAAAAAGTAGCATATACTGGCCAGGAGCGGTGGGTCACACCTGTAATCCCAGCACATTGGGAGGCCAAGGTGGGCGGATCACCTGAGGTCAGGAGTTGAAGACCAGCCTGGCCAATGTGGTAAAAACCCATCTCTACTAAAAATACAAAAATTAGCTGGGCGTGGTGGTGTGCGCCTGTAATCTCAGCTACTTGGGAAGTTGAGGCATGAGAATCGATTGAACCTAGGAGGCGGAGGTTGCATTGAGCCAAGATCATACCACTGCACTTCAGCCTGGGCAACAGAGTGAGACTGTCTAAAACAAAACAAAAAACAGCATGCTCAGCTGGGCTCAGTGGCTCACACCTGGATTTCTGACACTTTGGAAGGCCCAGGTGGATGAATCACTTGAGCCCAGGAATTTGAAACCATTCTGGGCAACGTGACAAAACCCCACATATGTAAACAAAAATTTTTTTTAATTAGCTGGATGTCGTGGCAGCGTCTGTGGTCTCAACTACTCAGGAGGTAGAGGTGGGAGGATCACTTGAGCCCAGGAGGCAGAGGTTACAGTGAGCCAAGATCGTACCACTGCACTCCAGCCTGAGTGACAGAAGGAGACCCTGTTTCAAAAAAGAAGAAAAAAAGAATAGCATACCGAAGTGGGAACTGTATTTTAAATAGCATGCTTATGTAATCTTTTCAGAAAGCCTCGATGGATCGATGATAAAGATCACAGGAAGGGCCTCATCTTACAGACTTGTTTTGGGGGGGCGGAGGGGTCAGAGTCTCGCTCTAGTTGCCCAGGCTGGAGTGCAGTGGTGCGATCCTGGCTTACCGCAACCTCCGCCTCCTGGGTATAAGCAATTCTCCTGCCTCAGCCTCCCGAGTAGCTGGGACTACAGGTGTATGCCACCACACCTGGCTAATTTTTGTATTTTTAGTAGAGACAGGTTTTCACCATGTTTGCCAGGCTGGTCTCAAACTCCTGACCTCAGGTGATCTGCCTGCCTCAGTCTCCCAAAGCACTGGGATTACAGGTGTGAGCCAATGTGCCTGGCCCTTACGGACTTTTCTTTAATTTTTTTTTTTTTTTTTTGAGACAGAGTCTTGTTCTGTTGCCAGGCTGGAGTACAGACGTGGGGTTTCAGCTTCCTGCCACCTCCGCCTCCTGGGTTCAAGCAATTCCCCTGCCTCAGCCTCCCAAGTAGCTGGGATTACAGGCGCATACCACCATGCCCTGGCTAATTTTTTGCATTTTTAGTAGAGACAGGATTTCACCATGTTAGCCAGGATGGTCTCGATCTTCTGACCTCGTGATCTGCCCGCCTCAGACTCCCAAAGTGCTGGGATTCCTGGCGTGAGCCACTGTGTGTGGCCGACTTTTCTTTATGTTATTTGGAAACATTCTAGAAAAGCCTCTGTTCAGTGGAAATCCCACAAAGACCAGGAGGCCCCAGGAAGCATTCAGTGGGAGGGACACAGACAGTGTTCCCTGAGCGCACGGGACGCGGGGAACCTGGAGTGTCACAGGGACGGTGTTCCCTGAGCGCACGGGACGCGGGGAACCTGGAGTGTCACAGGGACGGTGTTCCCTGAGCGCACGGGACGCGGGGAACCTGGAGTGTCACAGGGACGGTGTGCCCTGAGCGCACGGGACACGGGGAACCTGGAGTGTCACAGGGACGGTGTTTCCTGAGCGCACGGGATGCTGGAACCTGGAGTGTCACAGGGACGGTGTTCCTTGAGCACACGGGATGCTGGAACCTGGAGTGTCACAGGGATGGTGTCCCCTGAGTGCACAGGATGCAGGGAACCTGGGGCGTCACAGGGACAGTGTCCCCGAGTGCATGGCAGGGAATGTGGGGGTGTCACAGGGATGGTGTCCCTTGAGTGCACGGGACGTGGGAAGTGTGGGGTGTCACAGGGACAGTGTCACCTGAGTGCACAGGACGCGGGGAACCTGGGGTGTCACAGGGACAGTGTCCCCTGAGTGTATGGGATGTGGGGAACCTGAGGTGTCTGCTGGGATGGTGTCCCCTGAGCATATGGGACGCAGGGAACCTGGGGTGTCTGCTGGGATTGGTGCCTCTTGAGAATACAGGACTCAAGGGAACCTGGGGTGTCACAGGCAAAGTGTCCCCCGAGTGCATGGGACACGGGGAACCTGGGTGTCTGCTGGGACGGTGTCCCCTAAGCGCATGGGACGTGGGGAACATGGGGTGTCCAGCAGACAGGGGCAGGGGTTCCCAGAGTAACCTTATCTGTCATTTGAAATGTTCATAAGCAGCTGGAGCCCAAATTTAAATGAAGCATTAATTGAAGTCATGCAGAACTTCTGGTGACACAAACATTCTTTCATTTGTAAACTGGAAGTAAAACTCCAGCAAAGCTCCAGATTTGTGGAACTTTGATGCTGTTAAATGGAAAATGTACAGGAGTTGTAGAATTCACATGTCTAGCTAACTCTACTTTTCTGTTCTTTTGCCAGTCATGACAGAACCATGCAAGACATTGTTTACAAATTGGTACCAGGCCTCCAAGAAGGTGAGTGTCTGACTGTCTCCCTGTTCCTCGAGGTCACAGCCTGGCCTAGGCAGCCTCTGCTCTCCTGGAAGTTTGGTTCTCGGACGGAAGGCCCCTTTCCTTTTGGCTGAATCTCCCGTCTTCTCAGCCCTGCTCTCAGCCATCTGCATCTTCTTTTATCTGTCTAAGACATGCAGATGTCTTTTCATCCCCTTCTCTTTATTCCCGCAGCAAGTATCGATCGCATGTTTAGTGCATGGGACCCCCTGGCTCAACGCAGCTCCCAGAGCCTGCTAGTGACTGGGAAGGAGGTTCTTCCTGGGCCCCACCTCCTGTCTCAGTCCCCCCCATCCCACAGCGGCAGCCTCCCCAACACCAGAGGAGCAGCCGTAGCCCCTCTAAGGCATGCTAGCTGGTGTCCCTAGAAAAACTTCCTCGTAGCCGGCACAGTGGTGAGTGCCTGTAGTCCCAGCTACTCAGGAGGCTGAGGTGGGAGGATCGCTTGAGCCCGGGAGTTCTAGTGCACTAGGCTGATTGGGTGTCCATACTAAGTTCGGCATCGATATGGTGAGCTCCCAGGAGCGGGGACCACCAGGTGGCCTAATGAGGAGGGGTGAACTGGCCCAGGTCGGAAACGGAGCATGTCAAAATTCCTGTGCTGATCAGTAGTGGGATCGTGCCTGTGAATAGCCACTGCACTGCAGCCTGGGCAACATAGCCAGACCCTGTCTCTTAAAAAAAAAAAAAACAACTTCACTGTAAAGTCACATTTCATTTAGAATTCAAAGAAATACCAACTAGTACAGTATCCTGAAGGTGGAAATCAGTTGCTTAGGAATCACTCTGCTCAAAGCTCCCCAGCTCCTGATGCTCTCGTGGTGGTGGCGGTGGTGGTGGCCCTCTGCTGGTGACCGGGAACGAGGCGCTGGGGAGGGGCTAGGTCAGCACCAGGTGGGCTGGCCTGGCATTCTGCTTATCAGACCTTTCAGAGGCAGATGAAGAAGCTAAGAATCCACTTGGGCCGGTTCTCACTGTATCTCAGAAGAGGGTTAGAATTCAAAATGCAACTGAATGTGCCAGATCTGTGGAAATCGTATCCAGCCTGTAATGCATGACCCAGAGGATAATACTGTTAGAAGCTTGTTTTCCTACTCACAGAATTCATTCATGCAGGAGAAATTTAGATTCCTGAGTAAATGTAGATAGAAACAATTAGCCTTTTAATAACTGAAAGTTTTTTAGTCTTAGGAAAGGCAAAGGACACATTGGAATAAAATGCTGACACCTTAAGACATGCTTGTGGCCGGGCGTGGTGGCTCACGCCTGTTGTAATCCCAGCACTTTGGGAGGCTGAGGTGGGCGGATAACGAGGTCAAGAGATGGAGACCAGCCTGGCCAACATAGTGAAACCCTGTCTCTACTAAAAGTACAAAAATTAGCCAGGCATGGTGGTGCATGCCTGTAATCCCAGCTACTCTGGAGGCTGAGGCTGGAGAATTGCTTGAACCTAGGAAGGAGAGGTTGTCATGAGTCTAGATCGTGCCACAGCACTCCAGCCTGGCGACAGAGTGAGACTCCATCCCCCCCAAAAAAATGCTTGCAACAGAGTGTTTCAGACATGTAGAAGTGGTGGGGTCGAGACAGGAACCCCAAGTTTTTGTGACCCCCGCCAGCAGTTTCCAGGCATGGCCAGTCTTGCTTCACCTGCTGCTCCCTCAGCCTCGCCCTGTGGCCTTTTATCTGGACGTTTAAAAGGCTGCAGTGTATACCCCCAAATTATAAAGGTTCTTCTTAAAGCTCATAACCACAATACCTTCATAACGTGTAGAAAATAGTGGCGATCCCTTAATACCAAATAACCACTCAGTGTTGACATTTCTGGTTGTCTCATAAATGCTGTGCTTTTTGGCTGGTTTTTTTTAGAGACAGGGACAGGGTCTCTGTCACCCAGGCTAGAGTGCAGTAGTGCTATCACAGCTCACTAGCCTCGACCTCCCAGGCTCAAGTGATTCTTCCACCTCAGCCTGCCAGGTAGCTGGAACTACAGGCAAGCACCCCCATACCCAGCTAATTTTTTGTAGGGATAGGGATTTGCTGTGTTGCCCAGGCTGCTGGAACTCCTGGTCTCAAGCAGTCCTTCTGCCTTGGCCTCCGAGAGTGCTGAGTTCCCAGGTGCAAGCCGCTGTGCACAGCCTGTTTTTGTTTATTCCAGTCAGATCCAGAGAAAGCCGCTGACTCATGGGCCTCCATCGGGTTCCCTCCTGCCTCTGTCCCCATTGTCCTGGGTCGCCCTGCGGCAGTGGACCCTGCTTGCATTCCAGCTGTGTTTTTGGCAAGCCGGCTGCTGCATGTCCGTCAGGGCAGGCGTCCACCGCTGAGGAGGATGTGTACTGAGGTCTGAGTGCTGCCTTCGTTCCAGCCTCCTCTTCATTTGTAGTTGGAGTGCTTCCAGAAAGACACACTTTGCTGTTTGTTCCGTTTTCTGTAGGAAGGGCTGGAAAAATATGTAATAGTTCCTTCATTTGTGTCCGAAACAGCAAGCTGGTTTCCCTGCCTTGGCAGCACCTGCAGTCGGATTTGCTTGTGTGTTCTGTGTGGCCAGTGGGCACGTCTTCACGCTGGCTACCAGCCTCTCCACATGCCCTGTGCTCTTGGGTGGTCCCTGTGTCCAGGATGGGGGTGTTGGGGCGGCCCTGCCTCTTTGCCCGAGGGCCCAGGTTCCTCCCAGAGGCAGTGGTGTCTCCAGGCCAGCAGGCCCGTGCGTGGTGGCACCTTCCCGTGGAACTTCAGCTTGCGCAGCACACTGCATCCAGTGAGAGCAGGCCACATGTTCACATTCGCCTTAGTACGCTCCTGTCTGGCGGGACACTGCCAGCTCCACTCCACACTGAAGAAGTCGATCGGTGCAGGTTCTGGAGTGCTCCAGATTCACAGGGCATGTTGCCCCCGCCGTCCTCCCTGACAGGCTCCTCTCTCTGGCCCCCATCTTTTCTGTCTAGTCAACGTTCTTGTTGTTTCTGAAGCTTTCAGTCATTTGTGGCTCTTTAGAAGGAGGGTTCTAACTTTAAAACTCTTAGCTGTGCACCTGTTTTCTTGATGGAGGCCACCTGCAATTTGTTTGGTTTTCTGTGTGGTGCAGACAGTGGTAAACCTGATTTCTCAGACCAGAGGCCTCTTCCTGAAATGCGCGTTAGCTGTGAGGATGCAGTGGTGAGAGTCCAGGTGTCTATTTTGGAGGAGATGCCAGCGGGGTCCCCACCTCTTCCGACTGGGATCCAGGAAGGCCCTCCACGCTGTCCCCCCTCCCCTGCTGGGCTCCAGGCCCTCC
>NW_022437025.1:672144-681607 GCF_009761245.1 Sapajus apella
GGCCCTCCACGCTGTCCCCCCTCCCCTGCTGGGCTCCAGGCCCTCCACACTGTCCCCAGTCCCCTGCTGGGCTCCAGGACCTCCACACTGTCCCTCCAGGGAACTGTCCCTGCCCCTGATGTAGTGGATGCTTCCCTTCCCATCTTGCTGGAAGGGGTTCGTTGCTAGATCAGAGGTGAGGTTAGGTTTTTAGTGGTTTGTTATTTCTTTTTGTTTTTATAATTGTTTTTAGAAACCTGTCTTCATAGAGGCAACATCTTTATGACATTTATCAAGGCTCCATTCTCAGTCTCTGCCCACTGTGGGCTCCTTTGACTCGATGAATGTGGCATGGATTTTGCTATGCCAGGCTCCGCCCATTCCTGGTGAGGGCCGTGGGGCTGACTCGCTCACCAGCCCTCTTTACACGGACCCTGAGCGTGCCTGTCACCTCTTGCTTTAGAAACGTGGGGGCCGGACATGGTGTCTCATGCCTTAACCCTAGCACTCTGGGAGGCCAAGGTGAGAGGATCCCACGAGCTAAGAATGTTGGAAAAAATCAAAAGTATAGTATTTTATGACGTAAAAATTTAAGCATTGAAATTTCCTGGTGCGTAGCCTTGTCAGAGCACGGCCCCACTGGCTCAGCTGCTGTGCTGTCTGCACCCGTCTGTGGTGCGGCTGGGTGTGCGGCAGGCTTGTGCTGCTGGCCCATGGCTCTAAGCAGCTCTCAGCTGCAGTGGCACTCACCATCACTGTGTCAGGACGTGTTTATGAGCACCGCACCACCTTCACTTCAGAACAAGGAAGGGAAGGTGGACTCCTGTGGTTGTGCTTCAGAGCCACAGAGGCGTCTGGGTCACTGTGTCGCTGAACTGTCATTGTTGACGGACAGCACTGAGTTCCTCATCCGTGACACTAGCTATGCTGAGAGAAAACAGCCAGCGATGGAGTCACCAGGCTAAACACGTCACATGTTCCCCACTCACGGGAGAGCGGTGTTTAGAAGATACTGAAAATTTAAAATGGAACGTCTCATCACAGCAGCATTTCTTCACGGAAGTAAAATGAAGATGTGGCTTTAGTTAGAGTAAGCTTCCAACTGGCTGAGTTGTTAGCTGTGTGCCAGTGGTGAGTTCATCAAATCGGGCTGGACTGCTGCAGCTGAAGAGCAGTGTCCAGAGACATTAAGCTCATTTAAAAAACAATTATTATTTTTGGGACGGGGTTTTGCTTTTGTTTCCCAGGCTGGAGTGCAATGGCACGATCTCAGCTATTGCAACCTCTGCTTCCCGGGTTCAAGTGATTCTCCTGCCTCAGCCTCCTGAGTAGCTGGGACTATAGGCATGCACCACCATGTCCAGCTATATTTTTGTATTTTTAGTAGAGACGGGGTTTCACCATGTTGGCCAGGATGGTTGCAAACTCCTGACCTCAGGTGATCCACCTGCCTCGGCCTCCCAAAGTGTTGGGATGACAGGTGTGAGCCACTGTGCCAAGCCCCAGTAAATGTTTTAATGCCTGTATACACTTCACATTGAGTGTCACTATTTTTAATCCTTCTTTTATTCTTAGAGGTGAAAAAGAAATGGGAATCAGAGCCAAGCATCTGAAGCTGAGTTGTTTTCCACTGTGTCCACGGGGCTCTCTCCTTTGCACTGACCTGCGCGGCCTTTCTGACGTTCCCATCACGGCTCTTCTGGAGACTGATGGGGCAGCGTCCTGCTGTCAGCTCTTCCTTCCAGGCCTTCGTTCTGGCTGCTGAGATGCAATTATTTACGGGAAACGTTTCCTTTCAGGCTGCTCTCAGATTATTTCAGCATTTCACCTTGTGAGCGTCCAGCACTCCATCTACCCAAGGCCAGCCGCACCCATCCTCTTGGCTCTCGGGGTCCCCTCCTCTCTCTGCCCAGGCTCTCGGGTTCCCCTCCTCTCTCCACCCAGGCTCTCGGGGTCCCCTCCTCTCTCTACCCAGGCTCTCGGGTTCCCCTCCTCTCTCCAGCCAGGCTCTCGGGGTCCCCTACTCTCTCTACAGAGGCTCTCGGGGTCCCCTCCTCTCTCTACAGAGGCTCTCGGGTTCCCCTCCTCTCTCCAGCCAGGCTCTCAGGGTCCCCTCCTCTCTCCAGCCAGGCTCTCGGGGTCCCCTACTCTCTCTACAGAGGCTCTCGGGGTCCCCTCCTCTCTCTACAGAGGCTCTCGGGGTCCCCTCCTCTCTCTACCCAGGCTCTCGGGGTCCCTTCTCTCCCTACCCAGGCTCTCGGGGTCCCCTCCTCTCTCCAGCCAGGCTCTCGGGGTCCCCTCCTCTCTCTACAGAGGCTCTCGGGGTCCCCTCCTCTCTCTACCCAGGCTCTCGGGGTCCCCTTCTCTCTCTACCCAGGCTCTCGGGGTCCCCTTCTCTCTCTACCCAGGCTCTCGGGGTCCCTTCTCTCTCTACCCAGGCTCTCGGGGTCCCCTCCTCTCTCTACCCAGGCTCTCGGGGTCCCCTCCTCTCTCTACCCAGGCTCTCGGGGTCCCTTCTCTCTCTGCCCAGGCTCTCGGGGTCCCCTCCTGTCTCTGCCCAGGCTCTCGGGGTCCCCTTCTCGCTCTGCCCAGGCTCTCGGGGTCCCCTCTCTCTGCCCAGGCTCTCGGGGTCCCCTCCTGTCTCTGCCTAGGCTCTCGGGGTCCCCTCCTCTCTCTACCCAGGCTCTGGGGGGTCCCCTCCTCTCTCTACCCAGGCTCTGAGGGTCCCCTCCTCTCTCTACCCAGGCTCTGGGGGTCCCCTTCTCTCCCTACCCAGGCTCTCGGGGTCCCCTCCTCTCTCTACCCAGGCTCTCGGGGTCCCCTCCTGTCTCTACAGAGGCTCTCGGGGTCCCCTCCTGTCTGTACCCAGGCTCTCGGGGTCCCCTCCTCTCTCTGCCCAGGCTCTCGGGGTCCCCTTCTCTCTCTCTACCCAGGCTCTTGGGGTCCCCTCCTCTCTCTACAGAGGCTCTCGGTGTCCCCTTCTCTCTCTACCCAGGCTCTGGGGGTCCCCTTGTCTCCCTACCCAGGCTCTCAGGGCGTCCTCCTGTCTGCCCAAGCTCTCGGGGTGTTCTTCCCTCTGTCCAAGCTTGTGGCCTCATGTGGGCATGGTCCCTGCAGGGTCGGTGTGTGTGAGGCACCTGTGTAGGTTGGGATCTGCTCCAGATGTTTCCCTGGCCTGGCCAAGTTCATGGTATGTAGGGAGAACAAACATGAGGATAAAAAGTTTGGTGAAGAGTTCCTTGGTCACGCAGCACACAAGCTACTTTCAGAGTAATGTCCAGGTTCGGGTGTGAGCAGCTCTGTTCTCACTTTTCTTTGCTGCCTATAGTGTGCTTCTGAACTGAGACCACATATTTCACTGCGTTGCTTGGTTGTGAACCTAAGGTCACACTTAGAGGGCCCTTACCAAGTTCGCCTTGCTGGCCATCCCTGGAGGGTTGGGCCCCCTGTGCTTGGAGAGCGTTCCCTGGTCCAGTCAGTGGGGGCTGCATGTGGACCCCCTGGAACTAGAGGGACCTAAGGGCAGGTGTGAGTGAGAAGGAAGCTGCCTGTCTTCCTCCAGCCAGCCTCTTCCCTGGAATTTGTGCCAGTGGTTATGGCCACAGACACCAGGGGGCATTCTTCACCACTGCCAGGCAATGTGGCACCAGAGCCCACAGCTGAGAGCAGCCCTCCCTGCAGGCTGTGGACACATGGTCCCAGGGCTGTCAGGCCGCAAGGCTCTCTTGGGGGTTCCTCCATGGTGGCCTGGGGTGCCTCTGAGTTGGCAGGGTCTGCCACGGAGCCAGAGCATGGGGAGAACCTGGCGGCAGGTTGATCTCGGAGCCACAGGCAGCCAGGCAGGCCACTGGCTCAGCCGTGAGTCAGCAGTGGTGTCTGACAAGGCGCTGAACTGCTGAGTGTTGATAAGCCCCCAGTGATGGTGGGTTCTGTGACGTTGGACGCTTGTAGGTGGTGGCCAAGGTGGGGATGCCCGTCCCACATCTGGGCTTCCTGGCCTTGAGCCTGTCCCCCATGGGCTGGCGGGCGGGTACCGGGCTGCGTTTCCTGCCAGGCTGAGCCCTCAGAGCATCCCAGTCTTCATTTGCTGCAGCCTTATTAGTAGCCTTCAAACTTGATGCTGCAAATCTGCAATTCTCTTTATGTGATGTATATGAACAGAAGTGCAGTAGGATTCGTTCCTGTGTAAGGTTAAAGCCTGTGTGTTGATCTTCTGCAGCGGAAATGAGAAAGCAGAGGGAGTTCTATCACAAGCTGGGCATGGAGGTGCCCGGAGACATCAAGGGGGAGACCTGCTCTGCAAAACAGCACTTAGATTCCCATCGGAACGGTGAGTGCACCCCACATGCTGTCCGGGCATCCGGGAATACCTTCGCGGGGCCTTCCGTAAAGAGCTGGCCCTGTCTGCCAGGCGCTCCCACAGGTACTCCCGGAGGCAATGAGGGCACCTGAGGGGGTGGGAGGTTAGGGTTCAAGGTGCTCCTCCTCACTGGCACCAGTGGGAATGTGGGTGGAGGGGAAAAGTTGGGGTCCTGGAGGCTGAGGCCAGCAGGGGAGAGCAAAAGGGCCCCCAAGAGTGCCTGGAGGTGGGGGACAAAGGTCACGGGTTGGAGGGCCTGGGGAAAAAGTAGTGGAAGGTAAACTTCCTGAGATTTGACTGCTTGTTTTACTGTAAAATGGCAGAATAATGGTTGGTTTCTGTGTAAAGTTCATGTATGTTGAAATCCCAGCATAGCCCTACAAATTTCTGCGTCTTGAGGACATTTTTTTTCCTAGTGGAGCACACGGACTCTGAAGAAGCCTTTAGGCTCCCTGTGTATCCGTCACAGTTGGGGGGTGAGGAGGCCTGGGCCTGTCTCCATCCGCATTGTGGGCCCTGGAAGCACAGCCCTGAGGGGTGGTTAGGAAGCCTGTCTGGGAAGCAAGCAGTCTTGTCTGAACCTTTTAACCTGAGGGGAAGTTTTAATTTTAATAGCAGAGTTAGAATACTGGGTTTTTAGGAGAAGGCTTTTGGAATGAAGGGATGGATGTGATCAGCACTGAGCAGCTCTGGGCAGGCCCGGCCATGTGGTGGGTGCGGTGTGTGTCCGTGTCCCACACTGGCTCCAGCTGCCCCGTCTCTGCCTTCTGCGCTCCCCGAGCCTGCACTGACAGACCCACACACCTGTTCCACATCCTGGGGAGACCCTGGCACATGTTTTGCAGACAGCTTTCCTTTGACTCTTACTCCACTCCAGGGGTCCAGAGTCGCCTGATATCGTGAAGTTTTGATGACATTTGGAGTACAGTGTAGAGTTTTTTTTTAAATGGCTTAACAGTTTGGATTTCATGGTGCACTATGTTCTGTTTGTACTAAAGGTGAAACCAAAGCAGACGACAGTTCAAACAAAGAGGCCGCAGAAGAGAAGCCGGAGGAGGACAATGACTACCACCGCAGCGACGAGCAGGTGGGGGGCTCACGGACACCCCTGTATTATTAGTGCTCGCCCAGGGAGCTGGGAGCAGGTTGGGGGGCTAACAGACACCCCTGTATTATTGGTGCTCGCCCGGGAGCCGGGAGCAGGTGGGGGGGCTCACGGATACCCCTGTATTATTGGTGCTCGCCCGGGAGCCAGGAGCAGGTGGGGGGGCTCACGGATACCCCTGTATTATTGGTGCTTGCCCAGGGAGCCGGGAGCAGGTTGAGGGGGGCTCATGGACACCCCTGTATTAGTGCTCGCCCAGGGAGCCGGGAGCAGGTTGGGGGGGGCTCATGGACACCCCTGTATTATTAGTGCTCACCCAGGGAGCCGGGAGCAGGTTGGGGGGGCTCACGGACACCCCTGTATTATTAGTGCTCGCCCAGGGAGCCGGGAGCAGGTCGGTGGGGGGCTCACGGACACCCCTGTATTATTAGTGCTTGCCCAGGAAGCCAGGAGCAGGTGGGGGGCTCACGGACACCCCTGTATTATTAGTGCTCGCCCAGGGAGCCGGGAGCAGGCTGGGGGGGCTCGAGGACACTCCTGTATGAGTGCTTGCCCAGGGAGCTGGGAGCAGGTGGGGGGGCGCGGCTTGTGGACCCTCTTGTATTAGTGCTCACCCTGCAGTGCCAGGAGCACCAAGGGAGGGAGCATGCCAGAGACCTTCCCTCAGGATGAAGGGAGCAGTGACACCCCAGCACCTAAGGGCTATTTTCTTCCTCCTGACTTCTTCCTTTGTTTTTCTTTTTATAAAATTACCAGATGAACCTGTGCTTATGGTTATGCCTGACTGGTATAAAACATGGCTGGTCAGCACAGGCTTTGGCCTCTCAGCCCCACGGCCAAGCTTTGTGTGAGGTGTTGGCACCTTTTCCTCTGGGCACGTCTCTGTGCATCCGTCAATGTTACGTAAAGGAAAGCAGAGCCCAGCGGTGTACTGGAAGGAAGGTGAGAGTGAGCAAGGAGGGCTCCTCTCATGACATTTATGGTATCACCAGATGCAGACAGAAAAACTACACGGTCACAGAGATGCAGTAAAAGAGTCTGATGAGGACAGGCGCAGTGGCTCACACATGTAATCCCAGCTCTTTGGGAGCCGAAGCAGGTGGATCACGAGGTCCAGAGGTCGAGACCAGCCTGACCAATATGGTGAAACCCCGTCTCTACTAAAAATACAAAAATTAGCCAGGCATGATGGCACACACCTGTAGTCCCAGCTGCTTGGGAGGCTGAGGCAGGAGAATCACTTGAACCTGGGAGACAGAGATTGTGGTGATCCGAGATTGCGCCACTGCACTCCAGCCTGGAGACAGAGTGAGACTCTGTCTCAAAAAGTTTTTAAAAAAAAAAAAAAAAGGTTGGGGGAGTCTGATGATATTCCATACCCATATCTGGAGAACTGGGTTTTTTTCTTTTTTTTTTTTTTTGAGACAGAGTTTTGTTCTTGTTGTCCAGGCTGGAGTGCAATGACATGATCTCAGGTCACTGCAGCCCTGCCTCCCAGGTTCAAGCAATTCTCCTGCCTCAGCCTCCCGAGTAACTGGAATTACAGGCGCCCACCACCACATGCAGCTATTTTTGTATTTTTAGTAGAGATGGAGTTTTACCACTCGGGCCAGGCTGATCTCGAACTCCTGACCTCAGGTGATCTGCCCACCTCAGCCTCCCAAAGTGCTGGGATTACAGGCATGAGCCACCACCTGTAACCTGAGAGCTGCTTAATATAGTACCTTTTCATTCTTTTTTTTTTTCTTCTGAGACGGAGTCTTGCTCTGTCACCAGGCTGGAGTGCAGTGGCACGATCTTGGCTCACTTGCAACCTCTGCCTCCTGGGTTCAAGTGATTCTCCTGCCTCAGCTTCCCAAGGAGCTGGGACTACAGGCACCTACTACCATGCCCAGCTAATTTTTGTATTTTTGTAGAGATGGGGTTTCACCATGTTGGCCAGGATGGTCTTGATCTCTTGACCTTGTGATCTGCCCACCTCAGCCTCCCAAAGTGCTGGGATTACAGGCGTGAGCCACGGCTCTGGCCAGTATCTTTTTGTTTTTGAGAAGAAGTCTCACTGTGTCACCCAGGCAGGAGCACAGTGGCATGCACTGCAATCTCCGCCTCCTGGGTTCAAGCGATTCTCGTGCCTCAGCCTCCCAAGTAGCTAGGGTTACAGGTGCCCGCCACCATGCCCGGCTAATTTTTTCTATTTTTTAGTAGCGATGGGATTTTACCGTGTTGGCCAGGCTGGTCTTGAACTGCTTACCTCAGATGATCTGTCTACCTCGGCCTCCCAAAGTGCTGGGATTACAGGTGTGAATCACCACACCTGGCCAAGTAATAGAACCTTAACTTTGTAGTTTACACTTCCACATTGTTTAAAATGTTCAGAGAGCATTACAGAAATAGACACATCTGTGTGCAATGTGGGCTGTGATGGTGCTGCCTTTTGGGTCAGTGGAGAAGAGCGAGCAGTTGAGAGAAGGGGTCCCCAGGGGCAGGAAAGAGGAAATTGCTGCCTTCTTTAAGGAGCCCTGGTTTCCCTGCCTTGCTGCTGCTTCTGTTGGTGGCCTGGAGGCTCTCCTGGAACCACGCCCGTCACTCTCTCTGGCTGTGGCCTCCTGTGCACCCAGGCCCTAGAGAACCATGCTCGTTACGTGCTGTCTCTGGCTTTGGTCTCCCATGTGCCCAGGCGCTGGGTCTTTTCTTGTTTGGACTTTGTTAGTTACTTGTACTTAGAGCAGTTCCCTAGTGGTGAGGGAACCCCCTGGGATCACATGGAAATTCAGTTTTGGGGTCTGCTAGGTGGGCTGGCCTTCCAGAGGGGTGCAGGCTGATGTTCCCCTGGCCTCTAGCGCCGTTTTCCGTGGATTCATGTAATGCTGTGTGTGATATTCTCCAGTTTAACCTCTGTTTTGCAGTTTTAAATTTATGTCAGTGTTTATTTTTACTAATAGTTATATTTTCTTTTGATCCTTGACGTGCTAAAGATTTATTTGTTGCTTTCAAAAGAGCCAGATTTTTTAAATGGATTAAATATTGAATTTTCTTTCTGTTTTTTGGAAACAGAGTTTCACTCTTATTGCCCAGGCTGGAGTATATAGTGGCACGATCTCAGATCACCACAACCTCCACCTCCCGAGTTCAAGCGATTCTCCTGCCTCAGCCTCCCGAGTAGCTTGGGATTACAGGCATGTGCCACCATGCCTGGCTAATTTTGTATTTTTAGTAGAGATGAGGTTTCTCCTTGTTGGGCAGGCTGGTCTCGAACTCCCAACCTCAGGTGATCTGCCTTCCTCGGCCTCCCAGAGTGCTGGGATTATAGGCGTGAGCCACTGCACCCAGCTGAATTTTCTTAAAGCATTTTTTTTCCTGATAACTTTAGTTAAAACCCCTTTTTGGCTGGGTGCGGTAGCTCACACCTGTAATCCCAGCACTTTGGGAGGCTGAGGTGGGCAGATCATGAGGTCAGAAGATCAAGACCCGCCTGCCCAACATGATGAAACCCCATCTCTAGTAAAAATACAAAAACTGACACAGCCAAAATCCATCGGTGTGCTGCATCCAGACCCATCTCACATGCAAGGATACACAAAGACTCAAAACAAAGGGATGGAGAAAAATTTACCAACCAAATGGAGAGCAAAAATAAATAAATAAATAAAAAGCAGGAGTTGCAATTCTCGCCTCTGATAAAATAGACTTTAAAGCAACAAAGATCAAAAGAGGCAAGGAAGGACATTACATAGTGGTAAAAGGGTCAATGCAACAAGAAGAGCTAACGATCCTAAATACATACGCACCCAATACAGGAGCACCCAGATACATAAGACTTATAAAGAGACTTAGACTCCCACTCAATAATAGTGGGAGACTTCAACATCAATATTAGACAGATCAACGAGACAGAAAATTAACAAGGATATCCAGGACTCGAACTCAGATCCGGAACAACTAAACTTAATAAACATTTATAGAACTCTCCACTTCAAATACACAAAATATACACTTTTTTTTTTTTTTTTTTTTTTTTT
>NW_022437025.1:681707-687337 GCF_009761245.1 Sapajus apella
CTTTTTTTTTTTTTTTTTTTTTTTGAGACGGAGTTTCGCTCTTGTTGCCCAGGCTGGAGTGCAATGGCGCGATCTCGGCTCACCGCAACCTCCGCCTCCTGGGTTCAGGCAATTCTCCTGCCTCAGCTTCCTGAGTAGCTGGGATTACAGGCATGCGCCACCATGCCCAGCTGATTTTTTGTATTTTTAGTAGAGACGGGGTTTCACCATGTTGACCAGGATGGTCTCGATCTCTTGACCTCGTGATCCACCCGCCTCGGCCTCCCAAAGTGCTGGGATTACAGGCTTGAGCCACCGCGCCCGGCCCAATATACACTTTTATCAGTACCACACCACACCTACTCTAAAAGTGAAGTAAATCATTCCTCAATAATTGTATAGAATTTCACAGGTTTAAATGAAATATTGGTTGGCTGCTTGTTTGTTATTTTCTTGCCCCATTTCTTTCCATTTTTAAGTATAATTATTGGCATAAAAGAGGTTTTCAATACCCATTTTTAGACTGCATTCTAGCCTGGGCAATAGAACAATAATCCTTTTCTCTCTCCCTCTTCCTCTTTCTTCCTTTCCTTCATTCTTTTTCTTTAAAAAAAAAAAAAAAAAAAGATATAAACTACTGTTAAACCTTCCCTCTTTAAAATATTTTCGGAATGAAAAACAGCAAAAAAAAAAAAAAAAAAAAAAAACCATATGTCTATGATGTAAATCAAACAGTCAAAAAGTTGTAAAAGAGGACCGGGTGTGGTGGCTTATGCCTGTAATCCCTGCACTTTGGGAGGCCGAGGTGGGGGGATCACGAGGGCAGGAGTTCAAGACCAGCCTGGCCAACATAGTAAATACTCTGTCTCTACTAAAAATATTTTAAAAATTAGCTAGGCATGGTGGCAGGTCCCTAGTGCCAGCTACTTGGGAGGCTGAGGCAAGAGAATCACTTGAACCCAGGAGGCGGAGGTCATAGTGAGCCGAGATTGTGCCACTGCACTTCAGCCTGAGCAACACAGCGAGATTCTGTCTAAAAAAAAAAAAAAAAAAGTTGTAAAAGAGATTTGTGTCACATCTTCTTAGGAAAACCATGAATGTTTTAATAAATATATTTAATCTCAAGGTTTGCTATAGGTAAAATGATCATTACATTAAAAGAATGATTTTCATACTGGAAATGAACTAAACTGAGTCATAAGAACTTATCTGACAAATGTTTCATTTTCCTTTCCCATGTCTACCAAATATTTATGCCAAGGAGTCCACAATAACCTCATAATCAAGATGCTTCTTCACATACTCTTACCAAGATAGGGATGAACTATATGAAGAATACCGATATCTAAAATTATACAGATGCTATAGTGTATGTTCTCCCTTTTAATGTTTTAAATTCCTTCCATTTTTTCCCCTTTTGGTTTCTAAATCTTGGATACCCCTCAGACACATTCATTTTACTAGAGAATATGAGAAGCAGAGGAGGAGGAAGGAGAAATGCTCTAAAACACTAGGCTGTGGTGTGGTACTGCAGTGTCAAAAAAAAAAACCTTAGCTGGGCATGGTGGCACGTGTCTGTAGTCCCAGCTACTTGGGAGGGTGAGGCAGGAGAATCGCTTGAACCTGGGAGACGGAAGTTGCAGTGAGCTGAGATTGAGCCACTGCACTGCAGCCCGGACAACAAGAGCAAAATTTCTTCTCAAAAAAAACCCAGCTCTTTTTATATGTTCTTAGTCTTTTGTTGTTGTTGTTCTTTGAGGTGGGATCTGGCGCTCTCACCAGCCTGGAGGACTGTGGTGCAGTCATGGCTCCCTCGACCGCCGCCTCCCGGGCCTGCCCAGCCTCCAGAGTAGCAGGCACTGTTGGCACACCACACCCGGTTAACTTTTTTTTTTTTTTTTTTGAGACTGAGTTTCGCTCTTGTTGCCCAGGCTGGAGTGCAATGGCGCAATCTCGGCTCACCGCAACCTCCGCCTCCTGGGTTCAGGCAATTCTCCTGCCTCAACCTCCTGAGTAGCTGGGATTACAGGCATGCGCCACCATGCCCAGTTGATTTTTTGTATTTTTAGTAGAGACGGGGTTTCACCATGTTGACCAGGATGGTCTCGATCTCTTGACCTCGTGATCCACCCGCCTCGGCCTCCCAAAGTGCTGGGATTACAGGCGTGAGCCACCGCGCCCGGCCCCCGGTTAACTTTTTAAAATTTTTGTGGAGATGGAGTCTTGCTGTGTTGCCTAGGCTAGTCTGAACTCCTGGGTTCAAGCAGTCCGCCCAGCCGGTCTCCCAGAGTGCCAGGACTCCAGGCGTGAGTGTGCCCGCCGTCTTTCTTTAAACGCATTTCCAGCTGTTTCCTGTGTGATCTGGCTGCTCCCTGCAGACGTGATGAGTAACATTTTCATGTGCACTCAATTCTACAGAGGCTGTAATTTCACCATAGTTCCTTTTAATCGAGAAGTTTGTTCTGAAATGTTCGAGTAACGTGGCCTTTTTGGGTTCCATCTGTTCCCCTTTCGAGTCTCCTTCCAGAGCAATCACGGAGTGTTGTCTGTCTGGATCTCCACTTTGGGGGATTGAGAGCTTTCTTGTCCACTTGGGTGCAGATTTTCCAAAGTCCTGGGGTCATTTTCCTCTGGCTGAGTTTGATGGTTGGGGTGGTGGATAAACAGGCAGACCCCGGCTGCCAGTTGCTCTGCCTTTAGCCAGGCTGTGGCCTTCACAAGTGACCTACCTCTGCTTCCATTTCTCTGTGGCGTGAGGTGGTTTTGAGATTGCCTCACAGTTTCTATGAAGATTCAGTGATTTCCTAGTTGTGAGGCACCTTCAGGTGTCAGGTTGAATGAATGATGAACCAAGCCACAGCTGGGGAGGTTGTTCATTTCAACTTTCAAGTCCTATTGTTGTTCTTGTTCATGAGCTCCTTGGATTCTTGTTTCCTCTGTTGCTCTGCACCCTCGCAGTGGTGCTTTCTGAGCCGTGCTCCTGGGTGAGGAGGCCTCTGGGCGTGCAGGCCGCTGGGTGAGCTGCTGCTGGTGCTTATGTTGTTTTGAGGACTTGTACCTGTTGCCAGTGTGGATTTTTTTTTCTGCTCACTGTGTTTTTGCTCTAACCTGTTGCTCTTGTACTGACATCGCTACTGTTGCTGTTGGTCTGTTTCCACCTTCCCTGTTGTTTGTTTCAGGTGTGTTATCTTTGCGGTGATAGAACACATTTTCTGCCCTCTCCCCGTAAGGGGTGGGATCAGGTTTTGGTGTCTTCTTTCTCTGCTCTAGTGGTTTGGAAGTTTTGCATTCTTTCTGTTCTTCTTGTGGCTGCTCTTAAACTTGGACTCCGTGTCGGTTTATGGGATTATCCGCGTCTATAACTTTATGATGAGTTCCTGATTCCCATCTTCCAAAACTCGGGTAGTCATCTGATGGTTTGTTCCAGATTGTTGTTGGTAATTTTAAAATTGTATTTACACTGATTTTATTGTAGGAATTTCCTCTTCGTCTTAATGAAGTTTTGATGCGACATTACAGTTATTTACACTTCACAAGAGGCTGCATGGGTTTTGTGGGCATTTTGGCATCTTCCTGGCGTGTGTTTGGATTTGTGCTTTGCTGCACCCAGTGCAGTGGCTCCTGAGCTCCTGCCAGTCACAGGCTCCATGCTGTCCTCCACACACCAGCAACAGTCGTTTCTTAACTTTTAAGACAAACCCTCCTCTGTCACCGGGATGAACTGTTAAATTATGCACTTTTAATACTAAGCATCAAAAAAAAAAAAATAAAACAACAGATGAGGGAAGCATCCACCACCCAGGCCCATGGCTCTGCTTCCAGCCGCATGCCCTCCCCTGACGGCCTCTCCCGAGGGTGTGAAGGCATGGATGCTCTGCCTGTGCCTGGAGGCTCTGGCCCCTCCGATCCCTGGCTGGGTCCAGCTCTAGGGTTATTTAGCAGCCACTTGGAGCAGCCAAGGCTCAGGGTGGCATCCGCTGGCCATGCTGGCCTCACAGCCGACCTCTCCTCCATCATCTGACAGGCGCAGCCCCCTCGTCCCACCCACTGGTAGACACTCAGCTGCAGACCCTCGAGGCATACGCCTCCTGGGACTGGCGGGAATCTTCCTGAGAGAGGCAAGTTTAGTCAGTGCTGAACAACGCAAAAGCCTGTTGGGTTTATTTACTCAGAACAACGTCTTCTAAACCAAAAATACTTGATGAGGCCTTTCTTTCAGTTTTCCAAGGGTGGGGAGGGGATGATCCTTGCAGACGCCTCCTGCACAGGTGATGGCGTTTCCCACACTGGACCTTAGGGGTTCAGAAATTGGTGGAAGCCATCTGTCCCGAAGCTCTTGTGGTTCTGTCCTGAGGCCCCTGGGCTGTCTTCTGCTCTGGGAAGTCTTCTTTCTGCTCAGCTCTGCCTCCCACAACCCCTGCGTCTGCCCCCTTCTCGGAATGACCCCATTCCTTTCACAGCCAGAGCCTCTGGTAGCTTCAGGTGAGTCATCTGCTTCACAGCTGTGTTTTCGCTGTCATCTTTTTTTAAGTGTAAGCCGTCGGACCCCGTAGCCGACGTGGTGAGGGCTCTGCTGCAGGGACCCCGTAGCCGGCGTGGTGAGGGCTCTGCTGCAGAGACCCCGTAGCCGGCGTGGTGAGGGTTGACTGGTGGAGAGTGGGGAGCCCAAACACACAGGCCAGGCCTCCTGCAGGTGGAAAGGCAGAGGGTGGGCAGAGCCTCTCCTGGGCTGCAGAGGTAAGGCAGGGGGTAGTGAGCGGGGAACTGGTGCCAGGCTGCCCCACACTCCGTGGGCAGTGAATCTGGGACAGAGTGAAGGGCCAGGCTGGAGATGAGGTTGGGGACCTTGTGGGGCCGTGGTGAGAAAGAACTTGCCGTTCACCCAGAGGAGGGGGATGACGCAGATGGATGTGAGGTCAGGGTGTGCTGTGGGATGCAGCCTGGCATGGCTTTATCCCGGGTGGGTGATGCTCAGCGCAGCTGCTCTGCAGTGAGCAGCCTGCAGGCCAGGGTGGCCATGCGGAGACCAGGCAGGTGTCTGAGCTGGAGGCAGGTGGCGATGTGGGTGCAACACTGGGCTTTTGGCATAGCTAAAAGGGAGGGAGCCGGCAGGACTCGCCTGTGACCCAGATACAGATGCTGGAGCTTGGACTCTTCATCACTCCAGGTGGACACAGAGCTGGTGACTGAATGAGTCTGTGTGTTCCCAGGCAGGCTGATGTGTAGCCACAGAAAGCGACACGGGTCTTTCTGTCTTTCTGCAAATGCCCTCTTGACAATCAGAATTCGCCTTTCGAGGTGTATAACGTTACCGCTTGATGGGGGTGGCATGGTGTCGCAGAGCACATGCTGTGTGTGTACTGCTCACTCCAAGGGAAGCCGAATGTACGGTTTGTAGGAGGCTCATGCCCACGGCTCGTGGGGCAGCCTGGCAGCAGTTCCCCAGGTGCGTATGTGGCGCATTTTGTTACACTGTGGCTTTTTTACACTTGATTTCCCGTGTGTTCTAATACTGGAGACTTGGGTGGTGACCGGCCCATCACTCTAAGGACATTGCAGCTGCCTCCCCAGGCAGGTGTGTTCCACGGTGTCTGTTACTTCTCACTCCAGTCTCCTGTGTGCGGGTGTCCAGCGTCTCACCACACGCCCCT
>NW_022437025.1:687347-690134 GCF_009761245.1 Sapajus apella
ACCACACGCCCCTGGGCTCTGTTTCTCTCTCCAGTCTCCTGTGTGCGTGTGTCCAGTGTCTCACCACACGCCCCGGGCTGTTTCTCTCTCCAGTCTCCTGTGTGCGGGTGTCCAGCGTCTCACCGCACGCCCCTGGGCTCCCTTGCGTGTGAGTCGCTTACCTGTTCTTTGCCTGTCTCTGTACCTGGCAGGCTGGCTTTTCCTTACTTGCGCTGCATGGCGGCGGCCTCCCACGCTGCCTGGTGCTCACTATGGGGATCGTCTTTCTTCTGTGGCTGTCGGCTTTCTTTGACCTATCATCATCCACAGTTTTAAAATTTGATGTAATTACATGTATTGGTATTTTCTTTTGTATCTTAAACATGTTTCCCCATGCTAAGGTCATAAACACATTCTCCTACATTGTAAAGTTTTGCTTTTTCCAGTTAGGTTGTAAGCCCCTGTGGCTGACACTGTGTGTAGGACAGGCGAGGTGGGGTCCAGCTTTGCCCTACTTGTCCCCTGAACGAGTTCCACACACACGCGGGTCCGCCTGGGCTCTCTGCTCTGTTCCACTGTCTCCTGCCTCCCATTGTGCCAAAACAATAAGGAACTTACTGAGTTGCAGTGATTTGATTATTTTATCATTAAGTTGTGGCTTTTGGGAGACCATGTACCCCTCATTTTTCTTCTTCAAAATTGTCTTTTTTGTTTTTTTGAAACTGAGTCTCACTGTCACTCGGACTGGAGTGTAGTGGTGCAGTCTCAGCTCACTACAACCTCCGCCTTCTGGGTTCAAGCGATTCTCCTGCCTCTGCCTCCTGATTAGCTGGGATTGCAGGCATGCACCACCATGCCCAGCTAGTTTTTGTATTTGTATTAGAGATAGGGTTTCACTGTGTTGGCCAGGCTGGTCTCAAACTCCTGATCTCAAATGAGCCACCCGCCTCGGCCTCCCACAGTGGCGGGATTACAGGTGTGCACCACCTTGCCCGGCTCTTTTCTAAACTCTAGAGTTAAATGTTCTCATAGTTTCCAGCTGCGTAATTTAGTTCTTATTAAAATAATTTTAAAATTTTCACTTTTCTTTGACCAGCTTTCTAATTGTGTTAAATGCATATAAAATCTGCCATTTTCAGGTGTGTGGTTTGGGGGCCTTGGGCACAGACCCAGTGTTGTACCGCCGCCACCACCATCCTCTCCGGAGCCTTTTTATCTTCCCAAATAGAAGCCCTGCCCCATTAAAACACTCACTCCCACCCACTCCCCCAGCAGGGGTGGATCACAGAGGGGTCTGATGGTTTCTGAGGTGATGGAAACCATCCCAGATCACCATGTGATCACTGTGCAAGTTTGTGAATTTACTGAAAATCACTATTATATACATAAAAGAGGTGTGTGTAAACTGTGCCATAATGCAGCCTAAAAATTGCAAGTGTGCTCGTAACTTAGTGTATTTAAATAGGTAGTACATTCAGTCCTAAGATTAATATTACAGAAAAGGTTTAAATTTTGTTCTGATCCCTGTCACTGTCTGTAGTGACATATAAAACCACTCTGTGATTACTTTGTTTTCCTTCCACAATCCCCTCCCACCCCACCTCTCACTCCCCACCACCAACCCCCACTGTGTGTTTTTCCAGGCCCTTCTGCCTGGTGAGGTGGGGAGTCTCTGTCTTCCCACAGGTGCACGCAGGCCCTGCCTTCATCTGTGCAGCCCCTTCCCGAGGCCCCACAGAGCCCTCTACACTACAGACCCCGCTGCCCCGCAGAGCACCGCACGCTACAGAACCCGCTGCCCCACAGATCCTGGCAAGCTGCAGACCCTGCTGCCCGGCAGAGCCCCACACCCTACAGACCCCGCTGTCCACCAGAGCCCCGCACGCTGCAGACCCCACTGCCTCAGACCTGGGCCACTGTGGCCAGTGCACCTGATCCCTGGGCCTGAGATGCAGCTGCCTGTTGATGGCATGGCCTGTCCAGTTCTTACAGAGACACGAAGCCCACCACTTATGCTGTCCTTGCCCTGCCATTCTGTTAGCGTGAGTGTGTCACCAGCTGTGTCCCAGATAGAAGTGTGTCTCATCTTTAGTGGGCTTTTTCCTCATTAGCTCTATTTCTTTAAGTCTGCTTGACTAATATCAATCTAGCTATGCCAGCTTTCCGTTGGTTAAAACTTGTGTGGTATTCCTGTTCTTAAAATGTCTTAACTGTGACAAGCTTTACAACATAAAGCTAGGTCTTTAAAACGAGAAACTTTTAGCCGGCACGTTACCTCATGCCTTCCACGATTTGCCATGGAGGAGCTGAGTTGGTTCCTTTTTTTGTTTGTTTTTCTCTCTTTTCATCTGTTTTTTTCTATGCTTGCTTCCTTCCTTCCTGCTGTTGAGTGAATTAGTAAGTTTTCTTTAATCTCTTTCTTCCCCTGGTTTGCAAGGTATAAGCTCTACTTTTGTTATACTAGTGGTTACAAAATGTTTAAATAAACAATTTACATTTTTAAAAGTCCAAAGTTACTGTAAGTCTGTGCCCCTCCCCGCACAGCACCTCCACCCCAGCCCTCACTAGGCACCAGTGCCCCTTCCCATGCGCTTTCTCGTTTTGTTCCTTCCTCTGGATTCCTCGTCTTTCTCCCTGGGCTGCCCCTCTCCCCAGTTCTGCCTCCAGACTCCGGTCTTTCTCCCCGCACAGCCCCTCTCCCGCGTTCTTTTCCGGACTCCGGGTCTTTCTCCCTGTGCCGCTCCTCTCCCGAGTTCTTCTACTCCGGACTCCGGGTCTTCTCCCCGTGCCGCTCCTCTCCCGAGTTCT
>NW_022437025.1:690144-695377 GCF_009761245.1 Sapajus apella
CTTTCTCCCTGTGCTGCTCCTCTCCCGCGCTCTTCTCCCTCCGGACTCTGGGTCTTCCTCCCGGTGCTGCTCCTCTCCCGAGTTCTGTCTCCGGACTCCAGGTCTTCTCCCCGTGCTGCTCGTCTCCCGAGTTCTTCTCTGGACTCGGAGTCTTTATCTCTGTGCTGCTCCTCTCCCGCGCTCTTCTCCCTCCGGACTCTGGGTCTTCCTCCCGGTGCTGCTCCTTCCCCAGTTGTTCTTCCTCTGGACTCCGGGTCTTTCTCTCTGCTCTGCCCCTCTCCCCAGTTCTCTCTCTGGACTCTGGATCTTTCTTCCCTCGCTGCCCCACTCCTCAGTTCCTTCCCCACTCCCCCCACCGACGCCGTCTTTCTCCCCGCTCTGCTCCTCTCCCGAGTTCTTCTCCTTTACGACTCCAGGTCTTTCTCCCCACACTGCTTCTCTCCCGAGTTCTTCTGTCTCCGAATTCTGGGTCTTCCTCCCTGTGATGCTCCTCTCCTGAGTTCTTCCTCCTGCGGACTCCGGGTCTTTGTCCCCATGCTTGCAGCCTCCTTTCCTTTCATCCTCACCCCGGAGTGAGGACCTCTCTCGCTCTTTGCACAGAATCCACCTTTCTTCTCGGTGGCTCTTGGGGGGACCTGCAGTGGGTTGTGCTCAGTCATTGCACCGTATAGGCATATTTCTTTTGTTTTGGATTCTTTTGCTTCCTGAATCTGAGGATCTGTTGGTCACTGTGGGAAATTCTCAGTCGCTGTTTCTTAACACTTCCTTTCTGCCCCTTCCTCTGGGACTCCGGTCTTCCTCCTTTCTCTTAGTCTTGTCTCTACTCCACATGGGTAACTTCCTTAAGTGACTTTTTTTAGGACATTAATCAGTTCTCAGGTGAGGTTGGTTCAGCCATCCACTGAGATGTTAGTTTTGGTCAAAGTGTTTTTATCTTTAGAAGTTGCGTCTGGTTAACTTCAACACCCTTCTGTCTGTACCCTGTTGTCCCCCCTTTTTTTTATCTTTTATGATTTTAGACACACATATTTCCGTTACCCGTCCATCATTCCACTGCATTTTTAGGGCCTGGTTGTGTCCTTTGTTGCAGCCCCACCTGCTGAAGTGTTTGCTGTGAGCACTGCCCTTCCTCTTCCTTGCCAGGCACATCTTGGGGGGCCCAGCGTCTGGGCCCTGGGGTGAAGCCTTGTCCTGGGAAGATTCCCTTTCGTACTGCTGGGTGCCCGTGCTGCTGGGACTCCACAGTCACCTTCAGTTAACTTTATCCTGCGGGTTTCCTGCCACACTGCTGGTCATCTGGAAGGCAGCTGTGACCTTCTACTTGTGACTCTGCTCAGGGCTTTTCCCTGTTGTCTCCTGCAGACACTGCTGCCTCCCGAGTACATTCGCAGACCCGGGATACCCACTTCTCTTTGCCCTGTCTGTCCTCTGTTGTCAGGAGGCAGGTGACCCAGCACCCAGCAGCCAGCAGCTGCCTGGACAGGCGTAGCTGGATACCAAGAACTCAGTGCCTGCGATGCATAAATAACCCCGGGGGTTAACTTTCAAATATTCTGTTAATAGAATTAACAGGGCGAGCTTAGATTTCGCAAAGTGGCAAGCAGATGATAAACAGGTTTTCAGATAAGGTATGTAAGATTCTTTTTCTGCAGTGTTGGAGTCAAATAGATGTCTGACCTCACAAAGGTCCGCAGTGCCAGATTGAGGAGTTAGTGAAGTATGTGTGAGGAGGCGTCCAGAACCGCCAGGGGAGTCCTGCTGCTGCGCCGGCCTCACCCCGCCCTTCCCGCAGGTGAGCATCTGCCTGGAGTGCAACAGCAGCAAGCTGCGGGGCCTGAAGCGCAAGTGGATCCGCTGCTCCGCCCAGGCCACCGTCCTGCACCTCAAGAAGTTCATCGCCAAAAAGCTGAACCTGTCGTCCTTCAACGAGGTGAGCGCCGGGCCCTGAGTGGAAACTGTCACAAGTTCTCTCTTACTTGTAAAAGCGACACTTGTAATATTCTTTGGGCTGTTGCGTTTTTTTTTTAACAACTTTGGAGATTTTAACCAGAAAAAAATCAGTTTGTTTTGCCTGTCCACCAGGAAGTGGGGTAGGAGACGGGACCGTTCAGGGTCACTGTGAGTGGAAGTGAGAACTGGGGCGGGTTGATGAGACTGTTTTAAAATACATAAAGGTTTTCCTTACAGCAAGAAACTGTTTTGGGGGTGTGTGTGTGTGTGTGTGTTTTGAGAGGGAGTCTCTGTCGTCAGACTGCAGTGTAGTGGTGTGATCTCGGCTCACTGCAACCTCTGCCTCCTGAGTTCAAATGATTCTCCTGCCTCAGCCTCCCAGGTAGCTGGGATTACAGATGCGCCCCACCACACCAGCTAATTTTTGTATTTTTTTGTAGAGATGGAGTTTCACCATGTTGGCCAGGCTGGTCTCAAACTCCTGACTTCATAATCCACCCGTCTCGGCCTCCCAAAGTGCTGGGATTACAGGCATGAGCCACCATGCCAGGCTGAGAAATTCTGTTGTTTAATTTCAAAAGGAGAGACATGGGCAGATGGAGAGAGGGAGGACCCTTCCAGGCTGTGGTGGGTAAGGAGATGGAGTGCTGGCGTGAGGCGGACTCAGTGGCCAGCGCACCATGAACATACCAGCACAGGTCCCTGTGAGCCCCCAAGGCAGTGACACTGCCAAGATGCAGGCGCCAGCAGGGTCCACCTCCGCATGGAGAGAAGGCACTGGTGGCTCTGAGCAGGAGTGTGGGTCTGAGGGGTCCAGCTCTGCACAGAGAGAAGGCTCTGACAGCTGTGGGCAGGAGTGTAGGTCTGAGCGGTCGTTTTTGAAAAATCACTCAGGCTGTGCAGAAACGGACGCAGGAGAGGACTGTGGTGGGGTGGTCAGGGTGGAGAAGTGGACACACTGGAGATGCTCTCTGGAGCTGCAATGGGCTCAGCAGTGGCCCCAAAAGATAAGCCACATCCTCACCCCTGAAGCCTGCCAATGGGACCTTATTTGGAAAAGGATCTTTGTAGATGTAGTTAAGTGAAGGATTCTGATATGGAATAATCCTGGAATATCTGAGTGGAGCCTAAATCTCATGACAACAAGTGAGGCAGAGAAAGACTCCAGGCATAGAGAACAGGAGGCCCTGGTGAGGACAGAATGGAGGCTGGAGTGGAGGCTGGAATGGAGGCTGGAGTGGAGAACAGAGTGGAGGCTGGAGCAAGGCAGCCTCAAGGCGAGCCAGATAGCACCTGGGCCACCAGCAGCTGGAAGCCAGGGCAGGCTCCCCTACTGTGGTTCGAAGGCATCCCCCAGATTCTTATGTTGGAAGCTCCATCCCCAGTGGACAGTGTTGGAAGTTAGGGCCTTGGGGAGGGGCTCAGGCCCTCAGGACCTGCCCCACGCACAGATTAATGCTGCTGTGGAAAGGGCTGGCCGGCGTGGGTTCTCTCTCTTGCAGCAGAGGCCCTCATAGGTGGCAATGTGGTGACCTTGAATGCCCCAGCTTCCAGAACTGTGCCGAAATAAATTTCTATTTTTCATAAATCCCCAGTGTGTGGCGTTCTGTGGCAGTAGCACAGAATGGACTGTGCTTCTCCCAGGAGCCTGTAGAGGGAGCGGCCCTATGGGCTCCAGGGCTGAGTACATTTCTGCTGGTTGAAGCCACTGCCGTCCTTGTGGTAATTTCCATGGTAGCCCCAGGAGACTAATTCAGAGAAAACCGCAATAAGTTGCTGATGCATTTGTGCTGCGACGCAGAGAAAAGGAAGGGGTTTGGAACGCCTGCAGGGCTGGGGCTGCTTGGCAGGGGGTATGGCGTCTCAGGACAGGGTGGGTGGGCTGTTCTCGTGACACAGAGCAGAGTCTGGGAGTGTCAGGGCCTTCATGGACTCGTCAGGAGCCAGTGCCAGCCTTGAGTGTCCCACAGGTTGGCCAGGGATACGGACAGCAGACACGGGGTGGGGGAGACTTGGTGAGCATGGGCTGCCTAGAGCCTGGGGAGAAACCAGAACATGGTGGGGAAGGGGGAGGAGGAAATGGAGAAAGGCTTTTGGCTAAGTTTCTGTTGTTTTGTTTGCTTTTCTGTGTAGCAAAACAGAAAAGATGGATGGTAGCTGGGGATGGAGCGGGCCAAGAAAGTCCTTGGATGTTCACATGAGGTGGAGTGGGAAGCTGCAGGGCAGTGGGGAAGAGGTGGCCATTTCCCTGTACAGGGCTGGTTCCTCCGAGGGAAGAGTGAGAGGTTTTCGTTGTTGCTGAGACTGTGCCTCTCAGAGCCTGCCAACCCAGCCACTCAGGCAGATGGGGTGCATCAGTCTAACCAAGGGAGGAATCTGAAGAAATGTAACACCATGGGAAACACAAGTAAAACCATGGGGCACTATGCGCACCCCGTAGAATGACCATAATCCCAAGCACTGACAACTCGTCTGCAAACGCCAGGAACACAGGTTCATTCCTGCGGGAGGCAGCACGTGCAGCCCCTGTGGAGGACAGCTTGACAGATGCTGACAAAACAAAACACACTCTTCATAAACCACCAGCAGCCATGCCCTTTGCTGTTTACCGATGTGAAATCTGCCCACACCAAAACTGGCACATGGCAGTTTATAACAGCTTTCTTCATAATTGCCAAAACTCAGAAGCAACTAAGATGTCCTTCAGTAGATGAGTGGGTAAATAAACTGTGGTGCATCCATGCTGGAATATGACCCAGCACTGAAAAGAAACGAGCGGTCGGAATAGACTGTGGTACGTCCATAGTGGAACATTACCTGGCACTGAAAAGAAACGAGCAGTCGGAATAGACTGTGGTACGTCCGTAGAGGAATACTACCCAGCACTGAAAAGAAGCGAGCAGTCGGAATAGACTGTGGTACGTCCGTAGAAGAATAGTACCCGGCACTGAAAAGAAGCAAGCAGTCGGAATAGACTGTGGTGCGTCCGTAGAGGAATACTACCCGGCACTGAAAAGAAGCGAGCGGTCGGAATAGACTGTGGTGCATCCGTAGAGGAACATTACCCAGCACTGAAAAGAAACGAGCGGTCGGAATAGACTGTGGTGCGTCCATAGTGGAACATTACCTGGCACTGAAAAGAAACGAGCAGTCGGAATAGACTGTGGTACGTCCATAGAGGAATACTACCCAGCACTGAAAAGAAGCGAGCAGTCGGAATAGACTGTGGTGCATCCGTAGAGGAACATTACCCAGCACTGAAAAGAAACGAGCAGTCGGAATA
>NW_022437025.1:695387-721785 GCF_009761245.1 Sapajus apella
GTCGGAATAGACTGTGGTGCGTCCGTAGCGGAACATTACCCGGCACTGAAAAATGAGCAGTCGGAATAGACTGGTGCATCCATAGTGGAACATTACCCAGCACTGATAAAGAAATGAGCAGTTGGAATAGACTGTGGTACGTCCGTAGCGGAACATTACCCGGCACTGAAAAAGAAACGAGCGGTCGGAATAGACTGTGGTGCGTCCGTAGGGGAATACTACCCAGCACTGAAAAGAAACGAGCAGTCGGAATAGACTGTGGTGCGTCTGTAGAGGAATACTACCCGGCACTGAAAAGAAACGAGCGGTCAGAATAAACTGTTGCATCCGTAGAGGAATACTACCTGGCACTGAAAAGAAACGAGCGGTCGGAATAGACTGTGGTGCGTCCATAGAGGAATACTACCCAGCACTGAAAAGAAACGAGCGGTCGGAATAAACTGTTGCATCCGTAGAGGAATACTACCCGGCACTGAAAAGAAACAAGCGATCGGAATAAACTGTTGCATCCGTAGAGGAATACTACCTGGCACTGAAAAGAAACGAGTGGTCGGAATAGACTGTGGTGCGTCCGTAGAGGAATACTACCCAGCACTGAAAAGAAACGAGCGGTCGGAATAAACTGTTGCATCCGTAGAGGAATACTACCCGGCACTGAAAAGAAACAAGCGGTCGGAATAAACTGTTGCGTCCGTAGAGGAATACTACCTGGCACTGAAAATAAACGAGCAGTCGGAATAGACTGTGGTGCGTCCGTAGAGGAATACTACCCAGCACTGAAAAGAAAAGAGCAGTCAGGCCAGGAGCAGGCACGGGCAGGAAATGAAGTGCCTGTTGCTAAGTCAGGAAGCCCCTCTGGAAAGGCTGCAGGCGGTGCAGCTCCAGCTTTGCATCCTGGTGTGCTGGAAAGGCAGAACTGCAGAGGCTTCAGGGGCTTGGGGAGGGCGATAGGAGCGAGTGGCTCAGGGCTTCTGGGCGCCGATGCTGTTCTGTGTGTGTCCACCTGTGGGTCTGCCACCAAGGCGACCTGCCGTCCACTCTGGACTCTGGAGGTGACTAATGTGCCACCATGCAGGGTGTTGGTGGGGAGGCTATGGGGGGGCAAGGGAGATGGGAACTCTGTGCCTTTCTCTCAATTTTGCTGTGAAGCGTAAATTGTTCTTTAAAAAGTCTATTTAATTTTTTTTTAAAGACTGGGGAGCCTAGTGCCTTTTCCCACTGTGGTGAGAGGGAGAGACAGCTTGGCCCCCAGGAAGGATCTGTGGGGACAGGTGCCCCTGGAGGCTTCAGCCATGGAGGAGCTGGTGTGGAGTGGGCTGGGTGGGGTGGAGGGAAGCGAGTTCATGCTGAGGGCCTGGCCATTCAGGCACTTGTGCCGCCCGGGGAACCAGGGTGCCTGTTTCTGGAGCTGTATGGGCTGCTCATGGGGGTGTCAGGGAAGAAGGCAGCGTGGGGAGGACACCAGGCAGCCACAGGCCAGGCGGGGGGTGGGGGGGGACGGAGCCCAGGACTGCAGGGAGCCTGTGCCTGCACCCCCTGCAGAAACGGGGTCATCCCCTAACAGGCACAGGCCTGCCCTGTCCTAGCCTGTGAGGTAGGGACAGAGGAATAGGTAACACATGCCACATCTCTAGGCACGGCCTCACATGATGGGGAGGGGCTGCGTTTCACACCAGCATCGAGGTGGCCGTGTTAGCGTGGCCTGAGCACCTCCTGCTCCTAATCAAACCTCCTTCTCCCCCAGCTGGACATTTTATGCAACGAGGAGATCCTGGGCAAGGACCACACGCTCAAGTTCGTGGTTGTCACGAGGTGGAGATTCAAGGTGAGGTGGTGTTGTCGTGAGACGCGTGATTTGATTTTCAGAGTCTGCTCTGAACGGCAGTGACTTTGCTGTGCATCTCTTATCTAAGAGCTTAAAAGTGATGACTCGGGCCAAGTGAGGTGGCTCATGCCTATAATCCCAGCACTTTGGGAGGCCGAGGTGGGCAGATCACTTGAGGTCAGTAGTTCAAGACCAGCCTAACCAATATAGAGAAACCTCGTCTCTACTAAAAATACAAAATTAGCCAGGCATGGTGGTGGATACCTGTAATCCCAGCTACTCAGGAGGCTGAGGCAGGTTAATCACTTGAACCCGGGAGGCGGAGGTTACAGCTAGCTGAGATTGCGACACTGCACTCCAGCCTGGGCAACAAGAGTGAAACTCCGCCTCAAAAAAAAAAAGGAAAGAAAAGTGATGACTCAGCAGCAGCCAGTTCTGGTCTTTCTGAAATCATCAACCCCAGACAACCCCAGAGCCAGCCTGCAAAGCAGCAGCTGAGCTCCAACGGGCACAGGGCCCTGCTGGGACACTGTTGAGGTCATGAATGCCACGAGCAGAGGGTCCCCTGGGCACCTCTGAAGCAGGAAACCGATGACGGAACCCTCCCACCTCCAGCTGGTGCTGCTTCCCAGGGTCGGGGTGAGAAGCCAGGACCAGCCTGGGGCTGGGCCGGAGGGCTTTGAGGGAGAAGGGAGCAGGGGAGCAGCAGCCAGGGGGATGACAGGTACAGGTGGGATGACAGGTACAGGTACAGGGGGATGACAGGTCACCTGGGACTGGGGGAGAGGGCACGTGTCTTCTCAGCCTCTCTCCCCCAGCTCAGCGTTGCTCAGGACTGAAGGGTCTCTGGTGTAGCCTCGCATGGACTGTGTCCCCTGGGATGTGCTTCCTCAGCGCCCCCTCCGGATGAAGTAGGTCTGTCTCTTGCCTCCACCCGGGTAATCGGGCGCTGTGTGTTCTTGTGTCTTCCAGAAGGCGCCGCTCCTGCTGCACTACAGACCCAAGATGGACTTGCTGTGAGTGGCTCCACGCGGCGCCCACAGACTGGGCCCAGTACCCCTGGGTGCTCCTGCTCGCCGCGCTGAAGAACATTGCCTCTGGATGTCGTATGGACCAGACTTCTGAATAGAGAATATTTATAACTTTTGTATGAGAGAGAATTCACACTCACCAAGACACTACCAGCACCACGTTTACAGAGGGTGAAAACACTTCACAGGCTCCCCCGTGCTTCAGCCTCGCAGGCCACAGTCACGCCTGCAGGCAGCCCGGTTCCGAGTCACTTCCGACACAGGCTCCTCTGCTTGCTTTCCAGGTCTTGAAAATCTGAATTAACTTCGGTTTAGTTTATGAGTTAGGGTTCAACATAACCCTCAAAAATAGTCGGACTTTTATTGAACCCTTCCTAAGTCATTGAAAAAATGTCTTTTCATGGTGAATGATATTTATGTTGCCTTTAGCTTCTTGAAGATTTAGAAGTTATATAAAAATTTAATTTAAAAGCAAACCAAAAGAGGTTTCCATTAACATTATGACTTAACCATTGTATTTAATTTTCCACTTTATGAAACACAACAACAGCAGCTCCCTGACTGGTTCCCTTTTGACCGTGCAGCGGTCGGCACTTGGACTCACTCGCGACAGACACTTACCTGGGGCCGACACACCCAGGCCTGGAAACGGGACCCCAAACTCCGAGTTGCGACTTGACACGCTCAGCAGGTAGACCAGAGGCCGTGTGACCAGCGCAGTGCTGGTTTGCAGAACAGTTCTTCTTTTCAACATTACTCGTATTAACAATGGCACAAATTGTTGAGTGCCGCCATTTGATTTCCTATGTTTTCTTTCCCCGCTTTGATTTTGCTAAAGGGAGAGGCAGGGGTGGTTGGGATCAGAGCTCTCTGGGAAGGCCCCACGGATGCAGCACCTGGCAGCCCTGGGGAGGGTTCACTGGTGGTGGCTTCAGGCTCATGCCCAGATGCACTCACTGCCCCCTTTGTCCAAGGCCTCCCCTTCCCCTCTACTGGTGGGAGGAGCTTGTGTGCTCTGTGGCCTGTTACTAGAAGGGCGTTTTTCCGAGCGGAGGGTTGTGAGGGATGGTAAGCAGCTGAAGGGTTTAGAGGGAAGGCGGCCCCCACGCTGCAGAACCTGCATTTCAGCCGCAGTCCGTTTGCACCATTAGCCCCTCTCCTACCAGATGGTCATGCTTTTGTCACATTAGAGAATAAACTGCCAGCGTGCACATGTTTTTTTCCTTTGAAACGGTAATTTGGAAGTGTGGAAAGGCCAGGAGGAGGAGAAGGTCTGTTTTCTGGAGCGGCTGGGGTGTTGTCCGGGCGATTCCTGTTTATTTCTTGTGGAACTGAATCCCTCCTCCCTCTGCTCCCCGAGGGCCTAGGTGCTCCCTGGTCACCATTCAGGCTTTCCAAGCAGCCATCCACCTTGGAGATTTTTTCCTTGAATTTTGCTGTTTTCTTCCACTTCCTTTAGATAAAAAGCAGCTCAAGAGACCTCATCGTAGGGATGAGGAAACACCCATATTCCATCTGAGCGATTGTCAGTGTAAGGCCTTTTAAAACATAAAAGCAAGTTCTTTGTTAGGAATTGGTCAAAATTCACCTCTGTCTTTAAGCCCATCACCTCCCAGGACGGTTTCAGTTACTGTTACCTAAGCTTGCTATTCGTCCAAATCATTTTCTAGAGTCACTGTATAAGGGTCTATGAGTGGCTGTGTATGAATGAATATTACCTGTCTACCTCAGAATATACATACTGCTGAAGCATTCTGTGCAACCGTGTGTGATCACAGTGCAGCTGTCAAGTGTCACAGTCGAACTTCGGCATTTTCCTGTGTGGCAAAACAAGGAAGGATTAAACAGTTACAAGCCTCCAAATTCAAATAAAATCAAATCACAGTTCAGACTAAACTGAGTATTGTTGTAATACTCTCACAATATATATTTGTAACTTTGTAGCTATCTTTGAAATCACTTGACTTTGCTATGGTGCTAAGCTGATACATTTAAATACACAGAGACGGGTGAGCGGAGCCCGTGTTGCTGTCTCCAGCCCGTGGTGACCCTGCTTTTGTAACCGCGTTAACCTGACGAAACCTCAGCAGCAGAGGCCCCTATTTTTCTAGGAGTTCATAGTGCAGACGGTCTTCACTACAGGACTTGGCGCTGGGGCCTCTGCCTCTTGTCTGACCTTGCAGCCTTGGTTGTGGGAGGCGGGAGCACGATGGCCCCGCCGTCTGTGGAGCCTCTAGGCAGCCTTCTTTCCTGTCAAGCTCTCATTTCACAGAAAAAGGCTGAATTCCATTTTTCCAGCATGACAGCCAGGATTGGTTAATGGTTGGATTCTGTTGTGTTTTTTTTTTTTTTTTTTTAACAGATGGAGTTACTGTGAAGAGTTTTCACAACTATTTACGCTGGTAAAACAAATGCTGTTAAATCACCTTATGCGTCGTTTTCAACAGCAGTGGGGCTAATTACCCAGAATACGGTCTCACCGATGCAGTTTTCATGGAAATAGAAAATTCAAATAGAATATATAATATTGAATTTAAGATTTGGGGGGTTAAAAAAAGAAAACTTAACTTTATAAAATTATTTATTCTATTTTAAGCCTTCTATCATATTTTCCCATCCAGTTGTTTGGTTTCTGTGGTCCAGCTTTATTTACAGGCATATAAAATGAAATTGTGAGATGTTTTGCAAGCTTCTTTTTACTTTGAGTAGCTTTTAATTTGTATGTTTTTGTTTTATGTGGATGAAGAGCATTTTTTTAATGCTTTTGTGCAATAGGTTCCAACACACATTTATTAGACATCTGTTTAAATTGTAATGTAGCATTTATTCTGCTAAACTGAAAGGGAATATAGGTGGAACTCCAAAATGTGTACATTCAGCTGTTTTGTTTTTCCTTTTTCATGGGTTATTGTGAGGATGCTGTTATTGGGGTTGTGTGTGAGTGCCTGTGAGCCAGTGATGCCTCGGGCCGCGCTGTGGGGCCACCTCGGTCCTTCCTGGGTCCTGGTGCCTTGGCCCCCAACATGCTTGTGGCCAGGCCGCCCTGGTGCGGGGCCACGTGGCCTCAGACTGTGAGAGCGGAGCTGCCCTGGCCCAAGCGCTGCAGCGGCCTGAACCCCTGGGCTTTGCAGCCTTGCTTGTTTTCTCTGAACGGCAGCAGGACGGCATTCACAGCGATTCAAAGGGTGGCATTGGGTTGGACATTCTGGGTACGAGCCAGCCTGTTCCCACATTGTACGTGAATGTTTCATATGCTCTCAAAACATAGAAAATAAGTTTAGTGCACATAGCTAAATCACTAAACATCCAGTTTCTCTGTTTCCTCAGGAAGTCATTACTGCACCACCACATCACGTGACCTTAACATGAGCAATGTATTTCTCTGCCTTGACGTTTAAATAAACTAAATAAATTGAGATAAGTGGATTAGAAAATCATTCAAATTATACCATAATCTGTACAAATATTATGTCCCCTGCCAGGCAGGGGACAGTGCAGGCAGTGGCCACATGGCCAGGGCCCCGCAGGAAAGCGCTGAGGCCTCCCTCAGCCACCAGGTGTCCTTCGCACTCAACGGTGCATCTGAGGAACGAACTGCAGCTTGAGTGTCCCCTAAGATGTGCCTGCCCTCCGTGTGAACGTCCACTCCTGTGGTTTAATTGGCTGTCAGACGCATTTTCCCAGACGAAAGCAAGGTGGGGTTAGGAGACGGCAGTGCAGCCACCCAGCCTTTACCAGCAGCGTGCGGCAGACAAAGGCAGTGAGGTGTGGAGGTGATCACGCAGATTGATGTTTTTGACTGTTTAATTTGAAAGTTTACATTTTTTATGCTTTGTGTTGGTGTGTAATTTTTGTACACTTGGTGGCTAGTTTTTGTCTAAAATCTTTTTTGGAATATTGCTTAAATGTTTTTATTTTATGATAGTGAAGCTTGTATTCAGTGTTTTGCCAATTAATATTATATGCTTGTAATAAAAGCAAAAGAAAAACTTAAGTGAAAGTCTTCCTGGCTGGAAATGTATTACATGAAACATTTGTGCGAGCATGAGAGAGATGACTTGCTCATTGGATGAGCAATCCTGTGGGTATTGGACAGACCACTCAGGCAGCCTGGCCACACACGCACTGGCCACACATGCGTGTGCTCAGACCACGTGCCTGCACACAGCACACATGTTCACACACAAACCACACACGAGCCCACGGCTCCCTCCCTCACCCCAGCCCTCCCCGCTCCCAGGTTAACCACCATCTCGATTTGCATCAGGTGGCATTTGTAAATTTTCACCCTGGGTACAACCCTCATTTAAATTGGTCTGGCATTTGCTACCAGAGTTTGGGCCAGAAACTGTAAAGCTTCGTTTGTCTCCTTGCAGAAAGACAGGCTGCTGCAGTTTGGAGCTGGCTATGCCAAGGAAAATACGGCTAAAAAAGAACCTACTGATTCCCATAGATGTGTCAACTTGAGAGATCAATGTGCCATCTCCCTAGACAATTTGCTACCCCTCCCCCAAAAAAGCACTGTGACTGAAACTTTAGTTTTTAAAGATTAATATACAACCATTTTGAAACTGAGAAAACTAGAGTTGGAAGGAAAGGAGAATATGGCCAAAATTATATTCTCGCAACCTTCAGATCAGCAATCTTTAAAAGTAAGTTTAGTCTTAAGACTTACATAGGCTGGGTGAGATGGCTCATACCTGTAATCCCAGCACTTTGGGATGCCGAGGTGGGCAGATGACCTGAGGTCAGGAGTTTGAGACCAGCCTGGGTAACATGGGGAAACCCTGTCTCTACTAACTAACAATACAAAATTTAGCTGGGCATGGTGTTGGGCACCTGTAATCCCAGCTACTCGAGAGGCTGAGGCAGGAGAATAACTTGAACTTGGGAGATGGAGGTTGCAGTGAGCTGAGATTGCGCCACTGCACTCCAGCCTGGGTGACAGAGCAAGACTCCATCTTAGTTTAAAAAAAAAAAAAAAAAGACGTAACTGACTCAAAGTGTATTTTACTTAT
Source organism: Sapajus apella (assembly GCF_009761245.1). NCBI lineage: Eukaryota > Metazoa > Chordata > Mammalia > Primates > Cebidae > Sapajus > Sapajus apella. The sequence goes on from NW_022437025.1 coordinate 703,262, forward strand.
TTTCGGCAAGTCCATCTTAGAAATGTCAAAGTATTGGCTGAAACCCCAAGCAGACAATAATGTCAGCATCAACTGCAGGGAGTGGACACAAGACCTCAAAATTGGGTCCACCCATGCTGGGGACTGGGCCACAAAGCCATGGCAGCCATGGGCGCCTGGGGTCTCAGAGCTTCAAGCTCCACCTGAGCATGGTGGCGGGGGGCGTGCACCAGGACCCCAGAAAAAGGTACCTCTGGAAGCCGGTTCCCATGGGTTCTGTAGCAGGTTGAGGCTGCTGTAGCAGGGATGCTCTCAGCAGAGCCAGGCCTCGGCCTCTGCTCACTGGTGGTTTTGTTTCTCCCGTGCAGTTCTGTGTGCATAAGGCAAAAGTCCCGTGTTAGTCATTCATGTGTGTTATTACACCCGTGACTGGGTGAAGGCCGAACAGTATCCCCTGAAATGCAGCGGAGGGACAGAAAAACAAAGACATTGGCTGTGATGAGACCCGCACTGTCTGCGTTCAGGAAGGCAGGGCCTTCTGCGGCTATGAGGCCTCTGAGGCCCGCCAAATCCATCCAATGTAGATGTCTGTGTGGCTTCTGGTTTTTAAGGCTAAAACTGCCTCGAGGGGCACTGAGTCCCTCCTGAGGGGCTGTGGCGGGCTGGCCTGCATTGGTGAGGAGGCCTTTGTCCTGATGGCGCTCTGCAGAAGCTGCACCGAACGTCCCCGTTAATAGAATTATATTGCTGAGTTCTGCTGACGTAGAGATGCCACCGTGCTTACATAAATCGCAGAGCCCTAAATACATAAATAAGCAAAGCGTCCTTTCTCGGACCCACGTCACTCCTCTGTCAAGGAAAGTACACAAAGCACATTTGTTTTACATTTTTGGCGCCTTCTGCTCTGATTGTGAGGAAGGAGATGCTCCCTGGGCCCACCCCGCCCACCCCAGAGCGTGTGCCCACACCACTTCCCTGGGAGGCTGTGGCCTGCTCTAGGGATGACACTCCTGTTGCAGTTGGGCAATTATTTGACTGATACATTTATCATATGGTTTTTTCTTTTTTTGTAGACATAGTTTCGATGTGTCGCCCAGGCTGGAGTCCGGTGGTGCGATCTCAGCTCACTGCAACTTCTGCCTCCTGGGTTCAAGCAATTCTCCTGCCTTAGCCTCCCACGTAGCTGGGATTACAGCTGCTCACCACCACACCTGGCTAATTTTTGTATTTTTAGTCGAGGCGGGGGTTTCACCATGTTGGCCAAACTGATCTCAAACTCCTGGCCTCAAGTGATCTGCCTGCCTTGGCCTCCCAAAGTGCTGGGATTACAGGTGTGAGCCACCATGCCCAGCCTATTCCTATGTTTTTGGTGTACCATAAAAGGTTGCTTTTTTTTTTTTTGCAGGGCGGGGACAGGGTCTCACTCTGTCACCCAGACTGGAGGGCAGTGGTACAATCTCTGCTCACTCTAACCTCTGCCTCCAGGTTCAAGCAATTCTCAAGTAGCTGGGATTACAGGTGCTTGCTACCATACCCAGCTAATTTTTGTATTTTTAGTAGAGGCAGGGTTTCACCATGTTGGTCAGGCTGGTTTCAAACTCCTGACCTCTAGTGATCCACCCACCTTGGCCTCCCAAAGTACTGGGATTACAGGCGTGAGCCACTGCACCTGGCCTTTTTTTTTTCCTTTTAATGTTGGCTTTCTTTCTGTTAGATCAGCTCTGGAAGCAGTTTATCCTGTGTCCCTTAAGTAATCTCATCAGAATTTAATGGGGATTGCAATGAATTTTTTACTTTGTGAGACAGCTGACATCCTACACCCATGATGTGGCATGTTTGCCAATGCACCCTCTTTTAGGGTCTTCCTCAGGCGGTCCTTACACACTTCTTGTCCGGTTTGTTTTTAAGATTCTTTGTAGGGAGGTGGAGGGTGAGAAACCCACTGGACCTGGCATGGACTGAACTGTGCTCGTTCTCAGGGTTCTTCAGGGATTTTCTTGCATTTCCACGCAGATGATTGTATCATCAACAAACTACTAAACCCCGTCTCCAATATTTATCTCCTTCCCTCGCCCTGCTGGGATGTCTAGAGAAACACTGACAGCACAGCAAGCAGGACTGTGCTTTTCAGATTTTAATGGGAATACTTTAAATATCTTGACTTAAGCATGATTGTTGTAGGGTTTTGAAAAATTTTCTCCTGTTACAGCTTATTAAAAGGAATATGCATCCATTTTTTAAAATGTTTTAATGTCTTTAATTTTTCTTTTGAGACAGAGTCTTGCGCTGTTGCCCAAGCTGGAGTGCAATAGCGTGATCTCAGCTCACTGCAACCTCTGCCTCCTGGGTTCAAGCAGAATCCTGCCTCAGCCTCCCGAGTAGCTGGGATTATAGGCACACACCACCATGCCTGGCTAATTTTTTGTACTTTTAGTAGAGATGGGGTTTCAGTATGTTGGCCAGGATGGTCTCGAACTCCTGACCTCATGCTCTGCCTGCCTCGGCCTCCCAAAGTGCTGGGATTACAGGCGTGAGCCACCCCACCAGGCCTAAATTAAAACGTTTAATTAACTTTTTTGTTTCAGTTTGAAGTTTTAACACATGCATAGTCATGTGACCACCACCACAGTCCACACACAGAATGGTTCCATTCCCCCAAATCTCCTAGCGCCGTGCCCTTACCACAGTGCCTTCCTCAACCCTTCCTTCACCTCTTCCCACCCCCATGCACCAAATGTGTCAAAATCTCCCCGTTGCCATTGCAGAGTAGTATTTCATTGCATAGATATACCAGTTTACCAGTTCACCCAATGAAAAGCATTTGAATTTCAGCTTTTGGTGCTTATGAATAAAGCATCAATAAACATTTATGTATGGTTTTTATGTGGACATGTTTTTCTTTCTCTAAATACCCAAGAGTGGGATTGCTGGGTCATGGGGTTGTGTACGTTGAACTTTATAGGAAACCGCCAGGCAGTCTTCCATTTCCAGCAGGTCCACACCTGGGTCTTGGGGCACAGCCAGCATTCTCCTGCACTGTGGCTGTGGTGCAGGTGCCCGTGGCCTGCGTGGTGGCTGATTCTGCATCTCCTAGTGGCTGGTGGTGTCAAGCTTCTCCTGTGCCTGCTGGTCCTCCTTATGTCGTCCCTGGGGCATGTCTGGTCAAGTCTTTCCACTTTTTGGTTGGACTGTTGAGTTTTCTCTGTGTATTCTGGATACAGGTCCTTAGTTGAACAGGTGATGTGTGAATATTTTCTCCCCATCTTTAGCTGATCTTTTCATTCTTTTCACACTGTCTTTGGTAGATCCAACATTTTTAGGCCAGGCGCAGTGGCTCATGCCTATAATCTGAACTACTTTGGAGGCCAAGGTGGGAGTATCAGTTAAGGCCAGGAATTTGAGAACAGCCTGGGAAACACAGCGAAACCCAGACTCTGAAAAAAAATCCAAAATTAGCCAAACGTGGTGGCATGCACCTCTAGTCCCAGCTACTCAGGAGGCTGAGGCAGGAGAATTGCTTGAGCCTAGGAGGTTGAGGCTGTAGTGAGCTATGACTACACCACTGCACTGCAGCCCGGACAACAGATCATGACCCTGTCTCCAAAAAAAAGTTTTTTAATTTTGATAAAGTTCAATTTATCAAGTTTTTCTATTATGGATTCTTCTATGGATTATGCCTTTGGTATCATGTCTAAGAACTCTACCAAATACTGGGTACAAAGATATTTTTCTGTTTTCTCCCAGAAATTTTATAGTTTTATGTTTTACATTTATTTATTTATTTAGAGACAGAGTCTCAGTCTGCTGCCTGAGCTGGAGTGCCATGGCGCGATCTCGGCTCACTGCAACCTCCACTTCCTAGGTTCAAGTGATTCTTCTGCCTCAGTCTCCTGAGTAGCTGGGATTATTACAGGCGCACACCACCATGCCCACCTAATTTCTGTATTCTTTAGTAAAGACAGGGGTATCATGATGTTGGCTGGGCTGGTCTCAAACTCCTGACCTCAGATGATCCGCTCACTTCAGCCTCCCAAAGTGCTGGGATTACAGGTGTGAGCCACCACACCCAGCCTCACTTTTGGTATTTTTAGTAGAATGGAGTTTAACCATATTGGCCAGGATGGTCTCAAACTCCTGACCTCATGATCTGCCCGCCTCAGCCTCCCAAAGTGCTAGGATTACAGCCATGAGCCACGGCACCCAGCCTCATGTCTTAGATGTATATATGATTCATTTTGAGTTTGCATATATGTGAGGTTTAGGTCAAGGTTCCATCTTTTCCTTAGGAATGACCAACTGTCCCATTGCTATTTGTTGAACAGACAATTCTTTCTCCACAGGGTTGCTTTTGTTTGCACTGCTGTCAAAGATCAAATGACCATATTTATGTGGGTCTGTTTCTAGACTCTGATCATTGATCCATCTGTTTGTTCTTTGCCAATACCAAAGTCTTGATTTTTGTGGCTTTAAAGTAGGTGTTAAAACTGTGCAATGTGATTAATCTTTTTTGTTCTTTTTTAAAATACTGTCTTAGCTATCCTTTTTACTGTTTTAGCTAGCTCCTTTTCCGTTCCGTGTAAATTTTAAAATCAGCTTATCTAAATCTAAAGAAGTCCTACTGCAATGTTTTGGAGTTTTGTTAATTGAACAGATCCCTCTGGAGGAGACTGGCATCTTGACAACGTTGTCTTCCAGCCCATGAGTGTACCGTGTGCTGTCTCTCCACAAAGGAAAGTCTTCTTTGATCTTTTTGATTGATATTTTGTAGTTTTTTAGCATACAGATCCTGTTTTGTCTTGTTAGATTTATACCTCTCTCAGGAGCTACTGTGTTTTTAATTTCAGTGTCCAATGTTTTATTGCTCGTCTATAGTAATTTTTTTTTTTTTTTTTTTTTTTTTTTTTAGATAGAGTTTCCCTCTTTGTTGCCCAGGCTGGATTGCAAGTGTGCAATCTCGGCTCAACCTCTGCCTCTCAGGTTCAAACAATTCTCCTGCCTTAGCCTCCCGAATAGCTGGGATTACAGGCATGCGCCACCATGCCCGGCTAATTTTGTATTTTTAGTAGAGACAGGGTTTCTCCATGTTGGTCAGGCTGGTCTCAAACTCCCAACCTCAGGTGATCTGCCCACCTCGGCCTCCCAAACAGCTGGGAATAAGATTAATTTTTATGTGTTACCGGTGAACATGCTCACTTATGGGCTCTATGAGGGTCTTTGTGGCAGTCATTGCTGTTGTTTTAGATTAATGTTGTCTATACAATCATAAAGTCTGTGAATAAGGAAGTTTTATATTTCACCTGTAATCCCAGCACTTTGGGAGGCTGAAGTGGGAAGATCACCTAAACCCAGGAGTTCAAAGCCAGCCTGGGCAACATAGTGAGACCCCCCCCCCATCTCGACTAAAAATACAAAAATTAGGCTAGGTACCATGGCTCACACCTGTAATCCCAGCACTTTGGGAGGCCAAGGCAGGAGATCACCTGAGGTCCAGAGTTTGAGACCAGCCTAACCAACATGGAGAAACCCTCTCTACTAAAAATACGAAATTAGCTGGGCGTGGTGCTGCACGCCTCTAATCCCAGCTACTAGGGAGGCTGAGGCAGCAGAATCACTTGAACCCAGGAGTGGGAGGCTGTGATGAGCCAAGATCGCAACACTGCACTCCAGCCTAGGTGACAGAGCAAGACTCCATCTCAAAAAAAAAAAGCCAGGCATGGTGACATGCGCCTATAATCCCAGCTACTCCCGAGGCTGAGGCACATTCTCTCTGGAAGGAGATGTCCAGGTGTGGCTCACCACCCCGTTTTTTCTCTGCTACCTAAAAGGAGGTCCCAAGGTGAGGCTCACTCACAGCTCAGGAAGTTCAGGTCACCTCTGTGAGGGCAGAGTCTCTGCATACACTGTTTGGCTGGATGTGTATGCCCGTAGTCCAACCTACTTGGGAGGCCGAGGTGGGACACTCACCTGAGCCCAGGAGGTCCAGGCTGCAGTAAGCCAATAGTGCGCCACTGCACCCCAGCCTGAATGACAGAGTAATCTCCTGTCTCAAAGAAAAAATATTTGGACTCCTCCTACATGGGAAATTGTCTTTTCTCTCCCATCTATTTATTCAGTTGTTTTTTGAAATGGGATACTGCGGCCCCCATCTCGACTAAAAATACAAAAATTAGGCCGGGTACCATGGCTCACGCTTGTAATCCCAGCACTTTGGGAGGCCAAGGTGAGCAGATCACGAGGTCAAGAGATCAAGGCCATCCTGGCCAACATGGTGAAACCCCATCTCTACTAAAAAAATACAAAAATTAGCTGGGCATGGTGGCGCATGCCTGTAGTCCCAGCTACTTGGGAGGCTGAGGCAGAATTGCTTGAACCCGGGAAGCAGGGGTTGCAGTGAGCCGAGATCGCACCACTGCACTCCAGCCTGGCGCCTGGCAAGAGAGCAAGACTGCCTCAAACAAAAAAGAAAAAATGGGATACTGCTATATTTCCCATGCTGGGCTCAAATGATTCTCCCACATCAGCCTCCAAGAAGCTGGAACTACAGGTGCCACTTTGCCTGGCTCATTCAGTCACTTATACGTGGGAAGTAGAAAAGTTCTTCTTTAAAGTTTCCTTTCTTGTCAAATAACAAATCATGGTAAGTGTGATACTCTTTGTTAAGCCCTATCCAGTGTAGCTGTTAGACATGCCATGCTTACAGCCATGTAGTATTCTATGTCCTTGTACTTCAACCAAGGTATCTGTGCTGGACGTGCTCACAGGTATGACCCAGCTCTCCATTGCTTTTACCTCTTTAGAAAAGTTTTAAGTTGTTAGCCAATCAGGTTTTAAGATTGTGAGGTCTGGCTCCAGCCAACTGAGATCAGACAGTAAAGATGACCCCAAATGACTAAGGGATAAACAAGTCTGTTTTCCTTTGTTCGTTGTACTCTCATGGCACCATGGCTAGTGAGGGTACCCTTCCTGCAGTCCAGGAAGTAAAAACTGCATTGCTCAAAGATCCTTTGTGTCAATGCTCATTTTTCTTTGCAGCACCCAGCATGTTTCCAACATTGTATCAGTATAGACTCAGGGATGTTTCTTCAGCGCTGTGCATTATAACCTGATGCTACTTTATTCTGCCCTTAAAGTTATTCCAGCATCGGCCACTGGGACCCCTTGCCGCTGTGTTCCTTTGGCCCACTGTTGTGGGTTTGTGTTGTTTTGTTTTCTGAGATGGAGTCTCGCTCTGTCCCTAGGCTGGAGACCAGTGGCGCAACCTCAGCTCACTGCAACCTCTATCTCCCTGGTTCAAGCAATTCCCCTGCCTCAGTCTCCTGAGTAGCTGGTATCACAAGCCCACACCACCAGGCCAAGCTAATTTTTTTGTATCTTTAGTAGACAGGGTTTCATCATGTTGACCAGACTGGTCTCAAACTCGTGATCTCAGGCAATCTGTCCACCTCAGCCTCCCAAAATGCTGGGATTACAGACCTGAGCCACCTGGAGGGCCTGTGTTGCTGTTGTTTTTTTTTTTTTTATCATTCCTACGCTTCTGGTGGATACTTTCTGCCCCAGTCCTAGGTGAATTTCTCCTGCTTGGTGAGTTTCCGTAGGGATTGGAGGAGGGAAGACTCGGACTTCGAGTCCTTTCATCTTGTCACTTCTCTAAACAATTACTTTTTGTTGAAGACGCCATATGCTGGAATTCAAAGCCATCTCTCTGAACACCTGTGTGAAATAATCGTGTTAAACTGTTATTCTCCTCCAATTGCTCCAACCAAGCACCCATGAGGGCCGTTATTCCTCTCCAAGAACTGCAAGGCAGCGCCTCATCAACAGTGTTCCCGAGGCAGGCGGCAGTGACCCTCCCTGCTTTCCTCAGCGGGCAAGCGGCCCCTGACCCTGGTGGGTGAGTTTTCTCTTCACAGCCCCCGTCCCTGCTGCCCACTGAGCCAGCCAGCAGGAAGGCGGAAAGGCCATTCTGGCTCTAAGCTTCCAGCACAGCCTGGGAGAGCACACGGGTCCTGGGGAGCGTGGCTATGCCCGAGGGCCTTCATACTGTGAGTCAGACGAAAGTCCATCAGTCCCCCCGGCTTAAGGCGAGCAAGGTAAGGCTGAGGGGCGGGCAGGAAAGGGCTGGGGTCTCTCCCCACCTCCACTGCCAACGCCCTGCAGAACCCCAGGCCACAGCCTTCCCTGGGACTCCCCCAAGGTCTGGGAGGTGGGGCGAGCCCAGTTTACGCAGGTTTCGAAGTAGCGAGTCAGCCCCGCCGCCCTGTCGTGGAGGGTCTCGCTCCCGGGGTCGCGTGGGGGGCGCGGAAAAGTCCCCGACGGCAGGAGCGGGTTCCAGGCTGAGACTCGGCCGCGGCGGCGCCCCTTCCTGCCCGGCGTGGCGCATCCCAGGACCCACAGGCAAACGAGGCCGGCCAGCGTCACCCGGAGCGCTGGGCCGCCCTTGGGCTTCGGGTGGGGCCTGGTTCCTACGGCCGACCTGGGCGGGAACCCGGGGTAGGAGAAGGTCCAGAGAAATCTGCCTCGCGGTCTCGGCTTCGGGGCGTCCTGAGCGCCAGCCTGCTGCGGGGCCGGGCAGGGACGCCGGCCTGAGGGTGGGGACCGGCGGGCACTGGGGCCAGGACGAGCAAGCACGCAGCCGACGGGGCAGGGCCCGGGGCCGGAGAAGCTTCTGCCAGCCGCGACAACCGCGTGCAGAGGCCCGGTCGAGCGAGGGCGGCCGCGGGGTGAGGGCCGACTGACCCAGCTCCAGCACCTCGTCAGAGTCGTGCAATGGCGTCTTTCAGGCTCTGATTGGTTACGCCTCCACACGTGACCCTCTGGGAGCCAATCATGACGGCCCTCCTAGCATGCGCTGATTGGCTCAGGCCGGCCAAGGGCGGGCCCGCTCCCCTCCCCTGACCTGTCCGGGTCCGTTCCCCGGCCCCGAGTCTCGGCCCGCGCGGCTGCTCTGGGGTCGGCTCCGCTGGGGGCGGATCTACTGGGAAGGCCGGCCTCTGCTGTGAGGGGCGGATCTTCTGGGGGAACAGATCTGCCGCGCGGGTGGATCTTCTGGGGGTGCGGGTGTGCAGGGGGCGGATCTGAGGTGGGTGGGTGGGTCTTTGGGGGAGGATCTGGTGAGGAGGTGGAGCTTCTGGGGGGGATCAATCGGCTGTGTGAGCGAATATAGGGGGGCGGATCTGCTGTGGGGGGGGATCTGCTGTGGGGGGGGGGGGAGGATCTGCCGTGGGAGAGGATCTGCTGTGGGGGTGGATCTGCTGGGGGGGGTGGATCTGCTGGGGGGGAGAATCTGCTGGGGGCGGTGTCCCAGAAGTCTCCCCTGGTCGCCTGCCCTGAGGCCCTTTCCATCCACACAGCCAGGTCCCTCAAGCTGGCCCAGACCTCCTTCCTGTCTCGTGCCCCTCCCCACACACCGTCCCCTGCATCACCTGAGGGGCAGCTGTCTGCAACAGCAGCGGAGCTGCTTCCAGGTCAGCTGAGCGCAGTGGCCCGGCTGGCGGGGGGTGGGCGGCGGGGTTGGGCTGGCTGCAGACTCCCAATGCCAGGAAGATGTCTTTTAATTGCCAGGCCTCTTAGAATTTGTGTTGAAAGCCCATGGTCAGCTGGCTTGTGATTCAGAAACCACTACTGCCCCAAGTGCAGGGCCTGGAGAGGAGAGGCCCTGGGGAGAAGGCGATCAGAGGAGACTGGGCTTCCTGGTCTGGGGAGGAGGCCGTGTCTGGAGGTTGAAAGCCGCCCCACTGTGTTCAAGAGACAGTTAAACGTTCAGAAGGAGGAGACTCCGGGCGGGCGCAGAGTGGTGCCCAGCCAGTGCCTGGGCCCAGGCCACGCTGGTGGCACCCAGGCAGCGCTGCCTCCTGGCTCTTGAATAGTTGTTCCTCTTCCACGGGACACCTGCCTCCCTCCGGGTCTGTGCCCATCACCCCGACAGAGGCCCCCTGACCACTCATGAAATAGTAACCCTCACCATTGCTCTCTGCTCCCTGTCCCGCTCAGTTTTCCTCATCACCACTCACATGTTTATCATCTGTCTTCCATCACTAGAAAAACCAGCTCCAGGAGGGAGGGGCTCGTATTCCCAGCCCCTAGAACAGAGCGTGGCATTGCGCAGAGGCTCAGTAAACATCTGGGGAGCAGTGCCTTCCCCAGGAGGCCTCAGACCCTGTCCCCTGGGGTAACAGGTGGATCCAGGTGGGGCTCAGGTCTGACCCAGCAGCCGTTGCTGGAGGAAGGGCTGGTAGAGACTCCGAGGGAAAGCTGCCTGGGTCCTGACCTGGCATGTCCTAGTCGCTGTTCAGGCTTGCAACAGGGGTCCAGACCAGGCTGCGGGTGGGAGATGGGAGGCTGAGGGAGTATGGAAGTTGAGAAGTGGGTGGATGTTGGGGTGCCCTTTTAAGAGCGGCCCTGCTGGGGGCACCAGCAGCAGCCACCGGCACAGGGGTGGGTGCAAAGACACTGAGTTTCTGTTCCAGGGAGGAAGGGGAGCCAGCTGCTGCCTCCTTGGCAGGGGAGAGGTCCGCATTTCCCCAGAGACAGCAGTTGGAGGCGCTGGAGACAACCCTCCATGGACTTGGAGGAGAGCACATTCCCTCCGGACCCCACCTGGCATCCAGGAGGGCCCAGCCCGGGGGCTGGGCAGTGGCCATTCTGCCCTGGGACAGGGCAGCTCCCTAGGGCAGACCTAGCCAGCAGCATCAGGAAGGTTACAGGAGACCCCGACAGGCTGCTCCCTAGAGAGGATCCTGACAAAGACTTTTTGTGTGGTCAGTTCCTGAATCTTCTAGTACGCCCATTGGCCCACTTCCTTGCAAAATCCAGTTTTATCGAAGAATCTGGCTGAGTCAGTTTAGCGGAAAACTCTCTGCCTGGAGAGCTGACTGGGGTCCTCATCCTCCACCTTTGCCTCCAGCTGTGTCTGACTGCCCTATCTCCAGCTAGAATCCAGTTAGATGGGTTTCACCAGTATCCCCCAATCCCTGATGTCCCTCATTTTCCATCCGATGACCCTACCCTGCTCCTTGGCCAGGACGCATGGCAAGCCCCGTTGCATGGTCCCTGTACCTGTGGTGCTACTCCTGAATAAAGTCTTCCTCACCAAGCTTTAACAAGTGTCACGGAATCATCTCTTCTTAACAGCTTCCACACATGGAGGTCAAACAAGGACGTTCTAAGGAAGCAAGTGTGGGCAGCAGCTAGCGGTGGCACTGAGCATCCAGCAGATTGGGTGTACGGAGGGGACCCCCAGCAGCCAGGCAGACGGGTTCTCTCTGGGGTCAGGAACCTCCTCTGTTGGCAGACAATATCCTGCAGGGAGTGAAGTTTGGGACTCAGGAGGACAGTCCCACGGGGCTGCTGGTGGAGCAGGAATTCCTGAGTGGGTTGAGGCAAGGGCAGCACAGGGTGACCTGGGGCCCTGGACCCGGCAGAGCTGAGACAGGCCTGTGGTCAGGGTCCTAGGTGGGAGGGACCTGAAGGTGCAGGTCTGCGGTTTAGATGGAGGTTGCTCTGGCTGGACCGCCCTGGGGTGGAGGTGGGTGAGAACGGAGGGAGCCCCCCCGAGGAGAGAACGTGGGTAGTGGAGGTCCTGGTCCTCCCACCAGCTGGCCTGCCGCATGGACTTCTGGAAAGAACAGCCACGCAGGGTGAAATCACTGGAGTTTATTGGCTGTGATTCCATCCGGAGAGAACACAGGCAGGGGCCCCGACATGCAGGAGGAGGCGCAGGCGCAGGACAAACGGACAGAGGACACCACGGTCTAGGCTAAGCTCGGCGGCCCGGGGCGCCATGCGCTGGGAACGGGGTGCGCAGATTCTAGGAGAGGACACCCTGTCTGCTCAGAGCTGGCTTTGTAAGGTGTGAAGACAGGAGTTTTTAAAAGACACGACCCGGGAGAAGTCAGTGAGAGGGCACAGGGCGAGCAGGACGGACAGCCACGTCCCCGCCGGCCGCGTCGCCAGGGCACAGGGGCGCGGTGGCATCTGCCCGGAGGGGCGTCGGTGGTTAGTATTGCAGTCTAACGTTATGGCTTCTCTAAAGCTATGTAAGGTCATGAAGGTCAATGCCAAGCCACGCCCTGGCGCGAAACACATGGAGACTTAATGCATTTTTGATGTGGACGGAAAGGGCCCGGGGCGCCGAGGCAACGCCTGTCAAGATAAAACTCATTAAATGCAAAGACCTCATTTACCTGAGATTCAACAAATTGTGATGCAAATTAAACATGGATGGAGGAGAACCAAGGGCTCGGGGGCCGCCGCGCAGGTCCGCCAGGTGGATTCGGCCGCACTCGCGCCGGCTCCACGCAGGGAACCCCGCAGGCCCCTCCCGAGGGGCTGGCCACGCTCGGAGGAGGTGTTGGGCCGGAGCGCGGGGTCTCCAGCGTCCGGAGCGCCTCTCCCCCGGGTGCCTCGGGCCTCTGCGGCTCGTGTGGGGGGTGCGGTGTTCGACAGCGAAGGCAAGGTCCTCCCCAGGGAGAAGCAGCAGCCGCGTCGGCGGAGAGGCAGGAGGCCGGGCGGGGGCGGGGGGATGGGTCGAGGACTCGGGAAGAGCGGGGTGACGGGGGTGGGGGCCAAGAGCCCCCCAGAGCTATTGCTTTGTTTCCTTTAGTTTAGAAGTGAACATGGCCGTGGCGTTCGCAAGAGGCAAAACCTTCCAGAGAGAGGAGAGGGGAGGACTGGGACAGACAAACGGACAGGGGTGCGAGGGGGGCAGCCCTGGGGGTGCACACCGGCCACGCGCGAACGCGAACACTCCACTCGGGGCGGCGTCGTCCGGACCCCGGAGTCCGCGCTCGGGAGGGGGCCCAGGCCCCGGCCGCACCCCCCATTTCCTATGGCTGTGCTCCTGAGTGTGGCCCCGATAGGCCCCACCGCCGCGGACGGCGCGCACAGGGGTGGTCGCGGGGGCTGCCCTTGCGGCGGCCCTGGCCTTGGGCGCGGCTGGGTGGGTGGTAAACTGCGAGAGGAAGGGGCGTCCCAGGCGCTGGGGGTCCAGCCACCCGCGGGCAGAGGAGCGCGGGGCTGATCCCCGGCCCGCGGCGGACTTAGGGGCCCTGGGGGCGCGCGCCGCTGGCCGGGTGGGGAGGCGGCGGGAGGGGCGCGGGCGGGCGGGCCTGGGGCTATATGGCTTATATCGCATGGGGGCTGCACGCTGCTCGTCCCTGGGGGCCTCCGCGGCAGGTCTGTTGGGGGCGGGCGGGGGCTCCGCGGGGCCGAGTCCCGCGCGGGGCTACTTCTTGAGCATGTCCTGCAGCGGCCCGGGCAGGTACTTGATGACGGTGTCCAGAATGCTCTCGTCCTCCTCCTCGACCTCGTCCCCGCAGCCCGGCGGGATGGCCTTCTTGGGCCGCGTCAGGCTCCCCTCCGAGTTGGCCTCCATGGCGGCCTGGGCCTCGGCCTCGCGCTCCTCCTTCTTCTTGATGCCGTACTGCGGGGGAGGCGGGGGTCAGGCCACGACCTCCCGGCCAGGGCGGGTGGGGGGCGGGGAGGAAAGGCGTGTGCAGGGTTCCCTGGCCCACCAGGAACAGGAGGACCCCAGAAGGAGAAGAGACCCCACCCTCTTCTGAGCTGAGATGGGGGAGCAGGGGCTTCCATCTTCCTTGAGAGGGGGCCACAGCCCCACCTCTGGCTCCAAACCCAGCCCAGCCCCCATCATCCTGCCTTCCAGGAAGCCTCCAGCCTGGGGCAGGGAGGGGTGGGCAGGAGGCTCCTCGCAGAGGTGGGGAGAAAGTCACCCGCAGTTGACTCTCCTGCCCAGCGCCTGCAGTCACACTCCCCAGCCTGAATGCGGCCAGGGCCCGGGCAGGGCCACTCCCTGGCAGGCCACTGCAGCTCCGTGGGCGGCCACTTCCAGGCCCTGGGGTCCTGGAATCCGCCCAGTGCTGGCCTCGCTGAGCCCCTGCCCACCTCCTTCTCATCCCCTGCGCATGTCTGTCCCGCTCCCCTCTGTAGCGGCTGAACACTGGCCTCCTGCTCTCGTTTGGAAACAGGGCTTTGTTGTGATTACGGTAAGGGCGGGGATGAGGCCGTCATGGACTTGAGGGGCCTGAAGTCCAGTGAGACAAAGGACCGACAGGTGGACGGGGCAGGCATATGAAAACAGGAAGTCTGGAGTGGTTCAGCCACAAGCCAAGAAACACCAGGGATTGTGGGATCCCCAGACAAAGGAAGGGGCAGGGAAGGGCCCTCCGGGCATCCAGAATTGTGAGAAAATAAATTTGTGATGTCAGGCACCTGGGTTTTGGTTCTCAATCAATACACTTCCCACCCCACACTCCTCCACCCCTCCCAGCCTTCCTGTGAGCCACCAGACCACGGAGCCTGTGGTCATGGTGAGGCCATGGAACCACGAACAGCCTCCTGCCCAGGAAGGTGGGAACTGGTGGGGCTGGGCTGGCCCGGAAGGATTGGGGGCCTGGTGTCCTCGAGGAGCTGCTCGTCCATCCCCAGGCCCTGGGTGATTAAGGGTGCTCTGGAGCAGTGAAGGTGTCGGCAGCTGCATCAGGAGAAAGCTTTTAGGAGGGGAGGGGGCACTCGCACTTTACAGGGCCGAGGAGCACACCTGGAAATTGATGGCCACAGAGGGGGCCTTTCTGTCTGGGAGGAGCCCCTCCCCCTGCCATCTCCTGCTCCTGGTGCTGGCCAACCCCTGGCTCTCTAAGGAGGCCTCCTCCCAGATGTGGGGCTCTGTGTGTCTCCCAACCCCACTGAGGGCAGCCTCCGCACCCCTTCCCTCCCCTGGGGCTGCAGGTGGCTCTGGGTGTGGGGGCCAGGGCCCCCTTCAGTGAGATGGAGGGGAGGGTGCCATGCTCCCAGCCACCTGCGCCAGAGCACCACCTGGCCACTGAGGAGAGGGACGATGGGCTCGCCCCAGTCCTCAGCAGCCCCTGTACACTCTTGACAGAGCCAGGAATGTGGGGGTCTCCTTGGAGAGGTGAAGGGCACAGGGCAGGGACATCCCCACAGGGACGGGGTGTCACCCAGAGAACAGAGCCCTGACCCCCATGGGCAGCAAGAGCAGCCCAGTTCTCATCCCAGCCATCCTGGAAGGGCAGCGGCTCCAGGCTTGGAGGTGAAGGGGCAGGTCCTCCTCATCCTGTGGGGCCAGGTGTGGGCTGGGGAGAGCAATGCCCCTAGGAGCTCAGTCCGGCCAGAGGGAGCTTCCCTCCAGCCAGGGCTGTGGGGCCTGTGCACGCCATGGTAACATGTGCCTAACCCAGGTGCTGCTCTGGGCATGAGGGCCAGGGCCACTCTGCTGGGACACACGGGCTCCGGGGCTGGGCTGCACACCATAGCCTGCTTCCATGCAGTCCGGCTGAGACCCGGTTCTGAGGCGTCTGCTCCAGAGACAAATGCACAGGCACACCCAGCCCCAGGCCTACCGCTACACTGGGCGGCAGCTCTCCGGGAAGTTACACCTGAGGATGGGAGTGGCCGCTGGGGGAGCCTGGGGGGCCCTGACACATTCGAAGTGAGACCCTGAACCCTGAAAACACTTGCAGAGAAAAAGGGCAATGGGTGCTGATCAATGCTGAGAACCAGCCATAGGACCAAACACCCAGACTCAGCAGCCACGTGGATGCCTGCTGCTTCTGTGCAAGCTGTGGGGGTGCACACGTATTGGGGGAGGCTGGTGGGCCCTCCGAAGGCCCCTGCTGGAAGGCCCATGTGTGAGCTGCCCAACATGGGTGGCTGGAAGCTTACACAGGCCAGAGGTGGGTGAGTGCTCAGAGCTCGGGGGCCAGTCTCACGCCACCCCTCCTCGGGCCTGGACCTGTCCAGATGGCTGCCTGACAGGAGGTTTGGGCGACGTGCTCCCCTGGGAACTGCCTGGGGGGGGCTGGCACTACAAAAGGACCCAGTCCCCATCTGCAGAGAAGCCTTGGACAGGGTGGCTCAGCGCGGCTTCTCTAACCAACCCCTGAGATGCCTGGGGGTGCCAGAGCTGGCAGATGCTGGAGGCAGATGTTCTGATCAGGTGGCCACACCTGACGGCCCCCCACACCCAGAGGCTCGGAGAAGGAGGGCTCTGTGGAGAAGGTGTGGACTGGGGGCTTCAGGGGAGTCCAGTATCACAGCCTCCAGAGCAGAGCTGGTGCTTCCAGGGCCTGAGGGGCCGGTGGGCTGCGGAGGAGGCTGTTCTTGTGGGCGGGTATGTGGCTTCAGTCCCTGCCACCTGCTGCTCTCTGAGGGGCTCAGACCAAGGCAGGAGTGCAGGGCCTGGGCAGCAAGGTCGGGCCAGCTCTGGGCCCCACATGGAAGCCGGGGAGGTGCTTACGCTTCTCCTGTCCTGGGCCTCCCTCTCCCTGGCATCTCCCGTTCACTGGAGGGTGCAGCTGCTGTATCCTGTCCAGGTCATGCAGGCCCCATCCCTGCAGCCCTTGGGGGCTGAACATGACCCCCTGAGCCTGCCCTGACCTGCCTCTGGGGACCCTGAGGAATGACATGGCCTGGAATAGCCGGCGTCCCTCTGAGATCACGCCAGCAGAAGCCGGAGCCCCAGAGGCCCTGCCTGGACACACGGACCTAGACACAGCCTTCCCAGCCCTCCCCCCAGCCCTGCCTTCTGCCCCTTCCTCAGCCCCACCCCACCGCCACCTCCGCTTCCGACCCATCAGGGCTCTCAGCTCTGTTCCCTGTTCCCTGTCTGTCTCCCGCCTTGGTAGCTGTCTCTCTCCCTCTCTGTCTCACTCTGTCTATCTCACCCCTCTCTGTGTCTCTCTGTCTCTCTCCCTCTCTGTCTCTATCTCTCCCCTCTGTCTCTCTCTGTCTCTCCGTTTCTCTCTTTGCCTTTCCCTCTCTCTCTCCTCTGCCTTTTTCTCTCTGTCACTCCCTTCCCGTCTCTCTCCTCTCTGTCTCTGTCTCTCCCTGTCTCTGTCTCTCTCTGTCTGTCTCTTTATCTCTGTGTCTCTGTCTCTCTCTGTTCTCTGACTCCTCCTCCCTTCTCCTCCTGTCAACGTCCCCTACTCCTGATACCCACAGTCTTCTCCTGGGCTCATCCAAGGGTTCCTGGCTGAGATACTGCATTTTCCGCTGACTTCCTGAAGCCCTGGGTCAGTTGGGGGAGCCAGGTGCATGAGCCACCACCACAGAAAAGTCCATAAACAGGAGGCCCCTGGGAATGTCCAGGGACCCTGGGTGGCATGCCAGGGCACCCGGCGCCCACTCCCCATCAGCGGCTGCTCTGTACCCTCCAGGGTATATGCCGGGGGGAATCCATGGGTGGGGAGGCCGGCACTGCTGGGCTGGCATTTTGGGTAGAGGGGCTGCGTGTGTCCCACCTGGGCAGCCCCGCCCTCCCATGTCAACCTCTGTCCACTTCGGGAGCTCCAGCCTCCCCACAAGACGTCCTGGAGCCCACCTTTCCCTGGGTGCAGCTGACACAAGGCTGGGTTCACCAGTTCTGGGTGCTTTGGGCAGCAGGGAGCCATCCTGGGGATCTGAGCTTTCCCACTCGGCAGCCAGGCCATCTTGGCCGGTCCAGGGCAGGGGACTGAGGCGACCCTCTGGGAAACACAGCTCCGGCCTGCCAGGCCTGCTGCGGCCCCCTCAGGGCCAGGGCATGGGGTGAAGCGCTTGGCCCCAGGCAGCACCCAAGGCCTCTCTTATGTGGGAGGTGAACATTTCCCATGTTCCCTCACCCCTGCGTGGGGATTCCTCGCCTCTGCTGCTGTCTGTGCCCACCTGGCTTCCAGCCAGGGCCGTGCTGGAGCCACCCAGGAGGCGGGAGTGCGGCCGAGACGAAGGCCTCCCTCAGTGCCTGCTGCTTCCTGCGCCTTGCACCCCTCCCGACCTGGCTGGTGCTGGGACGGCACTGAGGAGTGACCGCGTGTGGCTGTCCCTGCGCTGGGAGCCTGGGCCTTGCTGCTGGCTCAGCCCCTGGCCCCGCACCTGCTCTGGACCCTCGCAAATCCCAGCAGGTGCCCCTCCTCCCTGCGGCCTCACCCCAGGCCAGGCGGCTGCCCCACGACCCCTGCCCTGGGCAGCCAGGCTGCATCTTCTCCTGCAGGGCTGGCCACTGGAATGCAGGCCCAGGAAGCACCGGGCCAGCCCTATGGTTAGGAGCAGGATGGGCTGGGTCCACAGAGGGAACCCATCCAGAACCCCAAACCTCTCCGCCACCCCGAAGCCCGCAAAGGGGAGGAAACCCAGGGGTCGGCCGCCTCTTCTCCCTCGGCCCTTCCTCCCAGACCCCACTGGACTCAGGGCCGCCTTCCCTGCAGGGGGCCCGGCCCGGTGCGCACCTTGTCCCGGATGCCCTGGCGCATGGCCTCACGCTCCGCCTCCATCTTGGCGTACTTGGCCTTGCGCTCCTCCTCCGCCTGGCGCAGGGCCTCCTGCCGCTCCTCCTCCTTCTTGGCGGCGTCTGGGTCCTTCTCCTCGTCACCCCCGAGCATCTTCCCCATGTCCTTGGTAGCCCCTGGGACAGAAGTAGGTGATTCAGACCATCCCATTCAGACACGCAAGGCTGGGCTAGTGTCCCAGCCACACACCCCCAACCCTCCATTCACCCTACCCTCTTGCTGCCCCATGACCCTCCAGCCACTCCCCCC
>NW_022437025.1:721885-722232 GCF_009761245.1 Sapajus apella
CCCACCTCCATCATCCCCCTCCTGTTGTGCCTCCCACCTCCATCCCCCCCACCCTCCAGCCACTCCTGCGACCTCCATCACCCCCCTCCTGTTGTGCCTCCCACCTCCATCCCCCCCACCCTCCAGCCACTCCTCCCACCTCCATCACCCCCCTCCTGTTGTGCCTCCCACCTCCATCCCCTCCACCCTCCAGCCACTCCCCCTACCGCCATCACCCCCCTCCTGTTGTGCCCCCCACCTCCGTCCCCTCCACCCTCCAGCCACTCCCCCCACCTCCATCATCCCCCTCCTGTTGTGCCTCCCACCTCCATCCCCTCCACCCTCCAGCCACTCCCCCCACCTCCATC
>NW_022437025.1:722332-736910 GCF_009761245.1 Sapajus apella
CCCTCCAGCCACTCCTCCCACCTCCATCATCCCCCTCCTGTTGTGCCTCCCACCTCCATCCCCCCAACCCTCCAGCCGCTCCTCCCACCTCCATCACCCCCCTCCTGTTTTGCCCCCCCCACCTCCATCCTCCCCACCCTCCAGCCACTCCCCCCACCTCCATCCCCCCGCTCCTGCTGTGCCTCCCACCTCCATCCACCCTGACCCTCCGGCGGCGCCCCCACCTCCATCTGCCCCTCGACCCTCTGCTGGTGCCCCCACCTCCATCTGCCCCTCGACCCTCTGCTGGTGCCCCCACCTCCATCTGCCCCTGACCCTCCTGCCCCGGAGGCCCATACAGTGTGCTGGGTTCTCCTGCTTTGCTTTCTGTTTCTCAGGGGACACAGGCCCTCCATAGGGGGCGGGAGAGGCGCTGTGTGACTGTGTCTGTGTGTGCACCTGTGTGTGACTGCGTGCTTATGCTGACGTGCGGCTGTGTGATGGTATGTTTGCGTGCACCACATGCGGTTGTACGTCTGTATGTGGTTCTGTGTCTGTGTAATATGCGTGCCTGGCTGTGTGGTTGTGCGTGTGTGTGGTTGACTGTGGTTGTGTGATCAGGCTTGTGGTTGTGTGTGCAGTGGTGTGTGAGTTCCTGGAGGCTGATGTGTCTTCTCTGGTCCTGTGTCCAGCAGAGGCCTGGCCTCCTGGAGATGGTGTGGTTCAGGGTCTATGCAGGCGGTGGGTCACAGGGCAGGGCTGGCTGTCAGAGGCAAGGTCGCCAGTTCTGACTCCCGGGATGGCCGCTGCACAGGGTTGGCGGGGCCCTGCTGAGGCTGCAGGGACTGCTTGCTGCTGGCACCCAGGCCCTAATTTCTCTGCAATGCCAGCCACCACTTTTCTCATGAGCTCCTGATTCACAGGCCCCACAAACACCTTCCTAAACAGCTCTGCGACTCGGCCCACAGGACAGAGATGCGTAATCACAGCCTCTGAATCCAGCAGGCACTGCAGAGAGCCCTGGCCCTCATCAGCTGCCGGGAGCAGAGCAGGCCAGCTGCACCCAGCACATGGGTGTCACTGAGGGAGGTGACCTGGCAGAGAGGCCAGGCCCCCCCCATGACCACTCATCCCACTCAGCAATGCAGGGGTGCTCCGGGACCAGCCTAGTTGTGTGTGAGGGGACTCCACCATGGGTTGTTCCGACAAATGATGCTCTCCTCCACAGCACCCCAGCCCCCTCTGCAGGCGATCCTCGGTGCTCAGTACTCGGTGCTTAGGCACGGGTCTCTGCCCCTCCTTGAAGGTCTTGCCTCTGGCTGTGGCCCCTGGATGCCAGACCTCCTAAGGACTGCCCCCATCCAGCTGAGCATGCCTCGGGCATAAATTGTCAGGTGGAAATGTGGGTTGGCCTAATACAGCCAGTCACTTTCCACCTGGGTCCAGATGTTCCCCCCACCCCGTCTCTGTGAATTCAGCGGTTCCGTGTCTGTGTCCCGGCTCTCCACCCCATTACTACTTTGATACTGGGAAGGTCCATGCTGTACGGAGCCTGAGGAGATGCCGTCGCCTGTAGCTGCCTCTGCCAGTCCCTCGGGAGTGAGCTTCCCGTCGAGGGTGGCAGGAGCTGTCATGTGAAAGGACCCCAGCTGTTGGTAGGAGAACAGCTTTTTGGTTGAGTGCTCTGGGCTGAAGGTGTCCCTCTGACGGGCCAGGCCTGTACCCTGCGTGCATCTCACCACACCTGTTTCCCTGCCCCCAATAGCCTGGCTGCCTGAAGCTATCACAGGCAGTGGGGTGTGGGGAGAACAAGCCCATCTTGTGGCCTCATCACTGTAGGGACAGGCGGGCAGCCTATACTGGGCATGGGGCCGATGGCACAGAGCTGGACTCCTCAACAAAAAGCTAAGAGCCTTGCGGTCAGTTTTCAGACACATCTGCAGCATTTTGCAAAGCAGATTTTAGGCCAATGACTTGAGGGAAACTGGGTCACAGAGTAGAGTTGCTCATAGATTCTTCTAACAGTCCCTGACGGTTGGACCGGAAGTTCTCTGCCTCCCACGCTGCTGTCTCTGGCAGGTGTGTGCGGGAGGCAAGGACAGCCCCCATAGTCCTGACTGCCTTTGTGCAAACCTTACTCCCCACGAGAAAAGCCAGTTCACCCTAAAGTGAGTGACCCATAGCTCCTTCTCCCTCCTAGAAAGGACTGGTGTCTCTAAGGAGGTGGGTGAGCCTGGCCTCTCTCCACATTGCTGTCCCCAGGGAGGGAAAGGTGTTTCTGGCTGGGGTGCGGGCTGCAGGGCTCCCCAGCTCTGTGGCTGTCCCTCCCCTCTCCTCCAGCTCATCACGTAGGCTCTGGGTCTAAAACACCAGGTGTGCTGTGCTCTGCTCCCCGGTGCCTGTGGGGGGCCCCTCCCTCTGAGAGTGTGGGGGTCCCACTTGAGCCCTTGGCTGGTCCAGGCGCCACAGGCCTCTCTGGAAGGCCCACCTCTAAGAAGCCGGACTAGCCGGGGATTCAAGCTCCCCGCAGGCTGCAAAGCCCCTCGGCTCAGAGGGACCCGCTCTTGGGGCGACCTGGCTGGAGCCTGAGGAGAGCCACGGACGCTGCCCACGCCCGCTTTTCTGCTTGGGCACTGCGCGGAGTCTCCTCCAGAACCGCTTCCAAAAGCCAGGAATGGGGCACAGCCAGGACCGCAGCAGAAACTGCAGGAAGCTTGTTCCTGGCAGAGAAACCCAACGTGCCATTTGCTCTCCTGGCACAGATGCCTGAGCGGTGGGAC
This sequence comes from Sapajus apella, assembly GCF_009761245.1. NCBI lineage: Eukaryota > Metazoa > Chordata > Mammalia > Primates > Cebidae > Sapajus > Sapajus apella. The sequence goes on from NW_022437025.1 coordinate 725,092, forward strand.
CGGCGCAGCCTGGGGGCCCCCCAGCGCTGCTGCTGCTGTGACCCGGCTGGCCTCGACCCTGACAGCCCGAGACCCGTGACCTCCAGATCCCGACGCCCAGAGACCCCACCACCCCCAGACCCCTATGCCCCCCGATGTCAAGACCCCACCGGCCTCTGGACCCCAATGATCACGACACCCCGAGACCCCGCTGGCCCCCAGAAGCAGGAGCTGCGGTCCGCGGGGTCCTCGGTGCACCCACATCCCCAGGAGAGTGGCGCTGGGACATCCCCCGTTTCCAGAGGAGGCAGCTGCGGCGCCGGGCAGTCCCACGTGGTCCCTGAGGCTGGGACACCCCAAGGCTGAGACCCCTGAGGCCGCCACTCTCAAGTCTCCGATTGCAGGCGGGTCAGATCAGAGGTTTTGGGTTCCACCGGGACTGGGGTTCGCTACTGGCCTCGCCACACAGGGGCCGAACCCCCCCCCTGGTTCTCTGAGCCTCAGCTTCCCCCGTGAGAGTTGGAGGTGGTAGGAGGGCACCGGGAGCGACCCCTCAGGGATGACAGGGCTGGCACCCTCCCACAACCGTGCAGGCCAATAGATCCCCTGGGTGGGGGAGCGCAGCCCCACTCAGGAGCCCGCCCCTACCTGGGGGAGCGGATGGCGGACGGCTCCCTGGCCTCTGGCCCTGCTGAGACCCCACTGCCCTCCCCACCTGGCGGCAGCAGAAGCGGCAGAAGCTGAGATGTTTACTCTGCAGAGGTGCGAGGTGGGTGGGGTCCGGGTTCCCCACTGGGGTCCTTGGAGCTACTGCTCTTCTTCTGGGGAACCCACTCCCCAGGCCTTTGCTGGAGCAGCCCCTACGCTCCCAGGACACCCAGGCAGGTTTTGGGGGAACTGCTTCTGTACGGCAGCCGCCCCTGGGGTGAAACCCTGCTCAGCGTTCCCTAACATTGTAAGTACAATGAAGTGGCTGCACTCAATTTACTGTACATTGCACATAATTTAAATTTTGTGTATGTAACCAATACATCCATTCAAGTTGATATTTAAAGCTTCATTCTGAACTAATTTTAGATTTACAGAAGAGTCACAGAGATCGTGTAAGAGGGCTCTTGTGTGCGGTGCCTGGGCCTCCCTAGACGCTGACATTGCACCCACCACCACCAAGTGCTCATCACAGCTGACAGCAGACACCCAACTGCAGGCTTCATTTGGGCGTCACCACTTTTCCAGATAGCTTTCTCTGTTGTAGGATACCAAATTCCATTCAGATTTTTTTTTTTTATTTTTTTTTCTTGAGACAGAGTCTCATTCTGTCATCCAGGCTGGAGTGCAGTGGTGTGATCTCTATTCACTGCACCCTTCACCTCCTGGGTTCAAGTGATTCTCCTGCCTCAGCCTCCTGAGTAGCTGGGATTACAGGCTTTTGCCACCACACTTGGCTAATTTTTGTATTTTCAGTAGAGACGGGGTTTCGCCACGTTGGCCAGGCTGGTCTCGAACTCCTGACCTCAGGTGATCCACACATCTCAGCCTCCCAAAGTGCTGGGATTACAGGTGTGAGGTACCAAACCTGGTCAAAAGTTAATTTTTTTTTTTTTTTTTGAGACAGAACTTTGCTCTTGTTGCCCAGGCTGCAGTGCAATGGCACAATCTCGGCTCACAGCAACCTCCGCTTCCCGGGTTCAAGCAATTCTGCCTCAGCTTCCCGAGTAGCTGGGATTACAGGCATGCACCACCATGCCAAGCTGATTGTTTTGTATTTAGTAGAGATGGGGTATCACCACATTAATCAGACTGGTCTCAAACTCCTGACTTCAGATGATCTACCCACCTCGGCCTCCCAAAGTGCTGGGATTACAGTCGTAAGCCACTGGGCCCGGTAAGTTAATTTTTAAGAAGGAAAGATTACTTTTTTTTTTTTTTTTTTGAGACGAGATCTCATTCTGTCGCCCAGGCTGGAGTGCAGTGGCATGATTTTGGCTCACTGCAACCTCTGCCTCCCCAGTTCAAGGAATTCTCCTGCCTTAGCCTCCCAAGTAGCTGGGACTACAGGCACCCATCACCACACTGGGCTAATTTTCATATTTTTAGTAGAGATGGGATTTCACCATATTGGCCAGGCTGGTCTTGAACTCCTGACCTCTTGATCTGCCCGACTCAGCCTCCCAAAGTGCTGGAATTACAGGTGAGAGCTACTGTGCCCAGCTGGGAAAAATACTTTTTAACTTGAAATAAAACTATGTGGAAAATTATAGACTTGAATGAAAAATTGGCAGGGCGCAGTGGCTACTGCCTGTAATCCCAGCACTTTGGGAGGCTGAGGTGGGTGGATCACAAGGTCAGGAGATCGAGACCATCCTGGCCAACATGGTGAAACCCTGTCTTTACTAAAAATACAAAAATTAGCTGGGTGTGGTGGGGTGTGTCTGTAATCGCAGCTACTCAGCCGGCTGTGGCACGAGAATTGCTGGAACCCAGGAGGTGGAGGTTGCAGTGAGCCAAGATCTCACCACTGCACTCCAGCCTGGGTGACAGAGTGAGACTCTGTCTCAAAAAAAAAAAAAAAAAAAAAAGATAGAATGAAAAATTAAATAATACCTAAGTAAAGAGAGACACTTGTTATTTTTCTGGGCTGGGTAACTCCACATGTAAAGATGTCCATCCTCCCTAAACTCCCAAGGGTTAAGAAGAAAATTCTGTGAGATCTGACAAGCTGAGTGTTGCATATAGACCTGCAAAAGGCACATTTGCCAGGACAGGCACCTGAGGAAGAAGATGAGAGTGAGGTCCACCAGATCCCAAGACAGGGTGATGACAGTGAGAGTAAGGAAGACAGACAACAGGCCCAGAGTGGGGAGCTCATCCCCAGGCCCCCCTGGACACAGGACCCACACGTGGGATCAGAGACAGAGGTGCAGCCCCTGGACCCTGGAGAAAGAATGCAGTATCCCTAGATGGGACAGGATAATTGATGGGACAGCATAAAAACTGGACTCCTGAACAACACACAGACACATTCTTGTTGATTATAGATCGAAATATGAATCCCAACTACATGCATGCAAAGAACAAAACAGTCCTCGCCACCCTCCACCTGTCACCAGCTGTACTGCCCTTTGTAGTTGTGCCGTTACCTGAAATGGGGCCGTCTGTTTTGTGTTTGCTTGTGATTGACAGTCTCTGCAAATACAGGAGCAGGCATGCTGGCCGGCTCAGGGCTGCAACCCTGGCACCTAGAGCAGAGCCTGCCACACAGCAGGTGCTCAGCAAATACTTGATAATCAATTTGTAAAACGCAGGCAGTATTTGTAACGTACTCAGACACAAACAAAACCTTAAGAAACCCCACAGCCAATATGATAGTTGATGACAGTGAAACAGAACACTTTCCCCTTAGGCTCAGTGATGTGAACGGATGCTCGTTCTCATTGCTCCTGCTCACCTTTGTGCCAAAGGACCTCACCAACACACTATAGGCAAGAAAAACAAAAGGCATGAAGGCTGATAAGGAAGAAGTAATGACATAATCATCTATGTAGAAAATCCTAAGGAATCTACAAAAATACTACTAGAAACAATAAGTGAATTTAGCAAGGTCATAAGTTACAAGATTAGTAAACAACAAACAAATAGATTTTTATATACTAGCAGCAAACAATTGGAAAGTGAAATTTAAAAACAATTCCATTGATAATGCTACCAAAGCCATAAAATAACCTACGGCTGTATTTTTAAATTAATATGTACAACCACTTCACCAAAAACTACAGAATTGCAGAGAGAAATTAAAGACCTAAATGAACACAGAGATATACCATGTTCATGAACTCAGTACTGTTACATCGGTTTTCCCTAGATTGATCTACAGATTCAATGCAATCCCAAGCAAAATGCAAGTTGACTTTTTTGAAAAAAATTATCACCTGTTTCTAAAATGTATATGAATATGGCAAAAGACCTAGAATAGACAAAACAGTTTTGCTAACGGAGAAAAACATTACAGGACTTATACCACCTGACTTTGAGACTTACTATAATCAAGGAAGTATGGTGTAAACAAAAGAACAGACGTACAGATCAATGGAACAGTATAGAACTCCAGAAATAGGCTGGGCGTGATGGCTTATACCTGTACATAGACCCATACATACATTGTCAATTGATTTTTGACAGAGCTGCAGAGGAAATTCAGTGAGGGTGAGGACAGTCCTGACTGTTTTCTTTTCTTAGACAGGGTCTTGCTCTGTTGCCCAGGCTGGAATGCCATAGCACAATCATAGCTCACTGCAGTCTCAACTTCCTGGGCTCAAGTGATCCTCCCATCTCAGCCTCCCATGTGCTACCATGAGTAGTGAATTTTTAAAAAAAATTTTTTGTAGAGACAGGGTCTCACTATGTTGCCCAGGCTGGTCTCAAATTCCTGGGCTCAAGTGATCTGCCTGCCTCGGCCTCCCGAAGTTCTGGGATTGCAGCACGAGCCACTGTGACTGGCCCAATAGAGCATTCAGAAGTGCACTGGCTCAACTCCATATTCACGTGCAAAATAAATACATATGCAAATGTTTTTCTTTACCTGACACTTTATATAAAAATGAACTCACAATCAATCATAGATCTAAATGTCAAAGCTGAAATTATACAACTTCTAGAAGAAAACATAAGAGAAAATCTCTGGGACTCTGCTTAAGCAAAGATTTCTTGTATAAGTGACAAGAGCATAAATCTTAAAAAGATGCCAGGCACAGTGGCTCATGCCTGTAGCACTTTGTAAGGCTGAGGCAGGTGGATCACCTGAGGTTGGGAGTTCAAGACCAGCCTGACCAACATGGAGAAACTCCATTTCTATTAAAAATACAAAATTAGCCAGGTATGGTGGCGCATGCCTGTAATCCCAGCTACTCGGGAGGCTGAAGCAGGAGAATTGCTTGAACTCGGGAGGCAGAGGTTGTGGTGAGCCAAGATCATGCCATTGCACTCCAGCCTGGGCAACAAGAGCAAACTTCTGTCCAAAAAAAAAAAAAAGAAAAGAAAAGAAAAAAAGAAAAGAAAGAAGGAAAGAAAGAAAGAAAGGAAAAATTGATAAATTGAACTTCATCTATAGTAAACATTCTTGCTCTTCTGTGATATGAGATAGAGAAATGTTTTCATCTGCGCCCCTGGCTCTCACTCCCATGGCCCTTGTTATAATGTTGAGGCTCTTTAGAATCAGGAAACAGAACCTCTCTCTTGGAGCTTCTGCCCTCGGTTCACCTGTGCAGGGCAGGACTCGAATCTTCCCCGACTTCCTGATGGTGAGTCAGAACCCTCATTTCAGAGGGGCCCTGCCCCTCACTCTGGAGGAAGGAACGCTGCAGAGAGAGGCCAAGAAGAATCTGGACAGGCCTTGCTGGGTTAGATCACACCCTTTTCATTGGTTCCATTTATTTTTTCTTTTCTTTTCTTTTTTTTTTTTTTTGAGAGGGAATCTTGCTCTGTAGCCCATGCCGGAGTGCAGTGGCACAATCTTGGCTCACTGCAACCTCTGCCTTCTGGGTCCTGGTTCAAGCAATTCTCCTGCCTCAGCCTCCTGAGTACCTGGGACTACAGGTGTGCGCCACCATGCCCAGCTAATTTTTAAAATTTTTAGTAGAGATGGAGTTTCACCATGTTGGCCAGGATGGTCTTGAACTCCTGACCTCATGATCCACCTGCCTCAACCTCCCAAAGTGCTGAGATTACAGGTGTGAGCCACCGTGCCCAGCCCATCTACAAGGACATCCATGCTTCCGTCATGCCTATCCAATGAAGTCTCCACAAGAGCACAAAAGGCTGGGGTTTGGGGAGCTTTGGGAGAGCTGGGCACATGGAGGTGGATAGGAAGGGGAGGAACTCATCCGTGTGCCAGAGGGTGGCACCCCAACTCCACAGGGTGGAAGCTCCTGTGCTTGGGACCCTTCATCTGGCTATGTGTATCCTCGAAAATATCCTCTGCAGGCTGGGTGAAGTGGCTCACGCCTGAAATCCCAGCACTTTGGGAGGCTGAGGCAGGCAGATCACCTGAGGTCAGGAGTTTGAGACCAGCCTGGCCAACATGGTGAAACCCCGTCTCTACTCAAAACACAAAAATTAGCCTGGCATGGTGGTGGGTGCCTGTAATCCCAGCTACTCAGAAGGCTGAAGCAGGAGAACCGCTTGAACCTGAGAGGCAGAGGGTGCAGTGAGCTGAGATCATGACGCTGAACTCCAGCCTGGGTAAAAGAGTGAGACTGCATCTCAAAAAAAAAAAAAAAAAAAAAAAAAATCCTCTGTAATAAACAATAAGCATGTGTTTCCCTAAATTCTGTGAGCTTCTCTAGCAACTAAACAAACCCCAAAGCGGGTTGCGTGAACCCTAACTTGAAGCTGGCCGTTCGGACACTCTAGGATCCTGGACTTGCGACTGGTGGGATGGAGGGGGCAGTCCTGTGGGAGCCCTCGATCTATGCTTCCCGGGGCTGTCTCCAGGTAGAGGCGGCAGAATTGGATTGGACTGGAGGACGCGCTCTGCTGTCCACTGCAGGGCTGAGTGCCTGCTTGCTGGGTGGGGAAAACCTCACACACTTGGTCACAGACGTCTTCTGTATTGATTGTCCTTGCTGTGTGAGGGCAGAGGGAAAAACTGAGTTTTTCTTAACATCTTTGAAAGACACTGTCTTAAAAAATGAAAAGGTATGCCACAAGCTGAGAGAATATATTTGCAAGCCATATATCTGATAAAGGTCTCATATTCATGGCCGGGCTTGGTGGCTGATGTAATCTCAGCACTTTGGGAGGCTGAGGCGTGCAGATCACTTGAGGTCGGCAGTTCGAGACCAGCCTGGGGAACATGATGAAACCCCGTCTCTCCTAAAAATATGTATTTTTTAAAAATTAGCCAGGCGCCATGCTGAGTGCCTATAATTCCAGCTACTTGGGAGGCTGAGGCAGGAGAATTGTTTGAACCCAGGTGAGCCAAGATCACGCCACTGCACTCCAGCCTGGGTGGCAGAGCAAGACTCCATCTCAAAAAAAAAAAAAGGTCTTCTATTCAGAATACACACAAAAAACTCTTACAACTCAAGATCACAAACAACCTGATTTTTTTTTTTTTTTTTTTTTTTTGAGACGGAGTTTCGCTCTTGTTACCCAGGCTGGAGTGCAATGGCGCGATCTCGGCTCACCGCAACCTCCGCCTCCCAGGTTTAGGCAATTCTCCTGCCCCAGCCTCCTGAGTCGCTGGGATTACAGGCATGCGACACCATGCCCAGCTAATTTTTTGTATTTTTAGTAGAGACGGGGTTTCACCATGTTGACCAGGATGGTCTTGATCTCTTGACCTTGTGATCCACCCACCTTAGCCTCCCACAATGCTGGGATTACAGGCTTGAGCCACCGCGCCCGGCCAACAACCTGATTTTTAAAGTGGACAAAAAGCATTTCACCAAAGAAAAGAGGCAGATGGCAAGTAAGTCCAGTCATGGACCATGTAACGCAATATGACATCACAACCACCATAAGATGAGAGCCACGCGGTACCTCGTCTATGTTTGGGTGTGCCTCAGTACACAAATACTCACCGCTGTGTTACGACTGCTGTGGCATTCAGGCAGTTTCAGGCTGTGCCGGGAGCACCAGGCTACCCCAACAGCCTGGGTGTGCAGGGTTGCTCCGTCTGGGTGTGCCTCTGTGCACTCTTTGATGTTCACACAGTGACAAAGTCACCTAACGACACAGTCCTCAGAACCTGTCCCCTTCGTTACCTGACGTGCGACTGCAGGAAAAGACACACTTGGCTATTAGAAATAAAGCTGATTACATGTTGGGCGTAATGGAATTCAAACTTAAATCACACAGAGATATGACTACATTCCTGCTCAGATATCTGAAATTAAAAAGACTGACTGTGCTAAGTGTTGGTGAGGAACACTGGTGGAAGAACTGGAACTGGTGGAAGAACTCATGCATACGTGTGGGAAGGTAAATGCAGCAACCACTTTGCAAACGCTTTGGCATTGTCCTGTACAGTTGAACACACCCACCAAATGACCCAGAAATTCCACTCCTGGGCATTTACCCAAGAGAAACAAACACCTGAGTTTACACAATGGCAGGAACAGGAATGTTCACGGTAGCTTCATTTGTAACAGCCAAACCAGAAAGCAACTCAAATGTCCATCACCAGGTGAACAGACAAGTAAACTGTGGGACGTCTACACAAGGACCACCACTTAGCAACAGAAACAAATAAATTGCTGATACACCCAACAACACGTGAGAATCTCAAAGTCTTTATGCTGAGTGTAAAAGGCCAGATACAAATTATCTAATTTTGTTTATGTACATTTGGGTACAAACTAATCTATAGTGACAGAAAGAAATAGAGATTGCCTGGGGCCAGGCAGACTTAACCACTGTGATGGTGAGACTCACTGGAGTATATCCTTAAGAGGGCAACGTTTATTGAAAATAAATGGCCCCACAATCAAATTGACCTGAAGCCCTAACAAATTAAAAGCTAGAGATATTGGAGGACATTTTCCCTGATCATAATCTAATGAAGTCACAATTACTAAAAACATGACCAAACCCATAACTACGGAAGTCCAAATATTAGAAGCGTGGACATAAGTAACCCTTTGACTGAAGGGGAAATAAAAACAGAAATTATAAAACCTCTAGAAAGCCACGAAAGACAAACACCAGGTGTCCTAACTTAGGGTCCACGACTGAAACCTTTTTGGGATGAGATTCATAGTCTTCCATTTTAAAAAAGAACGGAAAATAGAGGACCTTCATTACCATCTTAAGAAATTTAAAAGAGAAACAAAAAATAACCCCAAATAAGACAGGAAGAGGTAACTAATAAAGACAAAAGCAGAAAGCGGACAATGGTGAGCGGTAAATCTGCCTGCGCAAGGCCGAGGGCGTGACACACACAGCTGCTGCCGCTGCGACTCTGCGCTATTTCGGAGGTTCCAGTGGCGTGCATGAGAAAATAAGACGCAGCCACAGGCCACATACGGCCATTTTGGTCAACAGCAGGCCGCACATACGGCAGTGCCCTGGATGCGCAGCGCCGAGTTCTCACCGCGCCTTTTCCTTTTGAGATCTGGTGCCCAGACTGCAGCACAAGGGCGAGATCTCGGCTCGTTGCAACCTCCACCTCCTGGGTTCAAGCGATTCCCATGCCTCAGCTGGGCAAGTACCTGGGATTGCAGGGGTGCGCCACCACGCCTGCCTAATTTTTGCATTTTTAGCAGAGATGGGGTTTCACAATGTTGGCCAAGCTAGTCTCAAACTCCTGACCTCAAATGACCCACCCACCTTGGCCTCCCAAAGTGTTGGAATTACAGGTGTGAGCCACCGTGCCTGGCCTCACAGATCTGTTCTGCACTTAGATGTACAGGCTTGCCCTGGTGCTGCTGCTGCTGTGGTGTTCAGTGCGGGGTCTGCTGTGGTGTTCAGTGAGGAGTCTGCTGTGTGGGTTTGTGGTGTGGGTCCGTGGTGTGGGTCCGTGGTGTGGGTCTCCTGTGTGCGTCTGCTGTGTGGGTCTGCGGTGTGGGTCTGCGGTGTGGGTCCGTGGTGTGGGTCTACTGTGTGGGTCTGCGGTGTGGGTCCCTGGTGTGGGTCTGCTGTGTGGGTCCGTGGTGTGGGTCTGTTGTGTGGGTCTGCTGTGTGGGTCTGCAGTCCCAGGGCAGTGACTGCTCCATCTGGCCTCAGCGTGTAGAGGCTGCATCATCTAAGCTTGTGAAGGTAGAGTCCATGACAGGCCCACAGCCACAAACCTGTTCCCATCAACACAGGAGGGTAATCAGAGTTATACCCTAAAAGAAGACAGCTAGGTCTCTCTCCGTCTCTCCTACCTCTCTTCCTGATGACATGATCCTATATCTAAGAAACTCAAGACACTCCAGTAAAAACCTACCAGAACTCATCATGGAACGTGACCGCACGGCTACACACACTATCCATACCTCAGAATTAGTAGTTTTGCCCCACACTGTCAAGAACAAGCTAGAATCAAGGACAGGAATGGCGTTCCACTTACAATAATGAGAAAAATATGCAATAAGTAAGAAAATATAACCTACTTAGAAATAAATTTAACAAGGAACTCTATAGAGCCTATATCAGAAAAAAAATTACCTGTTTAAATTGTACGGTTTTGGAAAGCCATGCCAGATTCTTGGTGGGCAGGCTTAGTATCACGATGATGTCAGCTGCACCAACATTCATGTGTAATTGTATGGAATCTGGATTGCACCTCTAGCTTAAACGCCAACGCTTTTTTTCTTTTTGGGACTTTGGATAGAATTAAGGTTCATATGGTAGGATCAATGTCAGAGAAGACTCAATCCAAGTGCCATGAATAAGTGAAAATGCACCTTGCAGGGGTGCGGGAAATGGTGTGAAGTCAGAGACGGCTCTGGAGGGCGTCAGATTGGAGGCTGGCAAGCGTGGGAAGGTGCGTGCTCAGATTCTACGGGAAAGGTGGGCGGCCGCAGCCGTTTGGGAACGCGGTGCGACACTGCTGAGCGCGGCATTGCTGAGCAGGTGCAGGGTTCGCCCAGCGTCCGCTCCCAGGCATCCTGCTAGGGTGGGTGCTGCTCCGGGACGCTCACGCGCCGTCTGTCTCTGCGGCGGCCCTGGCATGTGGCTGGAGACGAGGTGATATCTTGGGCGTGTGGCCATATGGCCACAACACATCCACGGCAGGGAAGCTCCTGCAGCCCGGAGGAGGATCAGGGGCTGCTGTGGGAGCGCAGCCCGAGAGCCACGGCCAGACAAGGGTGTTGCAGAGCCCATTTTTGGAAAGGAAAAAGGAAAAGCAATCATCTATGAATGTACCCATGTATTTATGATTATCTAAAGACAGAAGGAGGATTGGAGGGTTACACACCAGGTTCACACTAAACCTAAACCCTGGAAACATCACAGGTGTTCTTTCCAAGCTCTCCTGAAATCCTCACGAGAGCCAAGTGTCAGTCTGCACCACAGTGAGGTACCAACTCACACCCACTGGGACGGCTATTATCAAAACCAGGAAATCGCAAGTGTTGACAAAACTGGAACCCTGTGCCTTGTCGTTGGGAATGAAAAACAGCGCAGCTGCTGTGGGAACAGTCTGGCAGTTCCTCAAAAAATTAAACATAGAATTGCCATATGATCCAGCGATTCCATTTATGGGTACAGACCCATGAGAACTGAAAGTAGGGACTCACAGATACCTCCACACCCCTGTTCACAGCAGCATGAACCACAATAACCAAGAGGGAGAAACAACCCAGGTGCCCATCAGCAGATGAACGGACAAGCACTATGTGGTGTAGACACTATGGAATATTACGCAGCCTCAAAACGAGATTAAGTTCCAACACAAACTTCAACATGGGTAAACCTTCAGGACACTACGCTAAGTGAAATAAGCCAGACACAAAAGGATAAATACTCTAAGGTTCCACTTACATGACGTCCCTAGAGTAGCCAAATTCATAGAGACAGGAAGTAAAATGGTGGGTGCCAGGGACTGGGGAAGGGAGAGTGGGGAGTGAGTGTTTAATGTAGACAGAGTTTCAGTTGGAAATGATGGAAAGTTCCGGAAATAGAGGTGTTAGTTGCACAACATTGTGATGTACTTAATACTACTGAGTTGTATACTTAAAATGATTTAAATGGTAGATTTTATGCTACATATTTCACCACAGAAAAGAGAAGCATATACTTTACTTCAAACTATACTTCAAGACTACAGTAACCAAAGCAGCATGGTACCGATAAAAAAACAGACACATAGACCAATGGAACAGAATAGAGAATTCAGAAATAAGACTGCACAC
>NW_022437025.1:737310-749968 GCF_009761245.1 Sapajus apella
TGAGACAGAGTTTCGCTCTTGTTGCCCAGGCTGGAGTGCAATGGCGCGATCTCGGCTCACCGCAACCTCCGTCTCCTGGGTTCAGGCAATTCTCCGGCCTCAGCCTCCTGAGTAGCTGGGATTACAGGCACGCGCCACCATGCCCAGCTGAGAGAGAAACATTTTTCAATCTATCCATTTGACAAAGGAATCTACAAGGACCCCAAACAAATCTACAAGAAAAAAGCAACACCATTAAAAAGTGGGCAAAGGAGATGAACAGACACTTCTCAAAAGAAGACATTTGTGTGGTCAACAAAACTATGAAAAAAAGCTCAACATCACTGATCACTAGAGAAATGCAAATCAAAACCACAATGAGATACCATCTCACGCCAGTCAGAATGGTGATTATTAAAAAGTCAAGAAACAACAGATGCTGGCAAAGTTGCAGAGAAATAGGAATATTTTTACACTGTTGATGGGAGTGTAAATTAGTTCAACCACTGTGGAAGACAGTGTGGTGATTCCTCAGAGACCTAGAACCAGAAATAGCATTTGACCCACCAATCCCATTATAGGTATATACCCAAAGGAATATAACTCATTCTATTAATAAACATTCACTGCAACACTATTCACAATAGCAAAGACATGGAATCGACCAAAATGTCCATCAGCGATAGACTGGATAAAGGAAATGTGTTACATATACACCATGGAATACTATGCAGCCATAAAAAAGAATTAGATCATGTTTTTGCAGGGATAGGAAGGGAGCTCAAAGTCACTATCCTCAGCAAACTAACACAGGAACAGAAAACCAAACACCGCATGTTCTGGCTCATAAGTGTGAGTTGCACACTGAGAACACAGGTGTCTGTTGGGTGGTGGGACGGGGGAAGACAGAGCATCAAGAAAAATAGCTAATGCATGCTGGGCTGAATACCTAGGTGATAGGTTGACAGGTGCAGCAAACCACCGTGGCACACGTTTACCTGTGTAACAAACCAGCACATCCTGCACATGTATCCCAGGACTTAAAAAAATTTTTTTCTTGAGACAGGGCGTCACCCCTGTTGCCCAGGCTGGAGTGCAACCTCCACCTCCTGTGTTCAAGAGAATCTTCTGCCTCAGCCTCCCACGTAGCTGAGATTAGGAGCAGGTGTCACCATGCCCTGCCAAACTTTTTTTTTCTGACTAGAGATGGGGTTTCACCATGTTGATCAGACTGGTCTCAAACTCCTGACCTCGGGTGATCCGCCCTCTTCACCCTCCCAAAGTGCTGAAATTACAGGCATGTGCCAACTTGCCTGGCCTTAAAATTTTTTTTAAAAAAGAGAAGTGGCAGGGCACGGTGGCTCACGCCTGTAATCCCAGCACTTTGGGAGGCGGAGGTGGGTGGATCACTAGGTCAGGAGTTCAAGACCAGCCTGGCCAACATGGCAAAACCCTGTCTCTACTAAAAATACAAAAATTAGCTGGGTATGGTGGCACGTTCCTGTAATCCCAGCTACTTGGGAGGCTGAGGCAGGAGAATGGTTGAACTGAGACTCAGGAGGAGGCTGCAGCGAGCTGAGATCGCACCACTGCTCTCCAGCCTGGGCTGCAGAGTAAGACTCCATCTAAAAAAAAAAAAAATAGAGGGAGAGAGAAGCATAAATTTAAATGATTTATAATCCCACCTGTCAAAAACCTGTTAGGCCACCTCTGTTGACATTTGTCTTTCTTGCTGCATTAATCTCAATATGTTTTCCAGAGTAGAAACAAGGCTCCATGTTTTGATCAGAGTCACGGCACGGGTGCAGCACAACCACGAATAAAGCATCCTCGGCTGTGTGCAAGGGCCACGCCTATCATCCCAGCACTTCAGGAGGCTGAGGTGGCCGGATCGCTTGAGCCCATGAGCTCGAGACCAGCCTGGGTAACATGGCAAAACCCTGTCTCTACAAAAAAGTTACGAAAAATTAGCCAGGCGTGGTGGCGGCACCTGTAGTGTCAGCTACCTGGGATGCTAAGGCGGAAGTATCTCTTGAGTCTGGGAGGTGGAGGTTGCAGTGAGCTGAGATCACACCAGTGCACTCCAGCCTGGGCAACAAAGCAAGACACTGGCTTGAAAATAAAAAATAAAAGGCCAGGTGCGGTGGCTCATGCCTGTAATCCCAGCACTCTGGGAGGCCAAGGCGGACATGTCACAAGGTTGGGAGATCGAGACCATCCTAGCTAACAAGGTGAAACGCTGCCTCTACTAAAAAATGCAAAAATTAGCCAGGCACGGTGGCATGCACCTGTAGTCCCAGCTACTAGGGAGGCTGAGGCAGGAGAATCGCTTTAACCCAAGAGGCGGAGGTAGCAGTGAGCCGAGATTGCGCCATTGCACTCCAGCCTGGGTAACAGAGCCAGACTCTGCCTCAAAAATAAATAAATAAATAAATAAAAATAAAATAATCTTCCTTCTGGGCCCTTATAAACATAACAACATCTCTACAACAACAAATAAGTTGGAAAATGTTAAAACCACAGTTACCACACCTCCAGGAACTGGATGTACCAAGGCCTCCATCCAGCAGCATCTAAGGGGTGGCCCATGCCATCAGTTCCCTGAAATGCCCACCTTCCCAGCCAGCCCAGGCACACACAGTAAAGCGCACCTCACTCCAGCTGCCAGGGGAAAACCAACCAAGGCGGGAGAGGAAAGGAATCTGCAAAGCCAATGGCAAAATGAATCCACTGAGAAAGACAAACGTCAAAAGAATCAACAGTGCCGGAGGTGAGTCTTGAACCTCCCGTAAAACAGGCATCGGCAGCCGGCTTAGGGTGAGAAGACAGAAAGAAGCCTGGGACACACAAAATTAGGGGCAGCGATGGAGAAAGTCACACCCAGAAAGCAAATAAAATGCTCGAATAATACATGACACACTTCATCCTAATGCTTTTAAAAACTTGAATGAAATGGATTGTCTTTAAAAACTGTTGTGAAAATCTGAGAACGATGTCTAAGAATTCACAGATGGATTCTTTCAAACATTCAAGAAACAGATAATTCCAATGATATTTAGAATGCTCTTGGAATGGAGAAAAAGAAGGAAATCCTCTGGGTTATTTTTGTGAAATTAACATAAGAGCAATGCCAAAAATTGGCGGAGAGATAGCGATAGAGATGGAGAGAGCGCGGGTGCGCGGGCGGCCGCCGGGCGAGAATGTCAGTGCTGAGCGCTGGGCCGGAGCGGGGGGAGAGTCTGGCGTTCCTCACTCGATTCCACGGAAACACAGTGAGTACTCAGTGGGCTCATTTTAACAAAGTCAGGATGGTTCAATATTCAAACACTGTTGTGCTCCTGACGATGGGAACCATACCTTGCGGGTGCTGTTCTCAGGGCTGGCGGGTGGCTCCCAGCATCCCACGTCCCTGCCCACAGACAGTGGAACGAGGATGACTCCCCAAGGCCCCTTCAGCCCTGGGTAGGGCAGGTGTGCACGGGATAGGGCCCAGACAAAGCTTCTCATTCTCCCGAGAAAGGGGCCCTGTGGCTGCCCAGCCTCGGCCCTGCGCCCCGCCCTCACTCTGCCTATAACACGGACACGTGGTCTGAGGGGTGGGGGGAACCTCAGGTCACAGGGCCCACATGCGTGACCACTTCATGATCATCGCAAAGGCAGGCGTCCTCTGTAACTCTCAGAACTCAGCTTTTAAACAGCTTTATGGAGGCATAATTGACATATCCTGAACCTCAGTGTTGACACATGTATCATGTGTGGAGCCATCACCGCAATCAAGACACTGGACATATCCAGCCCCAGGTTTCGTGGTGGCCTGTGTGGCCCTCCCACCCACCATTCCAGCCACTGACCCACCTCCTGTCACTGTGGATTATGGGCTTTCTCTAGAACTTTATACGAAGGGAGGCGTGCTATGTGTGGTTCCTGCAGCAGGCGGGGGGACCCCATTTACTGAGCTCGCTGCTTTCCCAGGACACCCCGTCACACTAGCAGCTCCCCAGCTCCATGCTGAGCAGGACCCCATGGTGTGGACGCACACAGCTCCTTCATCCGCCCCCTGTGCGTGGTCCGTGGCTTGTTCCTGCACGCGTCCCTACGGACTTGTGCTTTCATTTTTCTGGGGTCAATGTCTAGGAGCAGAACTGCTCAGTTGTGTATTACATTTCTATTTTGCTTTTTAAGAAACTGCCAGGCTGTTTTCCAATGTGGTCGTGCCATTTTAAGCTCCCACTGGAGTGCTTGTGGGTGTGGGTTTCTCCACATGCGTGAGGACACCTGGCTCTGCTGACTCTGGCCGCCTTAGTGGGTGTGGCCACATCTCCCCGTGACACCCCCGTGACCAGTGCCGCCCAGCGTCTTCACATAACCTTAGTAGTCCTTCCTGTACTTCCTGTATGTTCTTTGGGGGGGATATCGATTCAAATCTTTTGCACAATTTTCTTTATTCTTTTTTTTTTTTGAGTTGGAGTTTCACTCTTGTTGCCAAGGCTGCAGTGCAATGGCATGGTCTTGGCTCGCTGCAACTTCTGCCTCCCAGGTTCAAGTGATTCTCCTGCCTCAGCCTCCTGAGTAGCTGGGATCACAGGTGCCCACCACCATACCTGGTTAATTTTTGTATTTTTAGTAGAGACAGGGTTTCGCCACGTTAGCCAGGCTGGTCTTGAACTCCCGAGCTCGAGTGCTGCCTGCCTCAGCCTCCCACAGTGCTAGGATTACAGGCTTTAGCCACCACGCCTGGCCTGCACGTTTTCAAAAATAAACTTTTTTTTTGAGACTGAATTTCACTGTATCGCCTAGGCTGGAGTGCAGTGGTGCAATCTCTGCTCACTGCAGCCTTTGCCTCCCGGATTCAAGCAATTCTCCTGTCTCAGCTGCCCAGGTAGCTAGATTACAGGCACCTGCCACCACGCCTGGCTAATTTTTGTATAGTAGAGACAGGGTTTCACCATGCCGGCCAGGCTGCTCTTGAACTTCTGACCTCAGGTGATCCACCTGCCTTAGCTTCCCACCAAAGTTCTGAAATTACGGGTGTAAGCCACCGTGCCCGGCCTTTTTGTTTTTTAGCGATTTTGTTTTGTTTGAGATGGAGTCTCATTCTGTCACCAGGCTGGAGTGCAGTGGCGTGATCTCAGCTCACTGCAATCTCTGCCTCCTGGGTTCAGGAAATTCTCCTGCCTCAGCCTCCTGAGTAGCTGGGATTGCAGGCAAGTGCCACCACACCTGGCTAATTTTTGTATTTTTAGTAGAGACGGGGTTTCATCATGTTTGCCAGGATGGTCTCGATCTCCTGACCTTGCAATCCTCCCGCCTTGGCTTCCCAAAGTGCTGGGATTACAGGCGGGAGACACTGCCTAATGGTGTCTTTTAATACATTTTTTCTTTCATCTGAGTTGTCAAATTCATTGGCGTGAAGTTGTTCGAACTTGTTTATCATTCTTACAATATCCACACAAACCGTGGTGACGCCACCTCTCTCATCTCTGACACTGGCTGTTTGTGTCTTTTCTCTTTTCTTCCTGATCAGTGTGGCAACAGGTTTATCAACTCTTTTTCGAGACACTGTCTTGCTCTGTTGCCCAGGCTGGAGTGCAGTGGTGCCACCACAGATCACTGCTGCCTGTGCAGCCTGGGCTCAAGCCATCCTCCCGCCCCAGCATCCTAAGTAGCTGGGACTACAGGTACACACCACCACACCTAGCTAAATTAAAAAAAATTTTTTTGTAGAAATGGGATCTCACCATGCGGCCCAGACTGGTCTCAAACTCCTGCCTCAAGTGATTCTCCCACCTGGGCCTCTCAAAGTGCTGGGATTATAGATGTGAGCCACCACACCAGGCCTAGGTTTACTGCTTTTATTGATCCTCTTTAAAAACTAGGTTTGGGGCCGGGCGCGGTGGCTCAAGCCTGTAATCCCAGCACTTTGGGAGGCCGAGGCGGGTGGATCCCGAGGTCAAGAGATCGAGACCGTCCTGGTCAACATGGTGAAACCCCGTCTCTACTAAAACTACAAAAAATTAGCTGGGCATGGTGGTGCGTGCCTGTAATCCCAGCTACTCAGGAGGCTGAGGCAGGAGAATTGCCTGAACCCAGGAGGCGGAGGTTGCGGTGAGCCGAGATCGAGCCATTGCACTCCAGCCTGGGTAACAAGAGTGAAACTCCGTCTCAAAAAAAAAAAAAAAAACTAGGTTTGGATTTCTTTTCTCTGCTGTTTTATTCATTTCTGCTCTGATCTTTTTCTCTTTCTTCTGCTTATTTGGGTTTCATTTGCTTTTCTTTTTCTAACTTACGTTTAAAGCTAAAGTTAATAATTTGAGATCTTTCTTGCTTCTAATAGAGGTATTTAGTGATAGTTTCTAAACACTGTGTTAGCTAAATCCCACAAATTTTTCTTTTTTCTTTTCATTTCCATTCCGTTCACAATACTTTCTAATTTCCTTTTTCTGTCGTTGTTTTTTCTCCAAGACAGAGTCTCACTCTGTCCCCGCAGCTGGAGTGCAGTGGTGTGATCTCGGCTCACTCCAACCTCCGCCTCCGGGGTTCAAGTGATTCTGCTTCCTCAGCCTCTGAAGTGGCTGGGACTACAGGCTTGCACCACCACCCCCCCGCTAATTTTTGTATTTTTGGTAGAGATGGGGTTTCACCACATCAGCCAGGTTGCTCTGGAACTCCTGACCTCAGGTGATCCGCCCGCCTCGGCCTCCCAAAGTGCTGGGATTACAGGCGTGAGCCACCGTGCCGGGCCCTCTGCCTGACTCTTCATTTCTGCCTCATGGACCTGGCGATGGAGGATGGCCCCCGCAACTCATGGCACCCTCTCTGCCAGGATCTGTGGCAAAAATCTTTGAACTTGTGTCCTGTTGCAGTGGTGAATTGAATCTACACCGTAAATCTGAAGAACCGGGAGTCCGGGAGAAACACAAGGCGGGGTCCCTGCGCCAGAGTGATTGCCAGGCAGGCACGGCCTGGACAGGGGGCAGGCACAAGCCACGGGCACCTGCCGGCATGAACAAGTGTCCTGTGTGAGGGGCCCCTGGCACTGGCAACTACGGTTCAAGCTGTCCACCAGGTAAAAGAAGGATCCTGTGAGAGGCACCAGGTCAGCCCCCTTCATTTCCTATTAGGGAAGGGCTGCCAGCTGCCACACACTGGAACTCCAGTTTATCTGGGGGGCTCCCAAAACAGAGCTCAGAGACAACACAGAGAACAGAAGAAAACTTGTAAACAGAACAAAAATTTAGAAAACAGAAATGAGCTCCTGGAAATTAAAAATATAAATGCAGAAATTAAAAATTCAGTTGAAACATTAGGTAAAGATAAAAACAAAGGGCCAGGCGTGGTGGCTCACACCTGTAATCCCACCACGTTGGGAGGCCGAGGCAGCGGATGACCTGAGGTCAGGAATTCGAGACCAGCCTGGCCAGCATGGTGAAACCCCGTTTCTACAGAAAACACAAAAATTAGCCAGGTGTGGTGGCGTGCACCTGTAAACCCAGCTACTTGGGAGGCTGAGGCAGGGGAATCGCTTGAACCTGGGAGGTGGAGGTTGCAGTCAGCCGAGATCACACCACTGTATTTCAGCCTGGCAATGGAGCGAGACTCCATCCCAAAAAAAAAAAAAAAAAAAAAATCAAACACAAAAAAAATGAAAGGCTTTAAAAGAAATGTAATCGCAGTGCACTGCAGGGCTTATAGGTGAGCGGTGTTTGCATGCAGCCGCGTAAGGGTGCGGGAGCAGGTCTGTAAGCACCGATGCTCGAGAGCCCTTCTGGGAGGCGAACGTGCGGCCTCTGAGGTGGCCCACGTGGTGCTTACTCGGAAACATAAGACTCACACCTCTGAGTGGGGAGCTTGAGAAGCCCGTCATTGTAAGTATCTCCTTCCGTCTCAGTTAAAATTGTAACAGGTTTCCCAGGTCATAAATCTCAATGGCACTTGGAGAAGCACCGTGAGAGGCTGCTGACACAAGAGTTTGCCACTGCAAATCCGGCCTCTGCCCAGGCTCTTGTTAGAATGGGTGGGGAGGCTGAGGACACCTACACACCCCTTGTGTAGCCTGGACTTAGGTCAGTACTTACTCCATCTCATTATCAAGACATTGTCTCTCTGTCTAAATATCTACAAAATAAACGAGGACTTTCCCGAAATATCCACCATTCAAAGATCTTTTGTTGTCTGTCCTTGAGAATATAAAAGCCTGATAAGGGAAGTTATATTTGTTACATTGCTTATTGTTGAGCTATTTAAATCACATTCACCTCAGAGGCTGGTTCTTCTCAGCAGCCCGAGATGTCAACCCACTGACGCCACTCAGTAAGTCCTAATAAATCAACAGCACCAGCAACTTTGCAGTTTTTTAGATTTAGAAACAGACCTGAAGGCATTCTCCCTGAAATTATTCTTAAATGAAATGATGAGTGATTTCAGAACAATGCAGTATCTCAGTTTCCCCAGTGATTTGCTCATATCACTTCTTTATACTTTTCTATATTACTTGAATTCTCTTCCTAGCCTGGGAAACATGGTGGGACCCCGTCTAAAAAAAAATTAGCCAGGTGTGGCGGTGCAAGTGAGCCTTCTACCTTACTCAGGAAGCTGAGGTAGAGGCTCCCTTGAGCCCGAGAAGTTGAAGCTGCCGTGAGCTGCGATGGCTCCACTGCACTCCAGCCTGGGCAACAGAGCGAGACCCTGTCTCAAAAATGACAGACAAAGACCAAAAGATGGGAGAGGCGCAGGAAGAGAATAAAGTGCCAGAACTCCTGGAAATGCGTTGTCAAGGGCTGCAAACACGGCATCATTTCCACTCTGGCAGTTAGAGCTTACGTCATGTTTAAAAGAGCACGCACGTCTCAATGCACTGCAGAGGTTTTAAAGAGAAAATGTGGTCCCTAAATTAAAGTAAATGAAACTGCAAGAAAGCATTTAAAAAGACAACAAGGAAGATGGCAGAGGTTAGATCACATATGTTGGTCAAAATAGTGCACATTAAACAGATGCATTAAGACTCCAATTAGATAAAAAATGAAACCCAACTCCATGTATTTCTGAATGGCAACCCACATAAAGTGACAGAAATGTCTAGTGAGGCTCAGCAGAGGCATATTGGGTGAATGTAAAAAAAATACATGTCAGGCAGGGCACGGTGGCTCATGCCGGTAACACCAGCATGCTGGGAGGCCCAAGCAGGCAGCTTACCGGAACTCAGGAGTTTGAGACCAGCTTGGGCAACACAGCGAAAACCCATCTCTACTAAGACATACAAAAAAAATTGTAATCCCAGCTACTCGGGAGGCAGAGGCAGGAGAATTACTTGAACCCGGGAGGCCAAGGTTACATGAGCCGAGACTGGGTCACTGCACTCCAGCCTGGGCAACAGAGTGAGACTCTGTCTCAAAAAAAAAAAAAATCCGTCCAAGGGGACTCCTAGGCAAAATTAAAACAAGACCCAGCATAATCAGGATAATTTAATATTAATTAGGAGAAAAACTTTAAGTAAGGATGAAGCATCAGGAATCCCTAGACACTGATTTCCGCATGGGAGTGCATGCCCTGCAGTGACAGCCCCGTTCCCTCACACCCCCTTGGCCATGAGGACTCCCCGCTCCAGGCCCCGGGGCTCCCCTCCTTCCACTTCCATCTAAAGATGCTGCTGGCCAGAGACCTCCCCAGGTGCCCATCGGAGGGTGCATTGGTCCCACCAGCTGTGAGGGGAGGTCCTGTGGGCACCCTAGACTCAGTAACTGAGGACAGGTCCTGTGGGCACCCGGACGCAGTAACTCTGAGTATGTTCCCATCTGGTGTTTAGGAATACACCAGCATCTGAGAAGCCAAGCCTGACACAGTGCGCTGGAGGCCCCACTGCCCTCGGGGCTGGCTCACCATCCACCTGTCATTCCTGAGCACACTGGGCAAGGTCAGAAGTGACCAGGGCTGAATTGGGCATTAAAGCAAGTTGGCTTTTGGTGACTGTTCCTGCACTGCAGACAAGCCCACAGCCCTCCCGGGAGCTGGGCGCCTGGCCTGGTGCCTGAGAGGCTACAGTGCAGCTGAGCAGAAGTCCAAGCAAAGCCCCGCTCGCCCGTCTTTGGGGAGGGGAGGCACAGAGGCTCAGGGGAGGTGTTGCAGCGCCCAGCCGGGCCACCTGACCGGCTCACCTGCTGAGACCCAGGGGCCATGGCCTGTCTGGCCACCACCGCCTGCCTTGTCAAGCTGACTGTGGACTGCCACGGGCCTTGACTGCCACACCGGCCTCGTGGATCCCGGGCTCCGAGCCTGAGGCACCTCCTGACTTCCTGCAATGCTCCCTCCGTTCCACACCCACGCCGAAGTGCCTCAAACACCAATTCCCTCCTCAGCTCCTCTGGTGGCTTCACGGACCTTCCTTAGCTTGCCTGGGATCAGACACTGGCCTGCGCTGGGGCCAGGGCCCTGCCACCATGGCCGAGGGTGCCGCTGTCCTTGCCCGCGGAGCTGAGCACCGGCAGAGGGCACGTGGTCCTGGCTTTCAGGGCAGGGTGAGTAGAGACAGAAGCGCGGTGGACGTGGCAGTGAGTTGCCCAAGCAGAGCCAGGCTCGGCGGCAGATGGCACGGCCGAGGTTTCCAGCACGGTTGTGATCCTTGCCCATCATTCGGCCTTCCCGTCACTCACGTGGCACCATTTCCTGGCGTCAACAGTGTGAACTGGGGACCCCAGCCTCGGGCTGCCCTGGGTGCCTGCCTCGTTTGTTGAGATGGACCAAAGCCAAGGACAATGACACAGGTGTTGTGAGTCCTGTGGAGGGGTCTGATGAAGGTCTTCACGAGCCTGTCCAGTCTGCACGCAAGGGTCTGGCATGCCCACTAGGGCATGGCTGCCGGGCTCCCTCAGAAACATCAGGGGCAGGCAGAGGCCGAGGAGCCGCCGGCTTGCCCACGGGCCCGTTCCTGCAGACCTGAGGGGTGGCAGCCTGGCCGCCGGCCCCGTCACACCAGCTGCTCCAGCCAGCTGCCACATGACCCATGCCTTCACCCTCCTGGCCTCAGGCTGCACAAGGCACCCAGCACCCTTGGCCTGAGTGAAAGCTCAGCCTTGGAGCCACCCCTCCTGCCTTGAGAACAAAGGGAACTGGCGGGGGCATGGGGGACTCTCTGCCCGCTACTGGGCTGTCCACACTGCAAAAAGAAACCAGCGGCCTCAGTCCCTGTGGGGGCAGAGGCAGCATTCGTCCTGAACTGTAATATGAGGGGAACAAAGCTGGAGACCCCGATGTTCCCGAGGCCCCAGCTGCTGGGTGGGTGGGGACAGCGCTGGGGAATGTCAGCACAGGCAGGTGGGGGAGCTTGGGAGACTCTGGGCCAGAAAAGGGCTCCCCTGTCCCCCAGACAGAATCAGGGTCCTCTGGGCAGTCCCTAGCCAATAGCAGGGACCCCACACTCCCCATCTTTGCCCACTCACAGCCGGAGCCCCACTGCCTCAAGGATGGTGCTGGGCTGGATGGTGGAGCTGGAGGGCAGGGCCTGGCCTCGTCCCAGGGGACCGCCTCAGAGAGGGGCCGAGGGTCACTCGGTGTCCACGTCTGATCCCCGGTTCTCTGAAGTTCGCCTGTACTCGATGTCCCTTCTGAAGCTTTCATCAGTTCCCTGTTCCATCTGACGTCCCAGCATGAAATGCTCTGCGCTCCCCTGGCCAGCCAGGCAGCGTCTGATGGTAGCACAGTGTGACTGAAGTAACCCTGTCCCTGCTACGCGGGAGCTATTGAAACGAACGCTTTAATCTCAACCGGAACGTGTTGCCAACCAACGAGGCAAAAACATAAACAACTTTGTCCGTTGAAGCGCATGATACTCACTTGATTCCCACGCTGGGGCTAAGGTATTTATAATTGAGTTGCAGCTTAATCAACCAAGCGTGTCCTCTCCGGAGGAAGGGACGGCCCTTCACGGTTCGGGAGGAAAGGCGGTTTCTCTTAAGTGTCCTTCCAACCTCCCAGAAATCTGGGGTAAGAGGCATCTCTGCTGAACCCAGCAAAGTGAGTGAGCACTTTCTCGGCAAACGCACCATCTGTGAGGTCCGTTCTGAACAAGTGTTGGTATTTTACTGTCAAGTGTTTGCAAACTGCCTGTCAAGCACCAAGGTGTGAGGTGGGAATGACACCCTGTGGGGGGGTCATTGTCTAGGGGTTCTGCACTTAGAAACCAAGGCTCCCCAAGTTGGCTGTGAGCCAGGCACTGTGAGCCTCCTGCCCAACACCCCACCCTTTTTTGGAGGAGGATGTGCCCACCTTGGCCCCACTTTCCTCTTCCAGCTGTGGCAACAAAATGGAAACCTCTGTGAGAGTCCACAAAGACTGCCACTAAATAGATGAAGGGGTTGCCCCTAAGCTCCTCTCTTTTTCATTCCCTGACTGTGGATGCAATGCTGGAGCAGCAGTAGCCACTTTGAGACTGTGAGGAGCAGCTGAGCATGAAAGCTCTGCTGAGAATGAAAGTGGCACTGGGGGCAACACTGAGCAGCTGGGCCCTCCTGACTCATCATGACCCCCAATCCAAGCTCCTCTTCCTCTGATTGTTACTTGCAACCCAAAGAATCTTCCCCATGTGGAATTCAAGAGCTTCCCTTCCTGATCTGCTGCTTTCCCTGCAGCTCAGCCCAGCCTGCAGCTCTACCATCCTCCCAGACCCAGAGAGCCCAGCCTGCAGCTC
>NW_022437025.1:749978-782611 GCF_009761245.1 Sapajus apella
AGACCCAGAGAGCCCAGCCTGCAGCTCCACCGTCCTCCCAGACCCAGCTCAGCCCAGCCTGTAGCTCCACCGTCCTCCCAGGCAGAGAGCCTGGCCTTGCCTGGTCAGTTACCCGGTGGGGCAGGAAGTGGCAGAATCTCCCACTGCCTCAACTGGCAACCTGTGGCATTTGTGAAGTCTGTTCACAATAAAAGAGAGGGCTGAGATCAAATTGGGCAAGAAGAGAGAGACAGGAGAGCCTGAGGGACCTCTGTTGGGGACAGGACGGACACCCAGCCTTGCCCTTGGTGTAAGTCCCGGAGTGGACACTGGGGGTCAGGCAGGACCACTCAGATCCCAGCTGCCTGAATGGCCCTGCCGGAGGTCCCTGATGGTGAGTGCTTAGCCCCACTTTGGTGCTGGGAAGGAGGAAGGAGGAAGGAGATGCCCCCTCCATCCCTGTGGAGGACTGGGGAGATGCTGGTGCTGGCTGCAGCATGGCTGAGGGCATCCATGGCCTGGACTCCTGGTTCTGGTAGCCTCTGCTCACAGAGGGAGATTCTTCCCGAACTGCGCCCCTCACCAGCCTTGGTGACACTGTCCGCTGTCACCAAGCCACCAGAGTCACTGGACCTGCCCACTAGACCTCACTACGTGGCAGAGCCGAGTGTGGGCAAATCCTGTCTCGGGCTCCGTTGCTGGGGCGGTCAGAGGCTCTCCTGAGTGTGTCCCGCCACCCCACCCTGCACCCCAGCCTCCACACACGCAGCCTCCAAGCCCTCTCCCACCTGAAGCCCCCGCCCGCCGACCCCGCACACTCCTGAGGACTGAGCATGTTTAAACAGGGTGTGTCGCTTCAAGGCAGAAGGACGGGAGGACACTGGCGACAGCCGCTTCTGCCGAATTTAGCCCCACAAAGGTCTGTAGTGATGATAGCACCCCCACCGCCACATTCCTCTGCTCTGCGACAGCGCTCCCAGGCCCTTTGCAACTTTCTGGACTGAGGAAACCAGTTTCTTTAAATTACTCGGAGGACCCTGGATCCCGGACCCATGTCTTGTGTCAGGGCCTGGCCCCAGCTCACGGCCACT
This sequence comes from Sapajus apella, assembly GCF_009761245.1. Lineage (NCBI taxonomy): Eukaryota > Metazoa > Chordata > Mammalia > Primates > Cebidae > Sapajus > Sapajus apella. The sequence goes on from NW_022437025.1 coordinate 751,049, forward strand.
TCTGCAGAGGAGCCTCCTGCTCCCCCGTGAGCAGCCACCCCAGCAGCCGCTGAGCTTCCTGCCCTCGGTGGTCCCAGCAGGGGCCCCTTCTTGAGACCCAGGGTTGGGGCAGATGAGCGGGCCCTGGGCCACCCACTCCTCAGCAAGACTCACACCTGGGGCCTGGCCCACCAAGGCAGACTCGAGTCACCATGATGTAACCAGGCCGCCTCTCAGTGAGGCCCGCCGCTGCCCAGAGGTTCCCGCAGGTCCTCACCGCTTCCTCCTCTCTGCTGTGCCCTCTGACAGGAGCATGTGGCGTGCGGCTTCGTTCCTGGCCCCGACTCCACTTCTCAGTCCATTTCCTTTTTTTTTTTTTTTTTGAGATAGAGTCTTGCTCTGTCACCCAGGCTGGAGTGCATTGGCATGATCTCCACTCACTGCAACCTCCACCTCGAAGGTTCAAGCCATTCTTGGGCCTGAGCCACCCAAGTACCTGGGATTACAGGCGCACACCACCATGTCCAACCAATTTTTGTATCTTTAGTAGAGACGGGGTTTCACCATGTTGGCCAGGCTGAACTCCTGACCTCAGGGGACCCACCTGCCTCAGCCTCCCAAAGTGCTGGGATTACAGGCGTGAGCCACCGCGCCAGCACTCAGATCATTTCCAATGCATCTCTCTCCCCACTGGCTCTCCCTCTGTCGCTGTCTCTCTTCCGTCTCTGATTCTCTGTCTCTCTCTCTCCCTCTGTCTCTCCCCCATCCCTTCCTCTCCCTCTGTCATTGTCTCTATCTCTCTGTCTCTGCCTTTGTCTCTCCCTCTGCTCCTCTCTGCCCTCTTCCTTTGTCTCTGTCTCTCTCTCTGTCTCTCCCTCTGTCCCCATTTCTCCCTGTCTCTCCCCCGTCTCCCTCTGTCCCTGTCTCCCTCTGTCCCTGTCTCCCTCTCTGTGTTCCTCTGTCTCTATCTCTCCCTCTGTCTCTGTCTCCCTCTGTCTCTGTCTCCCTCTGTCTCTCCCTCTGTCTCTGTCTCCCTCTGTCTCTCCCTCTGTCTCTGTCTCCCTCTGTCTCTGTCTCCCTCTCTGTGTTCCTCTGTCTCTATCTCTCCTTCTGTCTCTGTCTCCCTCTGTCTCTGTCTCTCCCTGTCTCTCCCTGTCTCTGTCTCTCCCTCTGTCTCTCCCTCTGTCTCTGTCTCCCTCTGTCTGTCTCTGTCTCTCCCTCTGTCCCTGTCTCTCCCTCTGTCTCTGTCTCCCTCTGTCTCTGTCTCTCCCTCTGTCTCTGTCTCCCTCTGTCTCTGTCTCCCTCTGTCTCTGTCTCTCCCTCTGTCTCTCCCTGTCTCTGTCTCTCCCTCTGTCTCTGTCTCCCTCTGTCTCTATCTCTCCCTCTGTCTCTGTCTCCCTCTGTCTCTGTCTCCCCCTCTGTCTCTGTCTCCCTCTGTCTCTGTCTCCCTCTGTCTCTCCCTGTCTCTGTCTCTCCCTCTGTCTCTGTCTCCCTCTGTCTCTGTGTCTCCCTCTATCTCTGTCTCCCTCTGTCTCTATCTCTCCCTCTGTCTCTGTCTCCCTCTGTCTCTGTCTCCCCCTCTGTCTCTGTCTCCCCCTCTGCTCTGTCTTTCCCTTTGCCCTGTCTCTGACGTGCCTTCTCTGTTTCCACCTGTCTATCCCTGTGCGTGCTGAATGTTTTGTGTCTTTTTCTCCATCTCTGTTCATTTTATTTCTCCAGCTCCCCCTCCCTGACCCTGTTTCTGGGTTCCCCTCTCTGAACAGCTTGGGTGCCTCCTGCTCCCTCGCCTGCCGGCTTCTTTGTGTCCGGGGCTTGGTCTGTCTCTCAGTACTTTTCTTGGGGTCTCTGCCAAGCTCTCTCCTGCTGTCTGGCCACCCCCCCAATTTCCATCTGTCTTACTCTCTCACTCACACTCATCCCGAGACACCAACAATGGGGCTCGCTGGGCGGGGGGACAGAGGCAGAAAACAAGGTCTTGCCTGGAAGCCCTCACAGCCCCCGCCCAGCAGCGCTGGCTCCGAACCTCTGCAAAGTCAACACGGGGTGCCCCGGGCAGGGCTCGGTGTGGTGCCCTGGGGGTCCGCCGGCTGCCCCCTCTCGGCTCCACCACGCTAAGCGACACCCGCCCGGTTGCTGCTGCAGGAGAAACTTTGCGCTGATGTGAAACGGAAAGGGAATTCAGGCTGGCAATTACCCAGCTAATTTCAGCCATGTAGACAGCCAAATCAGGTCCTTCAGGTTTCCTACAAGCCCACCTCAGGGTCTGAATTAGCCACCTAATTAATTATCTGTAACAGCCTGGGACTCCCGGGGTGGAGCTCGCCCTTCTTGGTGCAGATGCTGGCTTGTCCCTGAATCACGTCCCGGTGACGCAATCATTATAATTAGACTCAACCTGCAGCTTACCCTTGACCACGAAGGCTCAGGGATGTGGCCCCGGGCCAGGCTCAACATCTTTTCATTTAATTTGTGTTGAGTGGATGCACAGCCACCCTACGGAGTTGGCCGCACACCCAGCTCCTGTCCTGGGGGAGGCAGCGCCTGCCCCTCTGTCCACCTGTGTCCCTGGCCCCTCCAACCTGCAGAGATGTTCCCAGGAGGCCTGACTCACACCAAGGTGTGAATGGCACCAGCTCAGGATGCTCCCCTCTGGAGCCCCCCAAGGAAGACGTCTGTAACGGCAGAATCAGGCGCCAACCACAGGTTATCCCCGAGGGAGCTCTGGGCACTGCTGCTGGGGGAACACAGGATGAACGGCTCTGAGCTAAACCCCCTCATCCAGGACAGTCCCTGAGCTGACCCAACAGCTCTGCCGGGACATGTCTGCACCAGCACGGCCCAGGCCCTGCCCACCTCCTAGACTAGGGATTCAGCCACTGTCCTTGGCATGGCCTCTGGCCACCATGACAGCCTTGAGCCAAGTAGGGATGGGGTTCCTTTCAAAGGGCAGACAGCAGGTTGGAAGAGGGCCTGCCCCCACCCCAGCACACACAAAAGAGGCTGCATGTCCCATCCGGGAGTTGGTCGGGACATGCAGGTTTTTCAGGTCTCTTCCTTTGCTCTTGTAACCAGTGAGCTCTGGCTCTGCGAGGATGGCACTGCCTCACCCAGGTGGAACCCACAGGGTCCTTGACGGATGCACAGGCCAGCTCTGTCCCCATACCTGTCCCTGAGGCAGTGGCCTGCATCCTGCTCTCCCAGGCCGGGCTCTCCTCACCTGGAAGGAAGCCCTCTTGGGGGCTGCCTGGCCCGGCCAGTTAGAACTGTCCCTGCAAAATCTACACCAGGGTGTCCACCCTCTCCCAACACGTGCACCAGCAAGGTCCATGGGCTCTGCCCTGACCAAAGCAGGGGCAGAGTGAGCTCACAAGGCAGCCCCTGTCCCACCAGCACACTCCCACCCCTGTGCTGGCTCTGGGCCTCGGAAAGGGCTGGGCTGGGGGGCCGCTGGCTACGGCCCTAGCTCCCTGCCCTAAGGCTCCGGTGGAGGGCTGCGCTGTGGAGGGCTGTGCAGGTGGCTGCACGGGTGGCTGCAGGGCGCTGCTGCGGTGGGTCAGATAAGGAGCAGCTGGTGTGGTGGTCTCTCCATGTCTGCCTGTCCCAGCACCTGGCCCCGCAACCCACCCCACCACCCCTTCCTACCTCCCAGGGCCTGCTTCATCACGAACTCCATGACGACTGCTCTGATTCCACAGCGGCTCCTCCAAGGGTTGGAACTCACATGCGCGTGTGGCCGGGAGTGAGTGTCCTTCCTGGGAGAGAGTGAAGTGGTCACAGGTCACCTGGAGCAGGCCCCTGCCTGGCCTTCCCCAGAGACCATCATTGGTTACCCCCAATACCTTGTGGGTTGGAACCTCCCCCACCAGGAGCGGCTGCCTGGGTCTGTTCCTGAGGGGACTTCTGTACCCACACCCAAACCAGACCTCAGACCACCTGCAAAGTGGTCTCCCCCCCCCCGGGGTGTCTGAAGCCCCTGTGGGGAGGGCTGCTGACAGCTGAGGGGGCATCACTCAGAGGCGCCTGGCAGGAGGCTGCGGGAGCAGGGGCGGGGCCCAGGGGGCGTTTGAAGGTGACTGCTCCGCTCTGCAGCTCGGTCTGGAGCTGCGCCTCCCTGGTGGTCCCGAGCCCAAGGCTGAGGAGAAGGGTTGGGGGTGGGTCTTTGAGCGGGTGCCCTTCAGGGCAGGCTCCTGTGGCTTCTGACTATCCCTGAGGCACTGCGGTCAGCGCGCCCCCCGCAATGGCCCACGGTAGAAGAAAGGATCGGGGTAGGGGAGAAACTTCAGAGGTTCGGTCGTCAGGGAGCACATGGGAATAGGGACAGAGCCCCCCTGCCCCGAAAGCGCAGGGGATGGGGGCTCTGGTCCCCTCTTGGGAAGCTGCTTTCTGAAATCACAGCAGCCGCAGTGAGCCGCTCGCATTTGTGGGGTCTCTCTTATCAGGGAAACCCCGGTCCCTAGAGCGCCACTGTTTTGACGGTTCGCCCCCGCCCTCCGCAGATGAAGGGGACTCGAGCGGGGACTAGGAGGGCGGCGGGCAGGGAGCGGCCCCGGAGCCTTTGCCGCAGCGCCGAGTCTCCTCCAAACTTCTCCCTGGCTCCCGCGGCGCGGGGAAGGAGGACACCTCAGGGATCTGCGCACCACCAGGACCCGCACCCCGCAGGGACCTGCACACCCGCCGCGCCTGGGCTCCCGCAGCCGCCGCACCCGCATCCTTCGGTTTTGCGAGCGGGAGAGCGGCCCTCAGGCGGGAACGCGCCAGAAGAGGAAAGAAAGAGGGCGAGGGAGGAGAGGGGGAGCGTCGGAGACAGGAAGGAGCGAGAAGGAGGCCGCGCGCCGGCCGGGACCGCGGGGGCCGCTTCAGCACCGCGGCAGTGGACAGCGCCCGCCACGGACCCCGCGCGCGCAGAGCCTGGGAGAGAAGCGGAGGCCGGGGGGAGAAGCGGGGGTCGGGAGGAGAAGCCGGGGTCCGGGGGAGAAGCCTGGGCCGGGGGGAGAAGCGGAGGTCGGGAGGAGAAGCCGGGGTCCGGGGAAGAAGCCTGGGCCGCGGGGAGAAGCCGGGGCCGCGGGGAGAAGCGGGGGCCGCGGGGAGAAGCCGGGGCTGGGCGAGGGGAGAAGCGGGGGCCGCGGGAAGAAGCCGGGGCTGCGGGGAGAGACCCGGGAGCGGAGGCCGGGCGGGCGCAGGGCGCGGTTACCTTCCCGGGTCGCGCGCGGGCGGTCAGCGGCGGGGCGCGCTCGGGCCGGCCGAGTCCATGTGGCGCCCGGCGAGCTGCGGCGGCGGCTGAAGGGCACCGCGAGGAGGGCGCGTCACTCGGAGGCGCTCCCCGCCCCCCGCCCGCGTCCGAGCGTGACGAGCAGGCGGAGGAGCCCGAGGGGCGGGGAAGGGGGTGGATCCGAGTGACGCGCCCCCGGCTCCCTCCCGCCGGCCCGGCGCTGCCCCAGCCTGAGCCCGCGCCCCCCGCCCGCCCGACCTGCGCGCCCCCAGCCCGGCGCCCCCCTAGCCGCCCCCCAAGCGACGGCGCGGGCCTGCTCCCTGCATGGTCCGCGCGTGCCAACCCCTCAGGCGGAGACGGCCCTGGAGCGGAGGGGTTAGGGGTCGGGGGAACGAGTGAGGGGTCGCTGCCCCCGTTCTTTGGGGACCGTGCCCCAGAGCGCTGCCCGCCGCCCCGACCCCCTCCGCATCGCAGGGCGGGAAAAGGGCGCCCCCAGACCCCTCAAAACCCATTCGCGCCCCTCGCAGTGGGAGACCCGCGGGCTGGGCCGAGCTGATTTTCAGGGTAATGGGGTCGCCGACAAAGCCACTCTGTTTTGTTTTAGCGGAACAGAGGCCGGAGACTACAAAGTCCCCGAGAACAGCGGGAGAAGCCGGGCGGGGCGGGGGCGCCCGAGGTCACTGCAGGCGGGCGGGTGGGGGTTCCCGAGGAGGGCGGGGGACGAGTGGGGGTCCCGGGGCGGGCGGGCGAGCAGGGGTCTCGGGGCTGGCGGGAGAGCGGGGTTTCCGGGGTCCCCCAGCAGTCCCGTCCCGCGGCCGCCCCCTCCCCCGGCCTCCGGGATTTCCGCTGCGGCTGACGCGGCACTGCGGGAGAGCGGGGTCGCCGCAAGGTCGGCTCTCGGCCGGGTCCGCCCTGTGGTCCCTGCGCTTTGTCAGGCGCCAGGTTCGGAAAGGGTCAGGGCGCACGGGGACCCTAAAGCTGCCCTGTGCTCCTGGCCGGGGGTGGCTGCTGCTCGTGGTCGCCGCATTCACTTGTCACTGTCCTATCGGGCTGCGTCCCCGGACTGCGCTGGAGCCGCACGGATTCGACCCCTCCCGCGCTCTCTCTGCTCGTGGCTCTGCCTCATCCCCGCCCCTCCCCCCGCCCCGACTTTAGTCTGAGTTCAGGAGGCCTGGACCCCAGCGTTGGCCACAGTGCCTCTGCCCTGTCCCCACTCCTCTGCTGATCTGGTAGGGGACCCTCAGCAGAGGAAGGGAGCTGCGGGGGAGAGGGGAGGGTGAAGGCACCAGGCAGAGTCCACGGGCAGCCAGGAGAGTCCGTGGGCCTGGGAGGTTCACAGGTAACCTCCCAGAGGGGGACCTATGCCCTAGGATTGGGGTCTCTCCAGCCTCCCCGGTTAGAAGCCATGGGCACCCCTAGTGCCATCCCTTCCTCTCCCCCTGTATCTGAGCCATGTGGGCTCAAAATGTTGGGCCTAGGGACAGGGGACAGGAGGCAGGAGGCACCCCGGACCCCTTTCTGCCAGTGACTCGTGGGCCCTGTGGCACTTAGGGCCATCTCCACCTCCCCTGGTCCGAGGCCTCAGTCCTCACACACGCCCCGCTGGATGCGCTGTGGAGTGAGCCCAGCCTGGTCTGCTCAGCCTGCCCTTCTAGTGTCCTCAGGACCTGGGAGGGGACAGCAAGGGTGACATGTTTCGGTCCAGGAAGGAAAGGTCACTCCCTTCCCTGGCACTTTCTCCCTCCATCCCTAACTGGGTGGATAACCCCACAGCTGACCCTGACAGTGACCCCAGAAAGGACCCTGGGGTACCCCCTGAACACAGAGCCAGGCTCATGACTGACCCTGCCACCTCCACAAGCCACATGCAGGGAGACACCTTTGGGACAGTCTGCACAGGAGGGGCAGGATGGTACATGGAGGTACAGGCTCCTCTGAGCAGAAGGGTCCAGGGTCTGGGCTTCAGCACTGGACTCCTAGGCTGACCGCTCCCTGGTTCTATAACCCAGACCAGGCTGAGCTCCAAGCACACCTCCAGCCGGTACCCAGAGGACAGAGACCCTCTGCCAGCCCTCACATTCTGACTGGGCCTTTCTCTGCCTCTGCCTCTGTCTTTCTCTGTCACTGTATCTCTGTCTCTGTGTCATTCTGCCTCTGTCTTTGTCTGTCACTGTATCTCTCTGTCTCTGTGTCTTTCTGCCTCTCTGTCTCCCTTTGTCTCTTTCTGTCTCTTTGTCACTGTATCTCTGTCTCTGTGTCATTCTGTCTCTTCTTTCTCTGTCACTGTATCTCTCTGTCTCTGTGTCATTCTGTCTCTTCTTTCTCTGTCACTGTATCTCTCTGTCTCTGTGTCTTTCTGCCTCTCTGTCTCCCTTTGTCTCTTTCTCTCTTTGTCACTGTATCTCTGTCTCTGTGTCATTCTGTCTGTCTCTTCTTTCTCTGTCACTGTATCTCTGTCTCTGCGTCTTTATGTCTCTGTGTCTCTGTGTCCATCTTATTGTCTTCGCCTGTCACTGCTGTTACCTCTCTTACACCAGCCACGCATGAAGCAGCCCTTCTCAGCTCTCACACTTGTCTACACCCTAACCTGGGGGAAGGGGCAGCCATAACTTGGAGGGAAGCAGACAAGGTGAGTGACAGCCCCAGGTCAGAGTGACAGGTGCCCTGGGGGAGGGAAAGTGGGCATCTTCCAGTGGACTTGAAGCAGGTGCCAGCTCAGGGTATGTGAGCCGGGCCAGGGCTGCCCGCCCAGCCAGGTGGGAGTCACAGGCTGCTGGCCAGGAGCCACCTAGGCGCCGCTCCAGCGGCAGAGGGAGGCGACACAGCAAATGGCCTCTGCCTAGCCAGCCCCACGGGCCACTTGGAAACACCCAGGCAGGCCCCTCGAGTGCCCAGAGGAGGCCCTGAACCCTGGAGAAGAAGCCCCCAGACCTCCAACCGGCTGGAAAGGGGCAGGAGCTGCGTGAGGAGGGGCCGGTGGTTTGAAGGGCCCGCTTGGAGAAGCGCTGTGCTCAGCTCGACCAGCCCGGGCTGTGGGCCCTGTGCCAGCTGGTTGGACATGGATGTTGCCCCCAGCTCAGCCAGCTCTCTGCCCCTCAGACACACCATCCCCAGATAGCAGCCCACGTGAAGCCAGGGACCCCAGCAGGGCTGTGTGAGGACCACATGGCATTGGGTTTGAGACCCTGCAAGGGTCACTCCAGACAGCAGGGAAGGAGCAGCTGCCCTGCTGCAACCTACCAACTCCAGTGTCCCTGGACACCCCTGCCAAGGCCTCCACCCCACCCTGCTCCCATCTGCTGGGTCCCGTCTGCCCGTAGCACCTCCACCTCCTGGGTGCCAGGCATTCTCCCTGCCCTGGGCCGGGAAAGGGGTCCCAGAAGCACTTTCAGGATTTCCTGGAGGTGGCCTTCTGTCCTGGTGTGGGGTGTGGCTAGGGGGCCGGGTCCCCCACGGGCTCAGCAGGAGGGCAGCCCTCTGCCACACCACCTATGTGGAGCCGGCCCACAGAACCCACCTAGAAGCTCCAAACAAACTTAATTGTTCAGTGCACCGAGTAGTTCAGTCTGACTGCTGACACCATCCTTGCTGTCATTTTCCTGCTGGATTTTGTTATTATTCCAAAAGTAACAACATGTGAAAAGCGTGAGCAGAGCCAGGTGAAAACTCTTGCTGTTCGCCAGAGCTGAGGCAGGACCTGGGCTGAGTGGAGGGCATCCCCTCCATATCCCGGGAAGCTCCCTGGTCCTCCCATGCTGTGGCCTGTTCCCCTCCTCCACCAGGTAAGGAAAGTCCAGCATCCCACTCCTGACTGAGGAGAGGCCAGCACAGAGGTACTGCTGCAGCTGGGACTGCTTGTGCCTCAGACCCCGTCCTGGGGTCCTGGGATCTGCGTGGCTGGGTCACACGGCGCCCAGGTCTCATGGTGCCCCAGGGTGCAGGTAGGCCAGCTCTGAGTTGCTCCCTTGTGGCCCAGCAGGGTCCCAACCGTGCATCAACAGTGCCAGGTCGCTGGGTCAGCAGCAGTGACCTTGGGCTGGGGAGAGCCTCCTGTGCTGGGCAGGGCCGGTCCCAGGCTGCCCACCCCCCAGGTCAGGGCCCTCCAGCTTCAGGGGGAGCCACAGGCTCTGGCCCTGCCCTGAGTGTGGGGTATGGATCCGGCAGCCTTCAGCCGGGGACCCTGAGTGACCCAGGGCAACAAAAGAGCCACTCGGGGAGTGGTCTTGGGGTGGAGAAGCCTCCCAGAAGCAGTGGCCACGGAGGAGAGGGGCCTTGCTGTGGCCTGAGGCTGCTCAAGAGACTCTCCCCTCCCAGCCTCAACACTCAGGGCAGGAAGGAGGGGCTTCAGGGGCTCCGAGGCCAGGGTGAGAGACAGGGAGTCCGGGAGATGCAAGGTTGGTGGGGGGGCATGGCTGGCTGGGTGCAGAGCGAAGTGGGTAGTGCTGGAATTTGGGGATGGCCAAGAGATCGTGGGAGCTGCCAGTTACGGGGAGAAGTCCCCTGGAGGACCCTGGGCCAGGCACCTGCACTCCTGGGGCCCAGAAACCCAGACACTCCTTGGGGTCTCGAGTGCTGTGTGATGGGGCCCGAGGGGGCAGACGAGGGGCAGAGGGCAGGGAGAGCTGGGAGAGCCGGGTGGATGCCTGGCTCAGACAGCAAGTGCCCCTCCCCTTCCTCCTTCTCCTCCACTGACACCAGAGTGAGGCCGAATCACGTGGTGGGTATTTTTGGGAGCGTTTCATGCCCAGGAGGCGGGAGGAAAAGTTATTTTGGCTCCCTGGGAGCACAGGACCCCTGCAGCAGCCCCGGTGCTCACTCAGGGAAAGGGCGTACGCGGCTCAACCAGGCTGTGGCCATCTCTGTGTCCCCCAGGGCTTGACCTCCTGGCATCGGACTTTTTGACCATGGGTGTGGTGGTGGGCACGGCGGTGGAAGTGAGTTCCTGGAGGGCAGAGTAGGGGGGTGGGCTCTTAGGGCCGGGTGGGCAGGGGAAGGAGCAGGATGGCCACATCCCTGCCCCCACTGCTCCTGGTCTCATGAGGCCACCCTCGGAAGAGTGGAAGGATTGAAGAGCTCCCCCTCCACCGGCTCCCCTTGCCCACATGATGCCCAGCAAGGACCCCTAGGGGTCCCAGGCACCAGCCCTCAAGCCCTCTTGTTGCAGGTTGGTGCTGACTGTGGACGTGGCAGCGCCCTCTGCCCTGAGCCTGCTTCTTGCTCAGCTAAGTTCAGGAGCCTTTTCCTTGTCAGGGTCTTGACACTCAATGTCAGTTCCCTGATCCCTGTGGACCTCAGGATCTCTCTGGGGGCTAGGAAGGGATGACCTTTCCCTTGAACCTCTGACCCCTGGGTTCAAGTGATTCTCCTGCCTCAGCCTCCTGAGTAGCTGGGATTACAGGCACCCACCACCATACCTAGCTAATTTTTTGTATTTTTGGTAGAGACGGGGTTTCACCATGTTGGCCAGGGTGGTCTTGAACTTCTGACTTCAAGTGATCTGCCTGCCTCGGCCTCCCAAAGTGCTGGGATTACAGGCGTGAGCCACTGCGCCTGGCCTGCTATGAGTTTTTTTCTTTGTTTTCTGTTGCTATAATAGAAGACTAGAGGCGGGGTAATTTGTAAAGAAAAGAGGTTAATTTGGCTCACAATTTTGGCAGCTGGGAAGTTCAAGATTGGGTAGCTGAAGGCCTCAGGCCGCTTCCACTCTTGGCGGAAAGCAGAAGGGGAGCCGGCCTGTGCACAGATCACATGGCGGGGGGGTGGTGGGGAATATGGGGAAGACTTTTTAACAGCCTGCTTACACTCAACCCCTCAGGAAGGCAGGAGTCTGTTCATGAGGGATCTGCCCCCAGGACCCAGACACCTCCGGCTACGCCCCACTTCCTGATACTACCGCAGTGGGAATCAAATTTCGACATCAGTTTTGGTGAGGACAAACCACATCCAAACTACAGCAGTTTCCACCACAAATAGTTCAATTTCGTGAAATGCTTTATCTGCATCTATTGGGATAACCTTATGAGTTTCCTCCTTTATTCTCTTAATGTGGTGAATTACACTGACTCATTTTATTCAGTGTTTATGTATTTTATTTTGTAGTTTCCAGATAAAACACTATTTCCATTGAATCATTTTTGAACGCTAAGTAGATGTTGCGTTCCTGGGAAACACTCCCCGCCTTCTAGATATTGTTGGATCCAATTTGATTGCATTTTGTTAAAAATGTTTGTGTCTGTCTTCATTCCTGAGAGATACTGGACTGGCCTGTAGGTGTATTTCCTTGTAATGTCTTTGGTTTAGAGACCAGTAGAATGCTGACTTCACAGACTAAGAGGAGAAGTGTGCCTTCCTCCTCCATTCTTCAAATGAGCTTGTATAGATTTGGTATTACGATTTCCTTGAAAGTTGGATAGATTTCAAAGTAAACCTGTGTGGAGTTTTTTATCTTTGTTGTTCAAATTCGATTTATTTGATATAGTCCTATTCTGATATTTCAAAATTTCTTTATAAGCCAGTTTTTGTAATTTATGCCTTTCAAAGAATTTGTCCATTTTAGGTAAATTATTAACTTTTTTTGGCATAAAGTTGTTTGTAATATCCCTTATTATACTTTTAATGTCTGGAAGTGCTGTTGTGATAGCTCCCCTTTTATTCTTAATATTGGTGACGTTTTCTTGAGTAGTCTATTTGGAAATCTATCAGTTTTGGCCAGGAATGGTGGCTCATGCCTGTAATCCCAGCACTTTGGGAGGCCGAGGCGGGTGGGCCACCTGAGGTCAGGAGTTCAAGACCAGCCTGGCCATCATGGTGAAAACCCATCTCTACTAAAAATACAAAAAATTAGCCAGGAGTGTTGGTGGACACCTGGAATCCCAGCTACTTGGAAGGCTGAGGCAGGAGAATCTCTTGAACCTGGGAGGCGGAGTTTGCGGTGAACCGAGATCACACCATTGCTCTCTGGTCTGGGCAACAAGAGTGAAATTCTGTCAAAAAAAAAAAAACAAAAACCTATCAATTTTATCTTTTCAAAAAACAGACTTCGAGTTCATTGATTTTTCTCTATTTTTGTTCTATTGATTTATGCTCTCATCTTTTTTTTTCTACAGCTTACTTTGGGTTTAATTTACTCTTACTGTTTGGACTTTCTCTCTTCTAATGCAAGCAATTAAACCTATAATTTTTCCCTCTAAGCATTGCTCTATCACAAATTTTGACACATTGATGTTCATTTTATTTATTTATTTATTTATTTATTTATTTATTTATTTTTGAGATGGAGTCTCACTCTGTTGCTCAGGCTGGCGTGCAGTGGCGCAATTTCGACTCACTGCAACCTCTGCCTCCTGGGAGTTCTAGCGATTCTCCTGCCTCAGCCTCCCAAGTCGTTGGGATTACAGTCACCCACCACCACGCCAGGCTAACTTTTGTATTTCACCATATTGGCCAGGCTGGTCTCAAACTCCTGACCTCAGGTGATCTGCCTGCCTTGGCCTCCCAAAGTGCTGGGATTAAAGGCATGAGCCACCTCATCTGGCCAGCTGTTCATTTTCATCAAGTATTTTTTTTTTTTTTTTTTTAGACGGAGTTTCACTCTTGTTGCCCAGGCTGGAGTGCAATGGCGCGATCTCGGCTCACCGCAACCTCCGCCTCCTGGGTTTAGGCAATTCTCCTGCCTCAGCCTCCTGAGTAGCTGGGATTACAGGCACGCGCCACCATGCCCAGCTGATTTTTTGTATTTTTAGTAGAGACGGGGTTTCACCATGTTGACCAGGATGGTCTCGATCTCTTGACCTCGTGATCCACCCGCCTCGGCCTCCCAAAGTGCTGGGATTACAGGCTTGAGCCACCGCGCCCGGCCTTCATCAAGTATTTTTAACTCACTTTGTGATTTCTTCTTTGACCCATGGGTTATTTTAGGAGTGTGCTATTTAATTTTCAAATAGCTGGGGGTAGGGGTAGTTCAGATTTCTTTTTCCACAATAGAATTCTAATGTAATTCTATTCTGGTCAGAGAACATACTTTGTATTATTTCACTCTTTTTAAACTTATTGAGATTTGTTTTATGATTCGTAGTATAGTCTATCATTTTGAATGTTTCATTAATGATTTCTTCAATATTTTCATGGTATATGCTGTAAATATATATTAGATCAAGTTTGTTAATACAATTTTTTATATCTTTACTGATTTTATGTCACCTTGTTCAGTTATAATTGTGAATTTGCCTCTTTCTCCTTTTGTCAGTTTTTGCTTTATGTATTTCCAGGTCCTGTTATTGTGGGCATACACCTTTGGGAACATTATGTTTTCATTTTTTTTTGAGATGGAATCTTGCTCTGTCTCCCAGGCTGGAGTGCAATGGTGTGATCTCGGCTCACTGCAACCTCCGCCTCCCGGTTCAAGTGATTCTCCTGCCTCAGCCTCCCTGGTAGTTGGGACTACAGATGCCCACCACCACACCCAGCTAATTTTTGTATTTTTAGTAGAGATGGGGTTTCACCATGCTGGCCAGGATGGTCTCAATCTCCTGAACTCGTGATCCACCTGCCTCGGCCTCCAAAAGTGCTGGGATTACAGGCATGAGCCGACACGCCTGTCCTGGGAACACTATGTTTTCTTAATAATAATACAGGACCCTGTATTATTATGGGCTGCTTCTCTTTTTCTCTGTTCTGAAGTCTGCTTTGTCTGATGTTCATATGGCCACATCAGCTTACTTATAGTTAGTGTTTGTGTGGTGTATTATTTCCATCTTGTCACATTTAACCCATACACATCTTTATATATAAAGTGGATTTATATACACAGTATATAGCTGAATACTGCCCTTTATTCAGTCTGAAAATGCCTGCCTTTTATTTGGAATTTTTACATTTCAGTTGAATTTATGTATTCCTCCTTGCTATTTGTTTTGTATTTTTCCGTTTATTCTTTGTTCCTTGCTTTTTTTCTTGCCCTGACCTCTTTTGGATTGGTTGACCGTCTTGAAGGAGCCCATGTGTTTTCTCTGTTTCGTTCCTGGCAACGTCCTTCTGTTTCCCCTCACAGGTTCCTCCAGGGTTTGTGATGTGCAGCTCACCTCATCTCCACCAGCCTCTGAGTGACACACAGCTCTGTTCATTAAGCAGCTCGTGACAATTTACTTCCATGGATGCCATACACCCCACCATGCATTGTTATTGTTTTAGCTTTAACAACTATCTTTATTATTTTAAAAATTATTATCATTATTATTATTTTTTTTGAGACGGAGTTTCGCTCTTGTTACCCAGGCTGGAGTGCAATGCACGATCTCGACTCACTGCAACCTCCGCCTCCTGGGTTCAGGCAATTCTCCTGCCTCAGCCTCCTGAGTAGCTGGGATTACAGGCACGTGCCACCATGCCCAGCTGATTTTTTGTATTTTTAGTAGAGACGGGGTTTCACCATGTTGACCAGGATGGTCTCGATCTCTTGACCTCGTGATCCACCCGCCTCAGCCTCCCAAAGTGCTGGGATTACAGGCATGAGCCACCACGCCCGGCCTAAAAATTATTTTTATATTTTTTGAGACAAGTCTTGCTCTGTCACCCCAGCTGGACTGCGGGGGAGCAGTCGTGACTTACTGCAGCTTCAAACTCTCCAGTTCCCGCCTCAGCCTTCCCAGTAGCTGGGACCACAGGTGCCGCCACCCTGCCCAGCCAACTGTTATTTTGTTTTAGAGATGGAGTCTTGCCATGTTGCCCAGGTTGGTCTCAAACTCCTGAGCTCAAGAGATCCTCCTGCCTCAGCCTCCGAAAGAGTTGGGATTACAGGGAGCCACAGTGATTTTTAACATAGATGTTAAAATGAGTAAAGGGTCTTATTCACACTTCTGGCCCTCTGGGTCCCTCAGGTAGATGGCGTACCCATCTAGTATCCTTTCCATTCCCTGTGGACTGTTCAGCTCCCAGGCTTCCTGCCTGACTTTGTAGAGTTTCACATCCTGCATCCTAGTACTTAGCAGCACAGGGGAGGCCGAGGAAGATTTCCAGGGCTCCTTCTCCCCAGAGTTCCCTCCTGGCTGGGCTTTGCCTCGGGACCCCTGAACTCTGACCTCCTTTTGCTCCCCTCAGGGCCACTGTCCCATGCCACAGTGGCCCTAGCAGCAAGCCAGGAGCGTGTGGCTCCCTCTTCTTAGGGCCCCTGATCTATGCTGCATGTTTCTCAATGTCCAAAAACAATTGTTTTGGCCAAGCGCGATGGCTCATGCCTGTGATCCCAGCATTTTGGGAGGCCTAGGTGAGCAGATCACTTGAGATCAGAAATTCCAGACCAGCCTGGCCACCATGGTAGAACCCCATCGCTACTAAATAGACAAAAGTTAGCTGGGCATGGTGGTGGGTGCCTGTAGTCCCAGCTACTTGGGGGCTAAGGCAGGAGAATCACTTGAGCCCAGGAGGCAGAGGTTGCAGTGAGCCAAGCTTGCACCACTGCACTCCAGCCTTGGAGACAGAGCAAGAATCTGTCTCAAAAAAAACAAAAACAAAAACAAAACTGTTTTGTGCATTTTTGTTTAGATTTTTAGTCTGGCCCCTGTCACTCCATCAAGGCTGCAAGTGAAGTCTCGACTGTAGCTTTGTTTTTACACCCAGCAAGCATGGGCAATGTCCTCTTGGTTGTGATGTGAGGGCCCGTGGGGACTGCTGTCCATGCCTCATGATCCTGGTGTTTCAGCATCAAGCAGAGCAGGTGGTGGTGCCAGGTCCCCAGGCACCTTCCCGGAACAAAGTCTGAAGTGAGGCCAGTGGGACCTCTGGCCTGAGGTGTGGTTTCCTGGGCTGGGGGCTGGCAAAGCCATGGCAGGAACCACAGCCACCACTCTGCTTGACCCAGGAAAGAGGAATCTGGGCATAGTCAGGGTCTCTGGCTACGCAGCTGTACCAGTCCATTCTCACACTGCTATAAACAAATACCTGAGACTGGGTCATTTATAAAGGAAATTTAATTGACTCACAGTTCCCCATGGCTGGGGAGGTCTCAGGAAACTTGCAATCATGGTGGAAGGGGAAGCAGGCAGCTCCTCACAAAGCAGCAGAAGAGAGAGTGCACAGAGATGGTAGAGCCCCACTCCTCACAAAGCAGCAGAAGAGAGAGTGCACAGAGATGGTAGAGCCCCACTCCTCACAAAGCGGCAGAAGAGAGAGTGCACAGAGATGGTAGAGCCCCACTCCTCACAAAGCGGCAGAAGAGAGAGTGCACAGAGATGGTAGAGCCCTACACTTATCAAACAGGCAGATCTCATGAGAACTCACTCACCAAGGGGAAACTGCCCCCAGGATCCAATCACCTCCCTCCCTCGGCATGTGGAGATTACAATTCTAGATGAGATTTGGGTGGGGACACGGAGCCAACCATCTCAGCAGCTGAGGGGCTGGCAGCAGAGACTTGGAGTTGAGCTTGGGTAAGTGCCAAGGCCAGAATGTAGGGGCCGTGCCGTGTGGACCTGCCTCTTGTGGCCCTTCTCCAGGCATCAGACTGGCCGGAAGCCCCTTACCCTAATCTAAGGCCCATGACATCTAGAGGGTCTGTGGCCTCTTCCACAAAGGGGGTGCCCCAGACCTGAGACGGGCATCCTCAGCTTGCATGTGACTGCCCGGCACGCCTGGGGTTGGGGGCAGGTTCCCAACCCATCTGAAGGGGCCCTGAGTGCTGGTGTGGGCATGGGGGCCCCTCGCTGCCAGCACAGCCTCCCTTTGCCCTTGGGTTGCTGTGATTTTGCTGTAAGCCCCTGGAGGTGGTGAGAGTGAGAACGGACAGCTGCTGAGGCTCCTGCTGAGGTGAGGCCTGGCGGGACACTGAGCAGCTGCAGGCCTCGGTAGGCAAAGCTTTGCAGCAAGCCCTTTTATCTGTTTTTGAGATGGCGTTCTGTTCTTAGCACCCAGGCTGGAGTGCAGTGATGCAATCTCAGCTCACTGCAACCTCCGCCTCCCGGGTTCAAGCGATTCTCCTGCCTCAGCCCCCCGAGTAGCTGGGATTACAGGCATGCGCCACCACGCACAGCTAGTTTTGCATTCTTGGTAGAGATGGGGTTTCTCCATGTTGGTCAGGCTGGTCTTGAACTTCCGACTTCAGGTAATACGCCCACCTTGGCCTCCAAAAGTGCTGGGATTACAGGTGTGAGCCACCTCACCCGGCCAGAGCAAGCCTTTTTGGAGAAAGCAGTTTGGGGCAGCCAGACAGTGCTCCTGGAATCTTTGTCCAAACTGACAGAAGGATGATGAAATCGGTGCCCTGACGGGAGGTCCCTACCATGGCACCTGTGGCCAGGGGGTGCTGCCTGATGAGGGCCTGTCATGGGGCTTAGACCTTCAACCCCACCCAGGCCTGTGAGGTGGGCTGGGTGCAGCTGCCTGGGGCTGTGGCTGCAGTGCAGGAGGGGGATGAGCTCCCTGAGGTGAAGGCAGAAGCAGAACTTCAGCCTCAGCTGGCCTCAGCATTCAGTTTTCCTGCAAAAGCAGCTTGGGGACAAAAGCAGCCCTCCCCCAGCTCTGAACCTCGTTCCAGTCACACTGGCCTGCTGCAGTGACTCAGTGCCACCCCAACTCCTTGCAGCCAAGTCCTCCCACTTGGAGGCCCACAGGGTTAGCGGGGGCCTCATCTTGGGGCAGATGCACACCTCTGGGCTTGGCCCTCCTCAGAGCCCTGAAGCTCCCTGGGGGCACAGGGAGAAGAGGCCCATGGGAGCCCCGGGAGGTGGCCTGAGAGCAGCGGGGCGTCTCGGGGATGGGGTGTGACAGGGCACCTGGAAGGCAGCCTGCTTCACCCACAGGAGCTTACTGTGGAGAGTCTGAGCCCCCGCAGGACAGAAGCGTGGTCTGCACTGGTTTGAGGAACACAGTCTGAGGCATTGGATGCGTGCTTGCCTGAAGCCGGCACATCCTCCCCCGCCCACCCCCAGACGGCCATGGACTAGGCTGGCCTGCCGAGGACTTCACGTTTGCTGGAATTTTACACGAATGAAGTCACTCCCTCCCTCCCTCCTTTTGATCTGGCCCCGTTTACTGAGCTCGCCACTCTTCTGATGGTGTGGCTTGGATCTGTGTCCCCACCCGAATCTCCTGTGGAACGGTAATCCTCACGTGTCAGGGGAGGAGCCTGCTGGGGGTGACTGGATCCTGGGGTGGACTTCCCCTTGCTGTTCTCAGGACAGTGAGTTCTCATGTCTGCTTGTTGGGAAGGGGCCACGCTTTCCCCTTTCACTCGCTGGCTCTCCCTCCTCCAGCCAGGTAAAATGTGCCCGCCTCCCCTTTGCCTTCTGCCACGATTGTAAGTGTCCTGAGGCCCCCCCAGGCATGTGGAACTGTGAGTCCATTAATCCTCTTTTCTTTATAAATCACGTGGTCTCAGATACGTGTTTATAGCAGTGTGAGAACGGACTAACGTACCCAGGGACGCCCTGCAGGGCTGCCACACCAGCAGCTCACCCCACTCCATGCTGAGCAGGACCCTTGGGGTGTGGACACACACAGCTCCTTCATACCCACACGTCCCCGTGGCACGAACACATACAGCTCCTTCATACGCCCACACGACCCCACGGTGTGGACGCACACGGCTCCTTCATACACCCACCTGTGCGTGGACCATGGGTTGTTCCTGAACGTGTCTGCATGGCCTTGCCCTTTCCTATCTCATGGGTCAGAATTTCCTATCTCATAGGAGCAGAATTACTAAATTGTGTATGAAATTTCTATTTTGTTTTTTAAGAAACTACCAAGCTATTTTCCAAAGCGGTTGTGCCATTTTAAGCTCCCACCCAGACTGCGTGAGGGCGAGGGCTTCTCCACATGCGTGGGGACACTTGGCTGGGTGGGTCTTCTTAACTGGCTGCCCTAGTGGGTGTGGCAGCATCTTGCTGTGGTTCCAACTTGCATTTCCCCCAGGACCCGTGATGTGAGCATCACTGCATGGCCATTTGTATCTCCATGAAGTCGACAAGAAGACGCGGCCATGCAAGGCGGGCAGCGCCAGGCGCTGTCTCTCTTAGAGCTTCATGTGGCCTGTGCACTATGACCCTGCAAGGATGACCTCATGTCCACGCATGGGACGGAGCACAGCCACCGGCTTGGTGAACACGGGCAGGGCTCCTGCGTGCGGGACGGAGCCTCGGTGACCCGGGCAGGGCTCAGGCCAGCGGCAGGCTGGGCAGATGGTGCATCCTGGACCTTTCAGGTGTGGGTGTCTGGACAGCGCCGCCTGCGACCTCTTGCGGCCACATCTGCGTGCGTGTTCGGCTTCTACGCGCCCGTGCACGTGTGTGTCCATGCCGAGCTGAGTGGTGGGCAGAGAAATCCTGGTGCAGTGTGGCCAGGAGCAGACCATAGGCTCCCTTTGGAGCCGGGTCAGGCTGGGTGGGGTTTTCCCTGTCCTGCCACCCAGACCCCGCCGTCCTGGCCTCCGTTCTGTGCACTGCATCTCAGCCTAGCCTGGACCGGCCATATGCTGCCCGCCACACCCTCCTCCGTCCACCACAGTCTTGGCCCAGCCTGGACCAGCCACGCTGTGTCCTCCACACACAACAGGAGTCTCAGGCCCCTGATGGAGGAAGGGTATGGGGCTGGCCAGAGGGAGGTGCACTCAGGTGTCCAGGCGGGGTGGCTGGGTTTGCCCCGGGCCACGGGAGGTTGGTGGGGAGAAGGGACCTCCCAGCTTTCAGAGTTAAGTCTCGGGCAAGGAAGGGGTGGGGCTAGGGGATCCGTTTGTAGCTTGGGTCTCCTTGGGGAGAGGGCTGGGCGGCTGCAGGGGCAGAGGAGGCTGCACAGCGCAGGGCTGAGGCTGGAGAGCCTGGAGGGAATGCAGCCCGAGCCGCCCCAGAGCAGGGGCGTCTGCGTCAGGTGGCCAGGCCCGAAGCCGGAATCCAGAATGACTTTGACGTGAAAACCTCAGCACCTATTTAGCTCCTCATTACTTTTTAAAAGAGCTAAAAATAGCGGCGGGTGCATAGCAAATGTGAAGACGTTATTCTCTAAAAACAGGAAGAACCTGGCGGTGATGAGTTCAGGGTGGGGTGGGGGCTCACCACGGTCACCTTCTCCTTCCAGGGGCCCCTGGTCCTCCACCAGCCTGACAGCCGATGCCACCTCAGCCCTGCGGGGATGGCACAGGGGCAGTGTGGAGCCCACCCTTGCTCCCAGGCCCAGGGCCCACGAGTAGGGACCCAGTGGAGAGGAGAGGAAGGTCCCAGGGCTGAGGGCAGGGGCTGAGTGGAGAGGAGAGGGGTTATCCTGGGACTTTGGGGGCCAAGTGGAGAGGAGAGGGGATTCTGGGGGCTGCAGGGGCTGAGTGAAGAGGAGATGGGGTCCCGGGGCTATGAGGGGGGTCTGAGCAGCTCTTCAGGGGACCATTGAGCCCAGCCAAGGCGAGGCCACAGGTGGGGGCTCCAGGCAGGGGCAGTGGAAACCCCGGGTGTCAGAGAGACCCCGCCTGTCTCAGGACTGCTGACCCCGGTGAGAGCTGGTGTCAGCAGTGTCATCAGTCTCGGCCTGGGAGCTGCTGCACGCTGTCCTCTGGCCCCTCTGGGGCTTCTGAGGGCAAGTGAGGCTCCCACGAAACCCCCACATCCTTTGCTCCCAGGACCACTCCCATGCCCTGCTGTGCTGATGTCTTGGGCATCCCCAAGGGTGGGGGATAGGCCTGGCCTCAGGGAAGCAGCAGAGTGGTCTGGCTTTCTTCAGCTGTGTGGGCCCCACTTCCTCCAATGCAAACCCTCAGGGGCTGGAGGTGCCTTGGAGGTGGCGGCTCCCAGGCTGCCCCACCCTGTGTGTGAGTGTGGGCTAGTGTGTCCTGTCTGCGTGCAGCTGGGAGGGGGCTCCTCCCCTCTGACCCCATGGACTCCCCTCCCCAGCCCTGCAGTCCGGCCCCTCCCACCCCCCACTCCCCACCTGTGCCGAGGCGGCCGTGGCCTCGAGGGCATCTGGTCCACCCAGCCCCCACCCCGTGTGCCCTTGCTGCCTCCCTAGCTTGGTCAGACCAGCCCAGCCTCCCAGGAGCACCACCTGTGCCCCACGGCTGTCCTGGCTGCTTCCGTCTCTGCCTCTCAGCTGCCCGGCTAGAGCCCCCCATGTGTACCCTTCTCCAGAGGGGCCCATCCGACCTCTGCCAACCTGACGCTGGTTCTTGTGTCCAACAACAGCCCCTCTCCCGTCAGGCTGCAGCCCTGTGGCATGTCTACGCACCAGGGGGTACTGCAGAGGCCCCAGGCCTTCAGCACAGGGAGAGCCTGCAGCCTGGGACACCCCCAGCAGAGGGCGGAGGATCTGAGGCTTGAACTCACGGCTCCCAGGACACCGTCTGGGCAAACCTTCATTCTAGGACACTTGTTGCTGGGATTCCCGACAGCACCGTTCTCAGCACTTGGCTCCGCAAGCGCACACCTGTGTTCCTGCAACCACTGGGCTGGTACCAAAGCCCCGCCCCCACCCCACACCCCCGCCCCGCTGTCCTGAAGACCAGTCGTCAGGACCCACCTCCCATGGGGCAAGAAGGGCCTGGCACCCAGAGGCTCCCAGACAAGCATGGCCCTGAGGTCCGGGCCCCACAGGGGAGAGGCCAGCTGGTGGGGTGGCCTTGGGGCCCCCGGACAGACCCTGCTGATAGGCCCCCAGGAAGCGTGGAAAGCTTGTCGTCAACCTGGCAATGCCATGCAGAGCGCAGGCTCCTCCAAGTTCTGAGGCCCCGGGATGCCCCTCTGCCTCTGAGCCTGAGCAGTAGGGCACGTCTAAGCAAGGACTTAAAGACCTCTCAATTTTTTTTTTTAAATTTTCTGAATAACAAAATCCTCCAAACTTCCCCACTGAGCCCGGACACAGGAACCCAGGGTAGCCAGGTGGGCTCGGGGGCTGGGGTCCCCTGGAAACCTGGGGCTCGGTTTCCCTACAGCCCAGCCCTACGTGGCAGCTCTGGCCTCCGCTGTAAGGCGCGTACCCCTCTCCCTCCCACCTCGCAGCGGCCCGAAGTCCAAGCCGCCGGCCTGATGTCCCCAGGGAGGCCTAGGGAAGCCCAGACCCCGCCAGCAGAGCAAGCAGTGGCAGTGACTCAACCCCACGGGGCCCCGGCCACCAGCTGGGGTGCAGGAGATGGCAGCTGTCCTGGTGTCCCCCAGGCCCTGGCAGTGCTGGCTGCAGCAGTGAAGCCAGATCCTCCCAAGGAAGGTGGGTGAGGCCCCAGGCAGAGAAGACCTGCCCTCGCCCGGCCCAGCGTCCCATCCCGTCCTCCTGTCACCGGAACCTTCTCCGTCATCCCGGCCCAGCGTCCCATCCTTCTGTCACCGGAACCTTCTCCGTCATCCCGGCCCAGCATCCCATCCCGTGCTTCTGTCACCGGAACCTTCTCCGTCATCCCGGCCCAGAGTCCCATCCCGTCCTCACGTCACCGGAACCTTCTCCGTCATCCCGGCCCAGCGTCCCATCCCGTCCTCCTGTCACCGGAACCTTCTCCGTCATCCCGGCCCAGCGTCTCATCCCGTCCTTCCGTCATCAGAACCTTCTTTCGGCAAAGCACCCTTTGATGTGCCCCAGCTACGCTGCCTCTGGCTGGGGGTGACAGACGAGCTGGTCTGTGCCCCTAATTACAGGTCAGAGCCAAGACCCAGCAATCTAAGCACGGCAAAGCTGCCAAGGAACGAGCCCCATGCCCCAGAGGGTGAACGGTGCCAGGGCGAGCGGATCCACAGTGAAGACACAGCAGTCATCGGAAAATAGTTTAATTCTGTACAGACGACCATGGGACTGATTACAAAGTGCGGTGCAAACACCAGGCCCGCGAGCGCCAGCAGCCGGCTCACCACATGCCGGCGCCGAGAGGCCACGCCCGAAACACCAAATAAATCACAGACCTGACAACTGTGGAGGAGCACGAATCAGCTGTTCCTCTGGGAGGAGAAAAAGGAGAACAATCAGAGGCTTTGGAATGCTTTCTCTTCCTGTGCCTGGAATGCCGGGCGGGCAGCGACTCTGACCACACCTGCCGCCGCCCACGGGCCCTCATGGCGGGACCCAGGTCCCACGACAGCTCCTGAACTGTGGAACTGTGGAGCTGTGTGCACAGCCACCACCGCTGCGGCCTCAGAAGAGGGGCCGGGAGCCCTGGTTCTCGAACTCCGACCAGGCGTCGTTCAGCTCCATGAAGATCATCTTGGCGTGCTGCTCGTAGGGCTGCCCCGCGGCCTATGGGTGACAGGTGGTGTGAGCACCTCCCACAAGCACATGGACCAGGTGGGCGGGGCAGGACCCCCCAAGGCCTCCCATGTGGCCGGCGGCCCTGCTCACCTTGTTGGGGTGCAGGACCCCCCAAGTGCCCCTGTGTGCTCACCTTGTCGGGGTACAGGGCCCCCAAGGCCCCCCGTGTGCTCACCTTGTCGGGGTGCAGGACCCCCCAAGGCCCCCGGTGCGCTCACCTTGTCCGGGTGCACGGCCAGCACAGCGCGGCGGTAGTGCTTCTTCACCTGCTCCGGGGCCACCAGGTCGGCCATGCCCACGGGCGTCCAGCGGCTCTCCCCGTCCCACAACACCGTGTGCAGCGTGGACAGCAGGGCGCGGATGTTCCGCTCCTTGCCCTCGATCCAGTCCAGGAGCTGCAGAAGACACGGAGCTCGCTGAGCCCTGGGCACCTGCCCACCCTCCACCTCCCTGCACGGGGAAACCGAGGCACAGCACCGCGGAAGGGCTTGGGTGCAGTGGGAGGGGGAGACACGGAGCTCGCTGAGTCCTGGACGCCTGCCCATCCGCTTCCTCCCTGCACAGGGAAACTGAGGCATGGCACCACGGAAGGGCTTGGGTGGTGAACAGGGAGTGGGCTGCACTGTGAGTCCTGGCAGGCGAACTCCAGCCCTGGACCCCGGCCACGCTGATGGCTCCACAGGACATGTCACCAGCTGCGGCAACTAGCATGCATCTGGGAGGCACCGTCACGCTGGGGAGGGCAGGGCCACAGACGCTGTCCCACCGCACGCCCTCCCCTCAACCACACGGAGCCCACTCTAGACGACACAGGGCCAGGTGACCTTCGTGTGCTAGTGGGGCCTGGGGCCAGAGGGACCCTCTTCTCAGCCAGATGGTCACTGAGGACCCAAACTCTGGTGCTGGTGGCGCAGCGCCCGGCCCATCCCAAACCTCAGACTCAGAGGGATGAGGGGATGGTCCCTGGTGCCCGTGAAAGGACCCCAGGGTCACAGCCACACATGGCCTGTAGAGCTGGTCATCAGCCAAGCCACAGAGCAGGACGTGTCTTGGGGCCGGCACAGACACCCTGACTGCTGCACCCTCACCCCACGGTGGGCACCCTGGGTGGGGAGGCTGAGCACCCAGAGCAGCCCCAAGAGATATGTGCCCTTGACAAGCTCTGCAGACACCGTGGGGGCAACCCTCGCCAGCACTAAGCCATCTGGGCACATAGAGAGCAGCACTGCCTGGGGCCTGGCTCTGCCCTGAACCCCCGGCCTCAGGCCACCCCAGCCTCGGGGGCTGCTAGGCCCGCTGGCAGTGGCGGATTCCTAGCTGGCGATGCCGGCTCCTGCGGTGCAGCAGATGCTCCAGGGGCCCTAGGTTGAGGCCTCCGGGCTCGACCACCCGGTCAGTAAGAGCTGCCCACCCACCCACCCACCCACCTTCAGCCTGAGTGGGTCTGTGTCTTTAGCCAGGTCCTGCTTCCTCATCTCCGCAATGGTCTTCGGCCCCTTCTTGTCAGACCTGGAGGAGAAGCCTTGATTGGACAACAGATCTTCAAAGTCGTTCTCAGAGACTTTTGGCTTCTGAGCTAGAAAAGAACAGAAACTTTTTTTTGTTTGAGACAGGGTCTCCACCGTTGGCCAGGCCAGAGTGCAGTGGTGTGACCTCGGCTCTCCACAGCGTAGGCCTCTGGGGCTCAAGTGATCCTTCTACCTCAGCCTCCCGAGTAGCTGGGACCATAGGCATGCGCTGCCATGCCTGGCTGTTTTACACTTTTTGTAGAGTCTCACTGTTGCTCAGGCTGGTCTTGAACTCCTGGGCTCAAGTGATCTGCCTGCCTCAGCCTCCCCAAGTGCTGGGATTACAGGCATGAGCCACGAAGCCCAGCTAAGAACAGAACCTGGAACTTGCTGAGCTCTGAGCGATTGCCCACCCTCCGTCTCCCTGCCCGGGGAAACTGAGGCACAGTGCCTCGGAAGGGCTTGTGTGCGGTGAGCAGGGGGAGACATTTCTGTAGACACACACAGGTCCATTTCCACCTGTGGCCCCAGGGGACAGGGCTACCATCCTAATGCCTCCACAGAAAAGAGAGAATCCCAAAGGCCATTTGTTAAAAACAGGTCAAGAAGGAGTCACTGGAACAGGAGACCCAGAGGCATGACCCAGAGAGAGACCAGCAGGTGCACGTGGGAAACCACATCCTTCTCTGGCTGGCTCGGCCATGCTGTCCCGGGACTGGGCCCCGAGTTGAAGACAACACAGGTTCCACCTTTAGCCAACCCAGGGTGGTCTGTGCAAACCCCACAGCAGCCAAGAGAGAGACGGGGACTCACCGAAGCTGGGTGCGCGGACCCCCCGCTCCTCTCGTGCCCCGATCACACTGAAGCTGGCAGCATAGTTAGGCCTCAGCTGTGTGCCGGCTTTGGGGGGCGGCTTGGCCTGAGGGTGCCGTGGGGCGCCCGGGGCTGCCGGTCGACTTGTCTGCCAGGAGCCGCTGGCCTTGGGTGCGGCAGCCGTTTTGGGAATGAAGCTGCCGGGAGGGAATCCAGCTGGTAAGCCTGTGGAGACGGAGTCCGACAATTGGCATCTGGTCATCCACGAGGGGCAACTACTGTTTATAGACCCCAGAGCAGCACGTACACTGGAAAACACATGCTTGCAAAATAACACACTCATCACTGGAGCCCGTCCAGAGGGGCCGGCTCCACCCACACGCGTGAAGGTCTCCGGGGGCTGCTGGCACAGGCCAGGTGCTGGGGTGGCGTGAACGTTCTGGATGGAGGGTAGACACCAGGACAGCTGTGGAGGCCACGGCCCCACCCCCATGAGCCAAGGCTGACCCGGGCTCATCCACGGAGGAGGGCCACTGCCTCTCAGAGCACGTCAGATCAGGGCTGATCCTTTAATTTTTTTTGAGATGGAGTCTCACTCTTACTCAGGCTGGAGTACAATGGTGTGATCTCGGCTCACTGCAGCCTCCACCAACCAGGTGCAAGCAATTCTCCTGCCTCGGCCTCCCAACTAGCTGAGACTACAGGTGCCCGACACCACGCCCAGCTAATTTTTTGTATTTTTAGTAGAGATAGGGTTTCACTGTGTTAGCCATGATGATCTCGATCTCCTGACTTGGGATCTGCCTGCCTCGGCCTCCCAAAGTGCTGGGATTACAGGCATGAGACACTGTGCCCAGCCTAATTTTTTATTTTGGAATAATTACAATAGCAGGAAGAGGTAAAAACCAACAGCCGGCAGCCTCTGGAGCATCGTCTTCACTCAGGACAGGCTGCTCGGGCCCTGGCATCCGCCGCTCCCCCTCCCTGCCAAGGGCCGTCACTATTCAACCTTTCACCTGCAGGACACCTGGGCCAGTTCCAGTGTTTGGCTGCAACACACACATCTTTGAACGCCTGTTACACACTTGTGTGTAAATAAGCTTCCATTTCTCTGGGATAGATGCCTGTGTCCCACCGTAGCTCAGCACGTGTGTGTTTCGCTTTGTAGAAAACCATCACCTGTTCTCCAGAGTGGCCCTGCCGCCTCACACTCTGCAGCAATGCGCGAGACACGCGGCTCGTCCGCAGTGGTGTGTGAGAGACGGTCGTCCTCCTCTGCACCAGCATTCAGTGCCACTGCTCCTCCTGCCGTGGCCATCCCCACAGGCCACTTCCCCATGGTAGCAAGGCGACGTCGGGTGTCTCGGCCTGCGCTTTCCGGCCATCGGCTGCGAGGCAATGTGGGCGTCTCGGCCTGCGCTTCCCGGCCATCGGCTGCGAGGCAATGCGGGCGTCTCGGCCTGCGCTTCCCGGCCATCAGCTGTGAGGCAATGCGGGCATCTTGGCCAACGAATCTAATTGGGTTGCTTTCAGGATTGTTTTTGACTGTATTTTTATATTCTATAGATGAGTCCTTTGTTAAATAAGCAGTCTGGAGATCCGTTCTCCCAGCCTGTAGCTCAGACGCTCGGCGCTTTGCAGCTGTGTCCACTCTCCTCTTACGGGTGTGGTACGGGTGGCGGGTCTACGGGACTCTGCCCAGCAGGTTTTCTTCTAAAGGCCCTGCAGTTCTGCGTTTCGACCTGTGGCTGACTCCGATGAGCTGTTCTATGCGACGCGGGCTCAGGGCTTTGCTCCAGCACCATCTGATGAGTGGGTTTCTGCCTGTCAAAGCCCCGCTGGTCTTACTTGTGTGGCCTACTTCTGAGTCCTCTCTTCTGCTCCACAGACGTGCCTGTCTCTCTGCTGTCAACACATTGTTGATTTCTGTGGCTGGAGAGTAAGCTCCAAAGGCAGAAGAGTGATTTCTCCCATGCCGCGCTTCCAGTATAAAAATATTTCAGTTCATCTGCCTTTCAAATGCATTGTACAATAAGCTCATCTGTGCCTACGAAAATCCCTTCTGGGCTGTTGGCAGGAACTGTGCCAACAGATGCGCACAGAACAGACACCTCACTCGGGGGCCTCCGGGCCGTGAGCGTGGCGTCAGTCCCGTATCCACCTCTCCCCTGGCGGGCTGTGATCACGGCGTCGGTCCCGTATCCACCTCTCCCATGGTGGGCTGTGACCACGGCATCAGTCTATATCCACCTCTCCCCTGGCGGGCCGTGACCACAGCATCGGTCTGTATCCACCTCTCCCCTGGCGGGCCGTGATCACAGTGTCGGTCCCGTATCCACCTCTCCCGTGATGGGCCGTGAGCGCTGCGTCGGTCCCGTATCCACCTCTCCCGTGGAGGGCCGTGATCACCGTGTCAGTCCTGTATCCACCTCTCCGGTGGCGGGCTGTGACCACGGCATCGGTCCTGTATCCACCTCTCCCGTGGAGGGCCGTGAGCGCTGCATCGGTCCCGTATCTACCTCTCCCCTGGCGGGCCGTGAGCGCACCTCTCCCCTGGTCTGTTTCACCACGGCTGGTTTTAAAGCTCCACCACACACGTCCTAGACATGTCTGGTCAAATTTATACCTAAATGTTTATTTTTCTAAAAAAGGTGATTGTAAATGGTAGTGTTTTGGTTTCCTTGTGGCAGTTAAACAGAAACACGACAGATTTTCATGTGCCGATCTTGTATCCTGTGACCTTACTGAACTCACAGTTCTGACAGACCTTTGTAGATCCCTTGAAATTTCCTGCACAGATGATCATGTCGTCTGCAGACAGGAGCAATTTTATTTTTCCCTTTGTAGCATGTGTAACTTTCACTTTCTTTTCTTGCCAAATGGCAGCAGCCAGGACTTCTGGTAAGTAGAAGTGGAGACAACACATTCCCGTCTCGTTCTTGATTTTAGGGGGATGGTTAAAAATGATATTGGCGTGGCCAGGCGCGCAGTGGCTCATGCCTGTAATCCCAGCACTTTGGGAGGCCAAACTGGGTGGATCTCTTAAGGTCAGGAGTTTGAGACCAGCCTAGGCAACATGGTGAAATCCCATCTCTACTAAAAATACAAAAATGAGCTGGGCATTGTGGTGGGCGCCTGTAGTCCCAGCTACCGAGGAGGCTGAGGCATGAGAATTGCTTGAACCTGGGAGGTGGCAGTTGCAGTGAGCCAAGATGGTGCCACTGTACTCCACCCTTGGCAACAGAGTGAGATTCTGTCTCAGAAAAAAAAAAAAAAAAAGATGTTGGCTGCAGGTTTCTTGTTTTTGAGACAGGGTCTTGCTCTGCTGCCCAGGCTGAAGTGCAGCGACGCGATCACAGCTCCCGGGCCCCGGCGATCCAAGTGATCCTCCGCCTCAGCTTTCCAAGCAGCTGGGTGTGGTGACCACAGGTGCTGACCACCCATACCTGGCAAGTTCTTACAGGGGCCGATGTTGCCCAGGGTGGTTTCAAACTCCTGGGTTCAGGAGATTCTCCCACGTCGGCTCTGAATTTTGTCAAATGCCTTTTCTGCATTGTTGAAGTGATCACATCACTCTTCAGTCAGTTAATATGGTATAGGGTTGGTGCAGAACTAATTGTGGTTTTGCCATTGAAAGTAATGGCAAAAACTGCAATTACCTTTGCAGGAACCTAAATAGATTGTTAACCAATTCTGAAATGTCAGCCTTGTACTGCCGGAATAAATCCTACTTGATCTTGGTGTAGAATTCTTTTCATATACTGATAAGTTCTATTGACCCAGGTTTTGTTGAGGATCTACGTGTATTCACAGGGAATAAGAGCCCCCCGCCCCCGCTCCCCTCCTCAGCCCGCCACTCCCCTTCTCGGCACCCCCCCGCCCCACTCCCCTCCTCGCCGCCCCCCCTCCCATTCCCCTCCTCGCCCCCCCTTCTCTCCTCGGCCCCCGCGCTCCCCTCCTTGGCACCCCCCCAACCCCTCTCCTCGCCCCCGCCCCCCTCGGTCCCCGCGCTCCCCTCCTCCCCTCCTCGGCCCGCGCTCCCTTCCTTGGCACCCCCCCCGCCCCGCTCCCCTCCTCGCCCCCGCCCCCTGCGCTCCCCTCCTTGTCACCCCCCCTCCCCTCCTCACCCCTGCCCCCCTCGGTCCCCGCGCTCCCCTCCTCCCCTCCTCAGTTGGCCCACCATTCCCCTCAGTACTGTTTCTGCCTGACTTCGGTATCAGGTTGACAATACTAGCTTCATAAAATCAATTAGAAAGTATTCCCTCTGTTCTAGTTCTTGCAAGAGTATATGGAATTGGCATTCTTTAAACATTTGGTGAAATTCTCCAATGGCTCCAGGTGGGTCTGGAGATTTCCTTTTTTGGGAAGTTTTTAACTATGAATTCATTTTCTTTGCATTTATAGAATTTTTCAAAGGATCTACTTGATATTGTTTTGGCAGCCACTGGTTTTGAGGAATTAAGTCAATTTCATGTAAGTGGTCAAGCTCACAGCACAGCGCTGCCTGCGCCAATGACCCTTGTAGATGCTGTGGGGTCCTCTGTCTCAATGACCTGGTCACTCTTCCTGCAGTCCCAGCAGAGGTCTGCAGGCTTCCGGCCTCTGTCCCTGATGCTCCCCGGCACTGCCTGTGGCTCTGAGTTCTTGCTTTCCTTCTGCTTGCTGTGGGCTTATTCTGCTCCTTTTCTCGCCCGCAAATGTCTTGTGTAGAGAGCTCAGGTCACTGCTGGGCACTCTGCCTTTTCCACAGCAGGCGCCCAAGGCTGGGCGTGTCTCAGTACAGCCTGCCAGGGCCCTGGGCCTTCCTAGGTGGCATCTGGATTTTCACTCAGCTCCACGAATCTTTCCCAGGTGTCGTTGGAAAGTGTGCTGTTTTGCTTCCAAGTGTGAAGATTCTTCAGTTCTTTTTCACTGTGGTCAGAGAGCACACTGCAGGATCCGGCTTCTCTAAGGCACACTGTGTGGAGAAGTCCGTGCCTGCAGCCGCTGGGCCCCGCTGGCTGGCGCCTCCGCCTGCCTCAGCCTCGCTGCCTTCCATACAGCTGCTCCAGCACGTGCAGGGACAGCAGTGCTGATGTCACCAGCTAGGATTTGGGTTTACCTATTTTTTCCTTCAGTTGTATCAGCTGTGTTTGTTCAGAACTGCTGTCTTCTCAGAAGGTACCCACCGAGCCAGCAGGTGGAGGGCTGGGGCTGCGTCCAGGACACAGATGGCAGGTGGGGGTCCCTGGGAGTCCACTCGTTCTGCCCCATCACCACCACCCAGGGCAGGTCTCCTCCCGAGGGCGCGGTCCCTGCAGCCCCACCAAGCTCCCAGACAACACAACACAGAGGCCACAAAGGGAAGGAAAATACACAACGACCCAGTCACCCTCTCATGGATGTCCTCAAAAATACACAATGCATCCCCAAACCATCAAAACATAAAAAGAACATTCAAAGAACGAAAACACTCTTGGGAATTGATGACGGAGCAGAAGGCACCTCAGGCGCAAGCTCACAAGAGCAGAGCGGGAGGACTCGAGAGCAGCCCGGGAGATCTGACGCCAACGCCTGCTCGTGGGAATGTGAGACCCTCAGGGACGGACAGGAGAGACAACGGAGAGGGGGAACGCTCCTGGAGCTGAGGCGCCCAGCGTGGGGCTGCATGGAGTGTCCAGGGGTCACTGGAGCTGAGGAGCTGAGGCGCCCAGCGTGGGGCTGCATGGAGTGTCCAGGGGTCACTGGAGCTGAGGAGCTGAGGCGCCCAGCGTGGGGCTGCGTGGAGTGTCCAGGGGTCACTGGAGCTGAGGAGCGGAGGCGCCCGGCATGGGGTTGTATGCTGGAGTGTCTGGGGGTCACTGGAGCTGAGGAGCG
>NW_022437025.1:782621-783891 GCF_009761245.1 Sapajus apella
TGGGGTTGTATGCTGGAGTGTCTGGGGGTCACTGGAGCTGAGGAGCGGAGGCGCCCAGTGTGGGGTTGTATGCTGGAGTGTCTGGGGGTCACTGGCACCAACATACATCCCAAGGTGGAGCCACTTCCCACCCAGGATTCCACCCTGCCACCAATGCTGCTTCTGAGAAGCCACAGGGACCCAGGGGGACACGTCCCGGAAGTGAACCTGGAGACCTGGGAGCGTCAGGTCAGAGGAGATGCGAAGCCACAGCCTCCCAGCCTGGCCTGAGGCAGACGTGGGACCAGAGACTCAGGCCATGGTGCCAGGGCCAGGCCTGAGGCAGACATGGGGCTGGAGAGGGTGGGCTTGGTTCCTGTGGCCAAAGGCCAGCGTGTTCTGAGCATAGCCTCTGGGGGCCGAGCAGAGCCCGGCCACACCCCACTTCCACATGGAGGCCCCGATTGCCAGATGGCCCCCACAGCCCGAGGGCAGGATAGATCACGCACCAGGCTGGCAGCAGTGCCAGTTTCAGCCACACCTGGTTTTAGCTAGTCAGCAGACAGCTGCCTGGAACAGGTGCGGACATGCTGTCCCCAGGGGTCACTGTGCTCTGGGCTCGGGGGTCTTGTAAACAGAGGCAAAGACTTCACTTTGGCAGCTCAGTCACACAGACAAGAATAAACCTCCTACAAGAAAACATCTCCCACACCCTGGACATTCCCTCCATGTTACCTTGGAGGCCGGAGCTGAGGTCACCAAGGTCGGCAAATGGGTCCAGGTTCTGAGACTTGGTCCGGCTGGCCTGAGAGCCACAAGGGGCTGGCTGACCTCCAGTGAAGAGGGGGCCTGGAGAAGGGTCACAGCGCGTTAGAACAAGCACCACCTGAAGTGAAACACACCCTCCTGGGACCTCCAATCCTGCCTCCTTAGGACATGATAGCCTCGCACCTGCCTGAGAGTTGGCACCTGCCAGGCCTGCGTGCACATGACCAGCCAGGACCGAGCTGCACACGGAGGACGCTGCCTCCACACCCCACACTGCTCCTTGGGGACCAGCCACACACGGAGGACACTGCCTCCACACCCCACACTGCTCCTCGGGACCAGCCAGGACCCAGCTGCACACGGAGGACGCTGCCTCCACACCCCACACTGCTCCTCAGGGACCAGCCACACACGGAGGACGCTGCCTCCACACCCCACACTGCTCCTCGGGACCAGCCAGGACCCAGCCGCACACGGAGGACGCTGCCTCCAAACCCCACACTGCTCCTCGGGACCAGCCAGG
>NW_022437025.1:783901-796421 GCF_009761245.1 Sapajus apella
GAGGACGCTGCCTCCAAACCCCACACTGCTCCTCGGGACCAGCCAGGACCCAGCTGCACACGGAGGACACTGCCTCCACACCCCACACTGCTCCTTGGGGAAAACAGCTTCACAATTCACATCCAGAACCAAAAGATGCTCACGTCATTGTGAGACTGCAGGGCCACTTTCTGGAATCTATCTCAAATGTGAAGGTTCTTCATATTCTTTATCATAGCATAAATTTGAGAATGTTCTAAGTAGAAAATCATAAAATACAGATAGGGCAACATAGACTCTGTCTCTACCAAAAATAAAGTCAGCCAGGCACGGTGGCACATGCGTGTGGTCCCAGCTACCCGGGCGCTGTGGCTGGAGGATCGCCTGAGCCCAAGGGTTCACAGCTGCAGTGAGCCAAGATGGCACCACTGTACTCAGCCACGGTGACCGAACAAGACTCTGTCTCAAGAAAAAAACCAAAACGTCGTACAGCGGCTTGATAGCATGCTGTGCAGGCATGAAAACCAGGCTCTTCAAGTGTAAAGAGCCCTCATGGACCTATCAGAGGAAAAAGACGAATTCCAGAGGCCAAGAAATGAGTAAAGAACATGACACGAGTCTCAAAAAAAAAATACACAAAACCAAAACCATGCGAAGAGCCTCATTCATAAGAAAGTAAACAGGTAACCGTCGTTACGGTTCTCACCCAACCTGAGAGAATCCGCAGACGGGAGCCAGCCCTGAGCAAAGACATCCCTGAAATGCCCTCCAGGGGACATGCACCAAGCCTCCCCAGGCTTGCCTGCGCCCCCGCCTGTGCCTCCCGGTGCTCCGCAGACAGTTTCCACCCACCCAGGGCTGTGGCAACTGGGCATCCAGCACACGTACCGGCCACTTGCCCGTGGCACGCACACTCTTCGGGTCCCCGTGCCGCATGGGGGAATTCTAATAATACTTCAAACTTCTTCATGATTCTGTCTGTTTTGGTCATCTGTGTTGAGTGAGCTGATGGCACTACTCTAATTGCTTTGGGTGCCATGAACCGTGCCCATCCATGTAAGATACTGAGCTTAACTGATAATGCTCCACAGACCAGCCGCTCCCCCGTCCCCTCCTTCTCAAGCCTCCCCATTCCCCGAGACACAACCATATTGAAATCAGGCCCATTCAAAGCCTACAATGGCCTGTAAGCATTCAGGTGAACGGAAGAGTTGCCAGCGTCTCACTTGAAATCAAAAGCGAGGAATGCCTGAGCTTAGTGAGGAAGGCACCTGGAAAGCAGGGGGGGCCGAGCACGGCAGCTCCGGCCTGTGCTCCCAGCACGCGGGGAGGCTGAGGCAGGAGGGTGCCTGAGGCCAGGAGTTCTCTACAAAAAATAAATTTAAAAAAATTAGTTGGGCATGGTGGTGCGTGCCTGTGGTCCCAACTACCTGGGAGGCGAGGTGGGAGGATCCCTTGAACCCAGGAGGTTGAGGCTGCAGTGATCCATGATGGTACCACTGCACTCCAGCCAGGGCAACAGCAGGACCCTGTCTCTAAAAAAAGAAAGCCGGGATAAGCTAAAAGCTAGGCCTTTCGCACCAGCAAGCCATGTTGTGAATGCAAAGAAAAAGTTCTTGAAGGAAATTAAAATGCCACTCCAGTGAAATCACAAATGGTAAGAAAGCAAAACACCCCCACGACTGACTAAGTGACCGGGAGAGAAGAGCTAACCAGCCACAACATCCCCTTAAGCCAAAGCCTAATACAGAGTCAGGTTTCAACTCTTTCAACTCCGTGGAGGCAGAAAGAGGTGAGGAAGCTGCAGAAGAAAGTGAAGCCTGCGAGGCTGGGGCTGCAGGAAAGAGGCCTCTGCGCAGCGTGAAGGTGCAGGGTGAAGCAGCGTCATCCACTGAGATCCAGCTGAGATCACTGATGAAGCCAGGCTCACCGCAGATGACACAGCCTGCTGTGGGAAGACGCCATTTAGGACTTTCACAGCTAGAGAGGAGAAGTCAATGCTGGCTTTGAGGCTTCAGAGGATAGGCTGCCTCTCTTGTGAGGGGCTAACGGAGCTGGTGGCTTTAAATGAAGACAGTGCTCACTCACCATTCAAAAACCCTCGGGCCCCGTCTTTTTATTGAGACAGAGTCCTACTCTGTCGCCAGGGTGGAGTGCAGTGGCACGACCTCGGCTCACTGCAACCTCTGAGTCCCAGATTCAAGCGATTCTCCTGCCTTAGCCTCCCAAGTAGCCGGGACTACAGTCACATGCCACCATGCCCAGATTTTGTATTTTTAGTAGAGACGGGGTTTCACCATGTTGGCCAGGCTGGTCTTGAACTCCTGACTTCAGGTGATCTGCCTGCCTTGGCCTCCCAAAGTACTGGGATTACAGGCGTGAGCCACCGCGCCTGGCCAAGAATGGCTCTAAATCAACTCAGCTTGGGCCGTAGAAATGGCACAGCAAAGCCTGTATGGCAGCCATCTGTGCACAGCACGGTTTATGGAATATTCTAAGCCCACTGTTGAGATCTACAGCTCAGAAAAAAGATTCCTTTAAAATATTAACTGTTTGCTGACTATACTGACAATGCTCAGAGCCTGGTCACCCAAAAACTCTGAGAGAGACGCACATGGAGAGTCACGCTGTTTTCGGGCCTGTAACACCATTTCCACTCTGCAGCCCACGGACCAAGGGGTCGTGTCGACTTCCAAGTCTTACTATTGAAGAAATGCATTTCTAAGGCTATAGCGGCCGCAGACACTGATTCCCATGATGGCTCTGGGCAAAGTTCACTGAAAACCTTCTGGAAAGGATTCAGCATTCCAGATGCCATTAACAACATTGATGATTCATGGGAAGAGGTTAAAACAGCAACATGAACAGGAGTTTGGAAGAAGCTGATCTCAACCCTCATGGGTGACTGAGGAGCTGACGACATCAGTGGAGGAAGTCACTGCGGATGTGGTGGAAACAGCAAGAGAACTAGAATTAGGAGTGGAGCCTGAAGATGGGACTGAATTGCTGCAATCTGAGGATGAAACCTGAACGGATGAGCCAAGAACGTCGCTTACTGAGACGGAATCCAGGCCTGGAGAAGATGCTGTGAACATGTGAAATGAAGCCAAGGGTTTAGAATACTCCACAGACTTAGTTGATAAAGCAGCGGCCGGCTTTGAGAGGGTTATAAAGCTCTATGCGGGTACAATGCTATCAAGAGCACTGCAGCCACAGGAAGCGTTTTTGACAGGGAGTCAATCCACGCTGCAAACGCCATTGTCTTATTTTCAGACATGGCCACAGCCATCCCAGCCTTCAGGCATCACCACTCTGATCAGTCAGCAGCTGTCCACATCAAGGCAAGACCCCACCAGCAAAAGATTAGGATCATTAGCATTTTTTAGCAATGAAGTATTTTTCTTTTCTTTTTTTTGTGAGATGGAGTTTCGCTCTTGTGGCCCCGGCTGGAGTGCAATGGCACAATCTTGGCTCACCACAACCTCCGCCTCCCAGGTTCAAGCAATTCTTTTGCCTCAGCCTCCCAAGTAGCTGAGATTACAGGCATGAGCTACCTCGCCTGGCCAGCAATTAAGTATTTCTAAATCAAGGTAACTACATGTTTTTTTCCAGACATAATGCTACTGCACACTTAACAGACTACAATATAATGTAAATATAACTTTTTTTTTTTTTTTGAGATGGAGTCTTGCTCTGTTGCCAGGCTGGAGTGCAGTGGCGCAATCTCGGCTCACTGCAACCTTCGCCTCCTAGGTTCAAGCAATTCTTCCGCCTCAGCCTTCTGAGTAGTTGGGATCACAGGCGCATGCCACCACGCCCGGCTAATTTTTTGGTATTTTTAGTAGAGACGGGGTTTCACCGTGTTGGCCAGGATGGTCTTGATCTCTTGACCTCGTGATCCGCTCGTCTCGGCCTCCCAAAGTGCTGGGATTACAGGCGTGAGCCACCGCGCCCAGCCAGTAAATATAATTTAGCAGGTGCAGTGGCTCATGCCTGTAATCCCAGCACTTTGGGAGGCTGAGGTGAGCGGATCACCTGAGGTCAGGAGATCGAGATCATCCTGGCTAACCCCTTTAGCAGAGATGGGGCATCTCTATTAAATATACAAAAAAATTAACCAGGCATGATGGCACATGCCTGTAGTCCCAGCTACTCAGGAGGCTGAGGCAGGATAACTGCTTGGGCCTGGGAGGCAGAGGTTGCAGTGAGCCAAGATCACGCCACTGCACTCCAGCCTGGGCAACAGCAAGACTCTGTCCAACAAAAAAAAAAACCAAAAACCACCAAAGAAAAAACCCGTAACTTTTATGTTTACTAGGAAAGCAAAAAAAAAAAAAATCTGACTAGGTTTCCAGGGGTATATGCTTTGACTGTGGCTGGAAGCAAACCTGCTGTATCGCTGAGGCTGGCCTGAAACATGCTGTACCATGAGCATCCGAGCTACCAGAGACGTCGCGGGGGGCAGGCTGGAGGGTGACGGGAAGGACAGATGCTCACAGACACGGGCTGCTGCATGTGACCCTCTTCCTGCCAGGGCATGGGACGTCGGCCATGACGCCGTGACACCCATGAATGACCCGCGGGGTCAGCCTCACCCACAAACCCCTTCAGGAGTAAACAGCCCATGGGGCCCTGAAAGGTGCTGAGGCCACTTCTGCGTGTCAGGCAGAAGAACCAGACAGTAAACAGCACGGGGCATGAACCTGCATCACAAACGCTGATGCCCTGCCAGAGAGGAGGGAAAAGACCCTCTGGAAGCAGGCACCACAAGCACTCAGGATCCGCCGCAGCCCCGAGACACGGGGTCTGTGTCCGTGTACCCGTCATACCACATGAGTGAGTGAGGAAGGCCACTGCAGCCAGACCTCAGCCTTGGACTCGGAGCTGGGACCGCTGAGCACACCCAGCCCTTCCTTCCTTCTCTGCGTAGAGAGTGCCCTATTACAGGTATGTGTGAAACAGAGACGGGCCCCAAGGCCACAGCGGCTGCGTGTCCCCGGAGCCCCGTCCTCGTTGGGGCGTGGTCATACCTTCCGTGGCTGGCATGGGGGTGGCAGCTGATGCCGCAGTCTCGGTCCAGGCAGCCCATCCTCCCAGCAGGTCGGGGTTGCTGGATGAGGCCACCATCTTGGTGGGTTCTCCTGGCAGATCCCCTGGGAAGAAGGAACCGGAAGAGAGCACACTTTGGTCTCAGCAGCAAGCGAGTATCTCAGCGCACAGCTGATGTCTTCACGCGGCAGGCACCAGGCCGTGCTCAGGCCCCGGGAGACAGCACCTCATGAACCCAGGCCCAGCTGAGGCTGGACGGATGGCCTCTCTCTTCCTGATGGGCCTGAGGACTCAGCCAATCACGCAGAGATGACTGAGTGGACGTAGGACACCAGCGGGAGGAGCTGCTGGCGGGCGAGGCTGAGAACAAGCATCTGCGGTTCCCATACAAAAGAGCTTGTCCAGACCCCACTTTCTGCAGCACCCACTGCCATCCCCACGGCCTGTGTTCCAGCTGCTCCTAAAACCCGCCACAGCCCTCAGGGGCTCCCATCTCTCAACAGTCACCGCCATCACCCCAGAGCGCACTGTGGGCCACGCTGCTGCCTCCTCGGGAGAGAGAACCTGGGCTGCCTCCCTCAGGACCACACTGGAGAGACAGCCCAGCTCTCTCCCTGGGCCTGGCCCCACAGGTGTCTGTCTAAACAAGCCACGCTGTGCCCTAGGCCCGGCCTCCTCCCCATGGACACAGCGCCCCAAGGCCCCTGCTGCACTCAGACCAGGCCAGCTTCCTGGACCCCGGACCCTGGACCCCTGACTACATCCCTCTGACCTCTCGGCCCCACACAAGCTCTGGGTGCAGGTGGCCGTCTCTGCTAACAGCTGTGAGCCCTGGGCCTGTGAGGGCCCAGAACCTGTTCCAGGTTTGGCGAGGGTTTGGGGAGACAGAGCAGGGAGCAGTCTGTCCTGACCTCGGGGATGTCCTGCAGGACCCATGGGCCACCA
This sequence comes from Sapajus apella, assembly GCF_009761245.1. Lineage (NCBI taxonomy): Eukaryota > Metazoa > Chordata > Mammalia > Primates > Cebidae > Sapajus > Sapajus apella. The sequence goes on from NW_022437025.1 coordinate 789,875, forward strand.
GGAAGGGCACGCAGAGGCCACAGTTCAGCCTCATCGCTGCTGGAGGCCCACAGCTCTGCTTCCAACACAGGCTGTGGTCCTGAGGGAACAGGCTACTGGGAGCCGGCTGCCATGAGAGGCGCTCACCCAGGTGCAGGAAGTCGGTGCTGCAGGCCAGGGGCGGCGCACTGTGGGCAGACGGGAAGGACGGGACGGCCGCAGAGTCTGAGTTGAGAAACTCGTCGAAGAGATCAGGACTGGAGCAGGGCTGGGGGACGGTGTCTGAAGACAGCAGCAGTGGGCCGAAGGGGTCGGCTGCGGGGACAGGCGGGGATGGGGAGGACAAAGGACCCAGCTCTGGGCCACTCCAGCTGAGCAGTCCAGAACCCACAGCTGCCCTCTCAGGGAGACCGAGGCAGTCAGCCCAGGGCCTCCCCACGCCCCACGCCTCAGGATGACTTTCCCATGGACGCAGCAACATTGCTCAGATGGAAGAGCTGGCAGTGTCTAGCCCGTGAGCTCAGGCAAGCAGCGCAGAGCCAGCCCCAGCCGTGACCCAGAGGCGGCTCCCGGGGGAGGCGGGGGAGGGCATGTTCCCTTCCTTCAAAAGCCTTCCAGACATTTCTACGTGGTGAGAATGACTGAACCTCATCACTCCTCTACTGTGAAGCCACTCGCCATCCACAGAAACACGTACCAGCAGCGGGGGGCCCTCCTCTAGGGGTGCTCTGCACACTCAGGGGAGGGTCCGGACTTGCCAGGAGCAGGGGGGCCTCGCCAAGCAGATCCTCCGGGGACCCCTGGGAGGCGGCCTCAGTGGGCCCGAGGAGGCAGCTGAGCAGGTCGGTGTTGCTGGAGGGGGCCCCGCGGGCCTGCGGGAGGAGAGCAGGCTCTGCGCCCGCCTCGGGCTCGGAGTGCAGCCCCAGGAGGTCAACCCCGTCTTCCTGCGGCTCAGGCTCTGGCAGTGCAGCTGGCGTTCCCACCTCAAAAATGGAGTCCTGCTGCACCGGCCCCGCTGCTAGGCCGGGGGTGTCCGAGTCGGCCCTGGGCTCCTGGCCCTCGCTGGAGATTGGGGACCCCCCTTCATCCGACACCTCGCTCTCCTCTCTGTCCTCCATCAGGGCAGAGTCGCTCTCCTTGGGAGAGGCTTCTTCTGCACCAGTCTCTGACTCCTTCTCTTCTGTGGAAAGGAAACAAAACCGCAGGCTGGTGAGCCCACACGGCCAGCCCCAGGGTCCCCCCGGTGCAGCTCCCTCAGCTCCTCCTTGGCCCAGGCCTTGGCAAACGCTGCAGAAGCTTATGAGGTTTCCTGCGGCGTCTCCAGCGTACCCCCTCCAGCCTCCTCAAGGGTCTGCCTGCAACTCTCTCCACCTGGGCCTCTGTGGTGCTCCAGGCAGCAGCACCGGGGGAGGAGCACTGGGGGAGGAGCATCAGGGGAAGAGCACAGCGGGGAGGAGCACTGGGGGGAGAAACATGGTGCAGGGGGGAAAACACTGGGGGAGGAGCAAGGGGGGAGAAACACTGGGGGAGGAGCACCAGGGTGAGGAGCATGGGGGGGGAACACTGGGGGAGGAGCACCAGGGGGAGGAGCACGGGGGAGGAGCATCAGGGGGAGGAGCATGGGGGAGGTGCACAAGGGAGGAGCACAGCAGGGAGGAGCATTGGGGGGAAAACACTGGGGGAGGAGCACCAGGGGGAGGAGCATGGCGGGGAGAAACACTGGTGGAGGAGCACAGGGGGAGAAGCACAGGGGAGGAGCACCACAGGAAGGAGCACCGGGGGGAGGAGCACCCTGCTCTGGGAACAGGTGACAGGCAGAACAGCCCTGCTGGGACAGCCGAGGGTGCTGGGACAGGAGGTGGCAGGGATGTTCCCCAGGGTGTCTGTCTGGAGGTGAGGTCCAGTGACGGTGCCCAGGTATTTGTCTGGAAAGCCTGGGGAGGGGCTGGGAGCCCACTGAGGATTGTGGGCAGAGAGGGGTGTAGGATCCCCAGGTGGTGACTGAACGTCCCTCCGCCCAGGCCCTTCCCCTGCACTCAGGGGCCTGGTGGGCAGGGCCCGTGCTGCCGGCCGCCCCAGGCCCACACACTGAGATGAAAAGCTAGGGTCAGCATTTCAGACTCTGTGGACATATTTTTTTCAACAGTTAAAAATATGAGATCATCTTAGCTTGCAAGCCACTAAGGAACAGGCTGGCGTGCTGTGCGCACGGCCCCACTCCAGTACAGCCCAGCTCTCCCCAAGGCCCGTCTCCCAAGATGCTTGCCCTGCCCCAGGGCACCTCTAGACTGGTCCTGTCCTCCGCAAGAGAGCCAGGTCCAGGGCTGTGCCTACCCTGCCAGTCCAGTGTGTGCAGGAAGCGGCTGGTGTCCACACTGCTGCTTGGTGGTGAGTCGGAGTCTGGGGGCTCGGCTTCCGGGGACCCCACCCCAGCATCGTATTGAGCCGTGGAGCCGGGCTGCCGAGGGAGTTCTGGCTTCCCTGCCAGGAGAGAGGGTGTCAGGGCACTGGCCAGCAGCCTCAAGGCAGCACTACCGCAGAGCTGAGAAGTGCAGCCGGGCAGGCGCCAGCACCGTGGCAGGCCAGGCCACCAGGAAAGCACACCAATGACATGACAGGAAAGGGACCTCTGTGAAGAGATTCCTGCTATCCACTCAGATGCCATTCTGGGCCACGTGTGCGCACTCGTGCACAGCACACGCACACACACACAAGGACACTCAGGCATCACACGCCACGTACAGTCACAGCAGATATGAATGCACGCACCACTCATGTGCACGCACACACCACACACACAGGCACACTCCACCCACGTACATCCACGGTACACATGAATGCACGCACCACTCACATGCGCACACACATACCATACACATGGGCACACTCCACCCACATACATCCACAGCACACACAAATGCACGCACCACTCACGTGCACACACACACCACATACACAGGCACACTCCACCCACATACATCCATGCTACACATGAATGCACACACCACTCACATGCACACACACCACACATACGGGCACACTCCACCCACGTACATCCACAGCACACACAAATGCACACACCACTCATGCACACACACACCATACACAGGCACACTCAAACCCATGTACATCCACAGTACACATGAATGCATGCACCACTCATGCACACATACCACACACACTGGCACACTCCACCCACGTACATCCACAGCACACACAAATGCACACACCACTCGTGCACACACACACCATACACAGGCACACTCGAACCCATGTACATCCACGGTACACATGAATGCATGTACCACTCACATGCACACACACACCATACACAGGCACACTCGAACCCATGTACATCCACGGTACACATGAATGCATGCACCACTCACATGCACACTTATCACACACACTGGCACACTCCACGTATATCCATGGCACACATGAATGCATGCACCACTCACATGCACACACACCACACATACGGGCACACCATGTACATCCATGATACACATGAATGCACGCACCACTCATGCATACACACCACATATACGGGCACACTCCACCCATGTACATCCATGGCACACATGAATGCACACACCACTCACATGCACACACACCACACATATGGGCACACCACCCATGTACATCCACGGTACACATGAATGCACACACCACTCACATGTGCACACACATACCATACACATGGGCACACTCCACCCATGTACATCCATGGCACACACGAATGCACGCACCACTCACATGCACACACATCACACACACCAGCACACTCCACCCATGTACATCCACGGTACACATAAATGCACACACCACTCGTGTACACACACACACACACACACCACACACACGGGCACACTCCACCCACATACACGGACACATCACGCACAGGCTGCACATGCAGTCTCTTTCAGGGATGCTGAGGATGCTCAGAAAGAAAATGCAAACACTGCGAACCAAGAGCCGAGGACGAGCATGGCATGGGCGGTGGGTGGCCCTGGGCCCACTGCCAGCGTGTCCTGGGCTGTCTCTTTGAAACTGCTAGGAAATGAGAAGAGTGACAGGAGCAAGGGTTCTGCTGTGTCCACGTGCTGCCAGCAGGCCTGAGGCCTGCAGTGAGAGCGGACATGTATCTGGCACACATGACAAAAACCTGACCCAGACACATACCCAGGGCGAAATCCTGCTTCGCTCCAGGAGTCTGGGTTTCCTCCCTCTGCCTCTGTCCTGCCCGTGGGCCCCACAAACTGCAGCCTCAGTCCTGCTTCCCTGGTGTCCAACACCCAAGACGGAGTCTCTCAAACTTCCTGCGGCCCAAGCTGCTCCAGCCTGATCGCAGCAGCAGGTACAGGTGGCTCAGCTCTGCCACAGCTCAGCCGAAGGGGCTCTTACCATAGAGATACTGGGCAGAGCAGGATGCCCTCGTTTCACCCGTGGGAGCTTACCAAACTTAGACAGAATGTCTTGCTGCTCCTCCCGGCTGGAAAACAGGATCTTGGGGTTCAGCCCCTTCATGCTCAAGTTCTCCCATGGCGGGGCCTCCCGGCTTGGCCTGTCCCTGGGCTCCACCTCCACTTCCAGGTTCACTTGAAATAAATCTGGGTATTTCTCTTGAATGTCGCACGCGTCCAGGTCGTACCTGTGGAGTTACGAGTAGACGCCACTCAGGAAGGCCCCTCAAGTAGTGTGCAAGTCCTTCGAACATTCACTAAAGAAACGTGCACGGAAACACTGCAGCTGCAGGAGGCGGCAGGAGAACCACCAGGGCAGCTGGCCACCCCCGCCTGCCAAAGCTGGAGCCGTGGGAGCCAACCCAGCAGCCGTCCCAGGAACCCACAGAGTGTCAGAACCCGGGTCACGGCCCCAGAAGAGCATCATTGCACCTGCTCCTCGGACGCCACAGTGGGGATGCCTGAGGCTGTGTTCAAGACAGAGGGGCACTGGGCTGGGCCACAGCGTTTCCCCCAAGTCCAGGGGAGGCCGCGTGCTCAGAGCAGACAGGACAATGCCCCACAGCCTGTGACACAGGTGCCCAGGCAGGCAGCTCTGAGGTGGGACCCCAGGGTTCCAGGGCAGGCACTGGCCCTCACCCCCAGCACACAGCCTTCGGCCACCCTGCAGCTCAGAGTGAGCACGCTGGGGTACTGTGTCATAAAAATGACAATGTCTGCCCTGACAAATCCACAGCTGTTAACAGATGCCCCTAAAACCAAGACCTCTAGAATCTGGCTGCCAGGGAATTAGGAGGGTGATTCCGGGGGAAACAGCCGTGTCTACCAGGGGGCTACGGAGGGAGCACTGGCTGAGCCCCGTGCTCAGCTGTGGGGAGCAGAAGGAGGGGTCAGTGGGACCCACCAGCGTGGAGAAACCTCATCTCTACTAAAAATACAAAATTAGCTGGGCATCGTGGTGCATGCCTATAATCTCAGCTACTCAGGAGGCTGAGGCAGGAGAATCACTTGAACCTGGGAGGCAGAGGTTGCGGTGAGCTGAGATTGCGCCACAGCACTCCAGCCTGGGCAACAAGAGCAAAACTCCGTCTCAAAAAAAAAAAAAAAAAAGAATGGTGGCCATTTCCTGGGCAACACACTGTGCCAGCATCTGCAGGGCCAGAAGTGCCCAGAGCAGGGTGGGGAATGGCTGAGGGAGGGTGGGGAGATGGGTGCGGTGGCCTGTGTGGCTCACAGCCGTGGCTGCCTTTAACTGTCACTTCTCCGAGCTCCACACATGCTTCAGATGTGTGAAGACCTCTAGCTTAACCCCTCCTGCTCGCCCCCTAAAACATCATCTCCCTGCACAAGGGGAGGGCACCCTGCGCTCCCCATCCGCAGTGGCCGACCTCACGCAAAGCAGCGCCCCTCAGTGCCCTCTCAGGGCTCTGGGCAGAGGTGGCCACAGCAGTAGCCAAGACGGATGTGCACTCCAGCCGAGGCCAACACAAGCATCCCTCCGCGCCCCAGTCTCTTCCTGTGCTGCTGTCCGCAGTCGGGGGCAGCAGGGACAGCACGGTGGCGGCACGGCTGGTGCGGAGATGTGGAGGCAGCAACGTATGCAGAGGAGCCAGCAGGCACCAGCAGAGAATCCAACGGCCACTGCAGGGGAGACTCAGACCTGGCTACCAACAAGGAGAATGGAGGGGCACAGCGGGAGGGTCTGTGCAGGGAGGCAGACTTGGGTTCTGGGACAGACCAAGCTCGGGCAGCCCAGAGGCAGTGCCACTCATGCCCAGCCTCCCTGCCCCAGCTGCCCCTGGAGATGGCCCTGGGCACTGGGGCTGCAGGCTCAGCTCACCCAGCCTGGCGCTGAGGGCACAATGAGGTCTGTGAGCAGGGCTGGCCACTCCCGAGAGCCCTGGACTGCAGAGGACACAGCCTGCAGGCTCCTGCCAGACCAGCTCCAAGAGGACAGAGGGGTCTCCCAACAGGCTTGGCTGCTACACAGAAATGCTGAGCTGTGCCACGGCGGCAACCCTGTGCCCTCACCCATGCACAGTGCAGGCTCGCCTTGCAGGACCCACGCACATTCCGCGTGCCCCTCTCCCGCTGCCCCGTCT
>NW_022437025.1:796431-800317 GCF_009761245.1 Sapajus apella
CGCTGCCCCGTCTAAACCCTCACCCAGGCACAGTGCAGGTTCACCGCACAGGACCCACGCACATTCCGTGTGCTCCTCTCCCGCTGCCCCGTCCTAACTTCAAATTTAGCCATCTCATTAAATCCACGTGTTCATTCTGACCGTGTATAGGTTCCTGAGGATTTCTTGCTGAAAACCATCATGCTGCCTGTGAGAAGCAACACCGGAAACTTCCAATCCTTCTGCCCTTTCTTTTTCTTGCCTTACTGCACTGGCTAGGACTGACCATAAGATATCGGATAGTGAGGCTGAAACTCTTGCTCTGTTTGTGCACTCAGGAGACAAATGTGCAACTAAGTCACGATCAGCTGTGTGCAGGCTTTAGGGTTTCGGTGCCTGCTCTTCATCAGCCTAAGAAAGTTTCCTTCTGTTCCTCTGCTGCGCATTTTGACGAGAAAGGAGCACTCATTCTTATCATGCTTTATCTATGAAAACTTGGCCTGCTTTTCACTTTTGCTCTGCTAACGTAGTGAATGATGGTGACTTTTCAAATGTTAAAACCACCTCCCATTCCTGAAATAAACCAGATGTCAGACATGTTATCCTTGTTAACATAACACTAGATTCTTTAAGCTAATATTTTGTTTAGAATTTTTATATCTATATTCATGAGATCTGGCTTACAATTTTCCTTTCCTACAATGTTCTTTTGTGTGTGCACAATCACGGCTCACCACAGCTTAGACCTCCCAGGCTCAAGCGATTCTCCCAGCTCAGCCTCCTAAGAGCTGGGACCACAGGCGTGTGCCATCGCATCTGGTTGTTTTTAATAATTTTTTGTAGAGATGGGGTCTCACTATATTGTCCAGGCTGGTCTCCAACTTCTGGCTCAAGCGATCCTCCCATCTCAGCCTCTCAAAGTGCTGGGATTACAGGTGTGAGCCAGGTTTTAAATTACAAAATATATTTCTTTAACAGATATTCCAAGTACTTCTTCATGGGTGTATTTTGAGAGGTGTTTTTCAGGTAATTTGTCCATTCTACTCAGAATGGCATTCCTCCAGCACCTGATGCCACCATGGGAATGTCTATGGAACCCCGGTCTCTTCGCCTCCCACCCTGGGAACCAGAGTTCTGTCTCCCTTTCCTGACCAGATTTGTTAAGCATTCACCAACTGATCTTTTCAGATAATCAGAAGAAACATCTCTTGGCTTTACTGACCTTTCCTATAGCATGCTTGCTTTTTTTTTTTTTTGACATGGAATTTCACTCTTGTAGGCCAGGTTAGAGTGCAGTGGTGTGATCTCGGCTCACTGCAACCTCCCCGCCCTGGGTTCAAGCGATTCTCCTGCCTCAGCCTCCCCAGTAGCTGGGATTACAGGTGCGGGCCACCATGCCCAGCAATTTTTTTTATTTTTAGTAGAGACAGGGTTTCATCATGTTGGCCAGGCTGGTCTCAACTGCTGACCTCAGCTGATCCGCCCGCCTCAGCCTCCCAAAGTGCTGGGATTACTGGCGTGAGCCACCGCGCCCAGCCAGTGTGCCTGTTTTTAACTGAGTTCTGTCCCTACCTTTAATTTTTCCATCTACTTTTTTGGGTTTAATTTGCTGTTCTTTCTCTAACTTCCTGAGATAGGAGTTTAGGTGACTGACTTCCGGCATTTCTTTTTTTTTTTTGGAGATGGGTTTCGCTCACAGCCTACTGCAGCCTTGCCATCCCAGGTTCAAGGAATCCTCCTGCCTCCCCAAGGGCTAGAATTATAGCTATGAGCCACTGTGTCCGGCCAAACTTCCTTCTTTTTAATGTATGCATTTAAAGTTACAAATTTCCCCTAAACACTGCTTTAGATGCATCCCACAAATCTGGTAAGTGGTATTTTGATTATCACTCCATTTAAAATACTTTCTCATTCCAACTGTGATTTCCTTTTTGGCACATGGGTTACTTATGAGCACACAGCCTCCGGGTGTTTTCCTTTTACTGATTCCCACTTTACTCCACTGTTGAGATGTTCTGAGACTTACTATACGACCCAACATGGGGTTGACTTTGATAAATACTCCACTTGAACAGATGCCATTTCTCCAAGTATTTGCTGAAGTCAGCAAAACTCAGGTCAGGTTGGTTAAACCTTGTAAAAAAAAAAAACCACCTCCTGGGCCAGGCATGGGGCTCACGCCTGTAATACCAGCACTGTGGGAGGCCAAGGTAGGCAGATCACAAGGTCAGGAATTCAAGAGCAGCCTGGCCAACACAGTGAAACCCTGTCTCTCCTAAAAATACAAAAATTAGCTGGGCATGGTGGTGCATGCCTGTAGTCCCAGCTACTCGGGAGGCTGAGGCAGAAGAATCACTTGAACCCAGGAGGTGGAGGTTGCAGTGAGCCGAGATTGTGCCACTGCACTCCGGCCTGGGCGACAGAGTGAGACTCCATCTCAAAAAGAAAAAAAAGAAAAAAAAAAAAAAAAAAAACAGAGGAAACCAAAACTGCATCCTGATGTTCTTGTCTACCTGTTCCGCTGCCTGGGGAGAGGTGGCCATCAGCATGTGTCTGTCAACGTCACCCCTCATTCTGCCCGCTTGTGCTGCCTGTCCTGAAGCCACCTCACCGTGCTTGCCCCTGGGACGTGGCCCTTCGCCTCCTGCCTTGGTCTATCCTGCCTGATGTCAACACAGTGACACCGCCCTCTTCCTGCTGCCATCGCATGGGAAGCAGCTTTCAGTTATTACACTTGGCGTTTCTTGGTCTTCATATGCATGGTCTTTAAAGCATGGCTCTGGTAAGCAGTGTAGGCTGGAGGATGGACTTGAGCTTTCCCTGTGTGCTGTTTCTGAGTCCAGCCCAGTCAACTGAGTGCTTCTTCCACTCCCCTTCAACGGGATGGCTGATAGGCTCAGCGGGGCACAGGTCTACCAGCTGGCTGTCTTCTACCTACACCCCGTCTGGATGTTTCTTTATCTCTACGTTCTTCTTGCGAGTTAATCACATATTTTTTGTTCCAGTTTTCTTCTCGATCAAATCTTTAATCTGCCCTAGGGATTGGTACATTTCCTGCTTCCTGGTGATGGAACTCTCAAAACATTCACTCCGTTAACCCCCTCCTCTACCGTGTGTGTGTGTGTGTGTGTGTGTGTGCGCACGCGTGTGCGTGCGTGCGTGTGTGTGTGCGCGCGCGCGCCTGTTGGTGCCCCTGTTGTCAATATTTTACTACCAAATAGGTTATAAAACCGACAGGACATTAGTATTGGTATTTTGAGCACCTGGCACTGCTGGTGTAATTTCAGCATCCCTGCTTTTCCTTCTCCTAAGCTGCAGGCTTCACAGCTTTGCCTTGGATAGCGCTGAAATGCAGCAGTTCTGCCAACAATAAACTCTCTCATCCTTTGTTTGGTTGAAGACATCTTTAACTGGATTTCATATTTCAAGGATAAATTCACTGGATATAGAATTCCAGTATTTTTCTCTCAGCACTTTAGAGACAGTTTGTCAAAGTTACCTTCTGATGTCACTGTGCAGGTCATGTGTTCCCACACCTCTGTCTCCATCCCTAGGGGCTGGAAATTGTTCTCTTTGGGTTCCAGCAATTCAACCAGAATGCTCTGAAGTACCAAATCTCTTTTCTTCCTTTTGCTAAAAAAAAAAAAAAAAAAAAGAAAAAAAGAAAAAGAAAAAGAAAAGAAAAGAAATCCTCTTCGGTGTCTGCAGAGCTTCCAATTCCACAGTTTTGATGTCCTCCATCAGTTTAGGAAAAGTTTTGGCCAATGATTTTTCAAGTATTATTTCTGTTCCATTCCATCTCTTCTCCAAGAACTTCAAACAAAATCACCCCAGGCCCTCGTGGTACCAGTGTCTTTCAGGAGCCTTTCTGTACGCGTCTTCCGTCCTCACGAGCCTTTCTGTACGC
>NW_022437025.1:800327-804281 GCF_009761245.1 Sapajus apella
CTCACGAGCCTTTCTGTACGCGTCTTCCGTCCTCACGAGCCTTTCTGCACCTGTCTTCCGTCCTCACGAGCCTTTCTGTACGCGTCTTCCGTCATCACGAGCCTTTCTGTACCTGTCTTCCGTCCTCAAGAGCCTTTCTGTACGTGTCTTCCGTTTTCATGATCATTTCTGCATGTAGCTTCCATCGTTTTTTCTCCATTGGGCTGTCAGAAGATCTTTTCTACCAATTTGCTGTCTGTTCTGCTGACTATTCCACTGCCTAGCATGTGCTGAATCCTTGATTTCGGCTGTAATATTTTTAAGTTCTAGAATTCGCATCTGTCTCCTTTTTATGTTCCAGATCTCTGGTGAAATTACCATCATTTCCCCCACTTTCTTAAATAATCAGTTACCAAAGTCCCTGCCTCCAGCATCTGAATCAGACAGGTCTTTCACCGACATTTTCTTCTTCATCGTCAGTTACTTGGTCTTTAAAAAACTCTTTTTAAGCACCGCCTCCACTGTGGCTGAAAACTAAAAGAACTCTGGGTGTTTTTCTTCTCCAAAAGAGGAAAAAAGAAACAAAATGTTAAAGTTATGAATATGTGAGTTAAAAAAAGAAAAGCGTAAGACACAACAAAGACAAGAAATGTAAAAAAAGAAATGTAAAAACAGAACAGCAGGCAGAAAAGCACAAGAGCACCTCGGTCTCCTGGGGCAGGCTGTCCGGGAGAGCAGTAGGCACCTGCTCTTCCTGAGCTCCCCCAGGCCAGGCCAGCCCCGCTCCCAAGTGTGTAGTCACCTGTGGGGCTGGCCCTAAGATTTCCCTTTGTTGACTGGGTAGGAACCAAGAGACCAGAGCCTGGAACACATCACACCCTGAAGCCAGCTTCTGTCTCAGGACCCCCTGTCGGTTCAACCTCTGGCTCCTAAAACAATGTTTGTTCCACTGTGCCTTGGTGGATAAGCCTGCCTGTGACTGAGTAGAAAGATCTCCAGTTAAATGGGAAGCTGGGGCAGGTGGATCACTTGAGGTCAAGAGATCAAGACCAGCTTGGCCAATATGGTGAAACTCCATCTCTACTAAAAATACAAAAATTAGCTGGGCGTGGTGGTGCATGTCTGTAGTCCCAGCTACTCCAGAGGCTGAGGAGAGAGAATCTCTTGAGCCTGGGGGTGGAGCTGCGGTGAGCTGAGACTGTGGGGGTTATGAGAGCCTGCTCTGCTGCTCACCGCATCTGCACCCGAGCCTGCGGAGGGCAGGTATGCACTGTTGGGTGCCCATGTCAAGAGGACAGGGAACTCACAAGTGCTTGGCACGGCGGGTGGGGTTATCCCTTGACTGTGCTTGTTTACAGAGATCTCTAACATCAGAATGAGCTTCTAGTCAGGACTGCCCCGCATTACCTGCAACCTCCGTCTGGCAGGGCACTCTGCACGCGGCAGGCTCAGGGACGTTTGTGAAGATACAGCTGCCACCTGCTCACACCACACCCAGGTGTTGGGGCAGAGCAGCAGCCACCGGGTCCACCCCAGCAGCCTGTACAGGCGCGGCTCCCAGATGGCCCAGGAGCAGCCCAGTGCTACCAAGCAGCAGTCACAGAGTCCGCCACTCCCCCTGCGGCTCCTGCCACTGAGCCACACGCAGGTGCTGCATTGCTGGGCACCCGCCCATCCCCTCTGGGCACATGTGGCAACAACGTACTTGGCAAATTTCACAGTGGTGGCATTCCGAGGTACAAAGCCCGTGTGGAACTGAATCTGGAACATCTTCATGGATGCCATCTGCAAAGAGAGCAAACAAAACACGAGGGCTGCATGGAGGGTGAATCCAGATCCCGGGGCCACAGGTACACTTTTCCCAACAGACGAGCTCTGGGAGCTGTTTGTGGCACTGGAGATGTGGATGATGCCCTGTGCCACATGCTGTGGGGGAAGCGGGATAGGGTCCGTGTATGGCGGGTGGTCCCAAGGAGAAGGCACAGGCCCACAAGCTGCTTCGTGGGGCTGCCGTGGGGACTGCCCAAGTGGACCCTCAAACTCAGTATTGACAGGAGGCGCCAGGCTTTTCAGGCTGAGATCCTGCCACGGTGAGTGCGCAGAGTGAGCAGGCATAGTCGCCACGTGGGGCAGTCACCACATGAGGGCAGACAGCACTCACCACGCAGTGAGCACCCCGCAGCCCTCAGCAGGAAGTGGAGCCCCCCAGAGGCCAGGGTGAGTGGGGAGCACCCGGCAGGCCCCAGGCTTCCTCACCTTGGCCTGCAGCCGGCCACCCAGGGTGGACCGGGCGTGATAGATGACGATGAGCACGTCTCCTTGCACCGTGATGCCCAAGGGAATGACTGCTTTCCCATCCTCGATCTTAAAATCCCTAAGAACAGAATGAGGAGAGAAAAACTAAACAAAAAGCCCCAAAAACCAAACAAATGAAAACAACAAAAAACAGAAGGATGAGAAATTGCCCACTCAGGTAAAACGTGTAATATTCAATAAAGAATGACCCCCACAAACGAAAACCCCGACAAGAATCCTGCAGTCTCCTAGACGCTCAGATCTATGTGATCCCCCGTGCTGGCCCAGTTCCCAAATGACCTGCCGCAGGCACTAACGTTCCAAACACGTGCGCTCCGGCAAGGCCAGGGTTCCTCTTTAAGGTTTTCCGGAGGGGTGAGAGTAGGGAGCACGGCGCCGGCTGCAGGGGCACTCACCGCATCTTGTCGTACTCCTGGGAGGTGCTGGCCACGCGCTCGTCCCCCACGTAAACCTCGCAGAAGGGCCTGCAGCCGCTCCTCTGCTTGCTGAACAGTGGCACGGGCGTCATGACCACGGCCCTCACCAGGATGGGCTTGCTATGAGGCGTGATGGGCTCCTCTGCCACCATGTCACACATGTACTCGATGTACCTGCGGGCAGGCGTGCCGTGTCACCACATATATAGTTATATATAATAGTCACATGTGTAGTTATATGGATGTCGTTTTATATACATAGTTAACGTGTGTGTGTGTATCTGCCTCTCTACACATATTTATATACGTGTACGTATGTGTATATATACACATACGTACACATATATAAATTCGTGTATCTTTAAGACAGGGTCTTGCTCTGTTGTTCAGGCTAAAGTGCAATGGCATGATCACAGCTCACTGCAGCCTTGATCTCCCAGGCTCTAGTGATCCTCCCACCTCAGCCTCCCAAGTAGCTGGAACTACAGGCATGCACCATCATGCCTGGCTAATTTTTGTAGAGACAGGTTTTCACCATGTTGCCCAGGCTAGTCTCAAACTCCTGGGCTCTGATCCACCAGCCTCAGCCTCCCAAAGTGCTGGGATTACAGGCGTGAGCCACCACGCCCCACCCTAGTTAAAAATATTTTTAAATTTCTTGTGATACTCCCACTTTCATTCATGGGTTATTTAGAAGTTGTTTGAGGCTGCACAGTGGCTTACGCCTGTAATCCCAGCATTTTGGGAGGCCAAGGTAGGTGGGTTGCCTGAGCTCAGGAGTTCAAGATCAGCCTGGGCAACATGGTGAAACCCCATCTCTACTAAAAATACAAAAATTAGCCGGGTGCGGTGGTGTGCACCTGTAGCCCCAGCTACTCGAGAGGCTGAGGCAGGAGAATGGCTTGAACCTGAGAGGTGGAGGTTTAGTTTTCCAGAAATCCTTCTGATATTTTTAGTTTTATTCCACTGTGACCTGAGAGCATAGCTTACGTGATTTCAAATTTTAAAAATTTATTGAGGTGTGTTTATAGGCCAAAATCTGATCTTTCTTCTTGCATTCCACGTGCGTTTAAAAGAAATGTGCATTTTCTGTTGTTGGGTGGAGCGTTCTAGAGATGTCAGCTTCCTGGGTTGGTGTGTTCAGTTCTCCTGTATCCCTCTGTTGTTGGGTGGAGGGTTCTAGAGATGTGTCAGCCTCCTGGGTTGGTGTGTTCAGTTCTCCTGTATCCCTCTGTTGTTGGGT
>NW_022437025.1:804291-811244 GCF_009761245.1 Sapajus apella
TGTTGGGTGGAGCGTTCTAGAGATGTGTCCGCCTTCCAGGGTTGGTGCGTTCAGTTCTCCTGTATCCCTCTGTTGTTGGGTGGAGTGTTCTAGAGATGTGTCCGCCTTCCTAGGTTGGTGGGTTCAGTTCTCCTGTATCCCTCTGTTGTTGGGTGGAATGTTCTAGAGATGTGTCAGCCTCCTGGGTTGGTCTGGGTCAGATATGTTGAAAAGCCATGAACTTGAAGCTGGTCCAGCTGGCAGCCCCGCGGGTGCAGTGCTCTGCACATCTCTCCACCCCTCCAAGGAAGGAGCTGTGGGGACCTGGTGGGGTCACGGAAGCCCAGCCACACGCCACAGGGAATGACTCCCTGGTATCAGATGCCCCCTGCTGAGCAGGCCCCACCGCACTGGCCTGGGGTGCCAATGGCTTTCAGCTCCATGCATGAAGGGAGGGGCTCCCTACTTTGCACTCCACTTCCTGGGGTCACATAAGATGCAGCTGGGTGGGGCGGTTACGATCTCCTCCCCACCAAGGCTGTGAGCATACGAGGTGGGGCCCTCCCTGGGGATCCACAGCAGCAAGAATGGGCTTCTGACCCTTACCCTGCCGACAGGCTGCGCACCCCTCCTACAGGGTGCACGTCCCATCCAGAGGGGATGGAGAATGGGGAGTCCCTCGAAGCTTGGGCCTCTCCTCTTCCCTCATGGTGGGGTCATGGGGCCGGCCTTTGCTCTGTGGTCCATGTCAAGGCCTGCTCTTTCAGAGGCTGGGAGGCTGCTCCAGCCTCACCAGGTCCTTACTGAGACCAAGGTCAGGGAGGCTTTACTCTGGGAAGGACTCCTTGGACGTGGACACCTGCAGCCCCGAGAAACAGCCTTCTCCACGCAGCCAGGGAGAGCCTGCTGTGTACTGAGGCAGAGCTGCACGGAAGCCCACATTTGGCAGGGCCCCGAGCACCCTGCCACCATCCTCACGTTTGAGCAGCGTCAGGCGGTCGACACAGCATTTTCACACTCATCATCGACTAGAGCCCACCAGAGGGCTCCCACGGGAGGGACAGAACTGAGCCAGTGAGGAGCCGCCCCTGCCCCGCCCAGAGAGCACAGGCCCACGAGGCTACGTGGCACCTGCCAGAGAACCTCCATCCACCCGGATCTGGGCAGGTGCTAGCCCACAGCAGTCAGCACCACCACGGCCGCGGGCCCACCCTCCCTGGGCTCTGTGGACATAAGTCTGCAACTCGGCCACGGCTTAGCGAGGTCGGGCCTGCCATTCCCACCAGTGCCTGCGCGGCACTGACAGACCCTCCAGGAGACACCGCAGTGAGGGCAGCAGTGCCACATGGGCCCACAGAGCTGTCCCTGGGGCCATGCAGTACCTTTTGTGGGATGGCCAGATGCCTGGTGGGCAGCGCTTCATGCTGAACATGTACACGGCGGCCTCCGCGGTGCTGAAGAGACGGCAGAAGCACAGGAAGGAGCAGACGGCCACGGCAGACGCAGCTCTCCCATCCTAGGACAGACAGACATGCTTATGCACATCTCACATGTGCAGGACGAGGGCTCGAGGGTCCTCAAGGGTCCTACCCGCCCCGTGGCTGCGGGGACACAGGGCTGTTCCCGAGGCTGGGATATGTTTAGGAACCTATATAACGTGACTGCCGAGGAAAGGATGGAGCCCGACAGAAGATTCCCTGAGGAAGAACGGGGCTGGCATCTCTGCAGCAGGCTCTGCTGATGCCCCATACCCTCGCGGGCAACCCCTCATGAAAACCTCAACTCCACCCACCACAGCGGCAGCTGCCACACCCAGGGAGGCTCAACCACCACCAAGCCTTGTACTGCAAATGGGGAACCTGAAACTGGAGAGGACTCTTCAGTGGCTGCCGCGCAGGAAGGGAGGCGGGCGCCCCACAAGGCAGAGTGACCTCCACATGGGCATGCAAATTGGGGCCACATGGAGAGGGGAGGGCAGGGCCACCTGGCAACTGCCCCTCCAGACCCAAAGCCCCCAAGCACAGAGATTTCTTCCATGTCCCAGGGTGAATAACAGGCCCCAGCTCGTGACTGCCGCTCAGATTTTGTTGAACTACGGGTGAAATCATGCACTTCAGTGGAACCACGGGACCAGGGCGTGGCTATGAACTTCAGTGGAACCACGGGACCAGGGCGTAGCTATGAACTTCAGTGGAACCACGGCACCAGGGCGCGGCTATGAACTTCAGTAGGAGCACAGCGCCAGGGCGCGGCTATGAATTTCAGTAGGAGCACAGCGCCAGGGCGCAGCTACGAACTTCAGTAGGAGCACAGCGCCAGGGCGCAGCTATGAACTTCAGGAGCACAGCGCCAGGGCGCAGCTGTGAACTTCGGTACAAACATGGCGCCAAGGCGCAGCTATGAACTTCGGTAGGGCGCGGCTGTGGCTCACCATGCAGTGCACGACGCAGACGTTCTTGTGGTCCTGCCGCAGCCAGGCGTGCATATTCCTGCAGATGTTGTAGAGGGTGTGCAGGTGTGGGGCCCGCCGCGCCGCCCAGCCACACTCGGAGACCTGTGGGGACAGGGCACGGTGACACGGGCAGCAGAGGAGCCACACCTGGCCTCGGGTGGATCGGAGGGATGGCCTGCTTGAAGTGCAGGGAACTCAGCTGGCTGGCAGCGTCAACAGCGTCCTTCTGTGTGAGAGCCTCAGCGGCGGGACCTGAGCACCAGCTGCCACTGGCCTTGCAGAGGGAGCTTAGTCAGCTGCTCCTGGGCTTTCGGTCTTCTGTATGCTGACAAGCGTCTTGTCAGAAGGGAAAGCCTCGGCCTCCAGCACCCTCTGGCAGGCGGGAAGCAGCAGGAGCCGGGGTGTCCAGGTTCCCGTCAAGCAGCACTCTCAGCACAACACAGACCCCACCTCGCTCCCTCCTGCTCCACGCCCTGCAGCCCCTCAGGAGACCTCTGGCCGCCCCATCACGGCCCCACCTTGGCCAAAGCCTCCAGCTGCACCCCTGCGCTGGAGTGGGAGGAAGCTGCCACAGCTGCACCCAGACCAAAGCCTGCGGCCACACACCCGGTTATGAAACCTGGAGGGCCGGTAGGTCCTTGGAGACAGGTTGTAGACGGCATAGTGCCCCGCGTGCTTCGAGTCCAAGAACAGCCGCACGTCTTCGATGTTGTTTTTGAGTGCTGACTCCACACCTTCGGCCGGGAACGACATCACTGAAACAAGCAGGCCTGTTTCAGACGCTGTCCCTGGAGACGGCGCACCTCGTGGCCAGGGGGCTGCCGAGGCCTTGCTGCTCCTGACGTCCCCATTAAAGTGCAGCCTCTGGCAGCTCCACCAGCCACTGCCCACACAGCCGGCCTATGCGGGCCCCTCACCCTTCACAGATTCCCGGCCTGGGACGACCTAGGAACAGAGACCCAGCCACACGCCTGCCAGCCAGAGACCTACGGGCACAGACCCAGCCACACGCCCGCCAGCCAGAGACCTACAGGCACAGACCCAGCCACACGCCCACCAGCCAGTGACCTGGGGCACAGACCCAGCCACACGCCCACCAGCCAGAGACCTACGGGCACAGACCCAGCCACACGCTTGCCAGCCAGTGACCTGGGGCACAGACCCAGCCACACGCCCACCAGCCGGAGACCTACAGGCACAGACCCAGCCACACGCCCGCCAGCCGGTGGCCAACACGTCCCGAGACAGCTTTCTGATGCCTGCCCGGTCTCCAGGCGTCAGGATAAGCAACCGTGATGCCTGGTGCACAGAGGCCTCGGTTTCCCAAGACACGGGCTTGCGTTGCTCCCAGCAGGACCTCAGAGGCACCAGGCCGGCGCTAGCCCTGTCCACTGCTGTGCCAGGAGGCGCTGGGCACAGGCCGCCCCGTGTGTCTGTGGCCACGGAGAAGACTGGAGCCTAAGTACCTGTGCCCTGACACACAGCAGGGACACGCTGTGCACACACGGAAGGGCCAGGGCACGTCCCACGGCCTCACATGGCACACGTACCCGCAATTCTGGATGTGATGTAAGATATGTCCAGGTCACCCTTGGCGTAACTGGAATTAAAAAGAAGAGAACTTGGTTATGATGAGAAACACTCTGTAGCGAAATCACAGGGCTGAAGCCAAGGCCTGAGGCCTGGAGAACCTGTGGAGCTCTCACTGTGGAGGCTGCATCTCACAAGGAGCATGTGGGACGGTTTCTGGGTATGTGTGTGCTGCAGAGCTGACCCCTAGAGAAGTGGATGGAAATGAGGGCCTGCAGGTAGTGGTGGCGTGGGTGAGACGGGGGACGTCCGCTGTCTGGCTGTCCCCTCCCCTCTGCCCTCCAGGGAGGTACGGCCCAGGAGGCTGGGAGAAGGCCGGCAACACCAGTGGAAGGAGAGGGCCGGAGAGCAGAGGTTGCTTGGACGATGGTCACAGGTCGTGCCAGGCTCCAGGGTGCTTCCTGGACCTGGTGGTCGTAGCAGTGGGAAGCCAGAAGCCACTGGAGGCAGAGAGGAACCCTGCCCCCAGCCAAGTGCCTGGAGACCCCCTGCTGTGGCCACAGCCAACTCCCTGCAGGCTAGCCTGCCTCCCAGGGCAGAGCAGGCTGGAAACTGCAGGGACGGGAAGGCCGGGCTAGGAGCAACCTCAGCTAGGCTGATTGCCGATGGGCCATCCCCCTCAGGGGTAAGCCCGGGACTCGGAGAGAAATCCCAGAAGAAGGTCCAGAGAGATGAATGACCCAAACACACACAATCAAACCCTGACATGAAAGCAGCCGTGCAGTCCAACGTTTTAAAAGCTTGTCTAAACCCACAGAGCAGGTGCTGACTTAGGACATGGGTCTTCCTAAGCAACAAGGGAAAGCAGGAGGGAGGCACATGAGCCTGGCACTCGAGCACTTTGCAGCATAGGACGCTGGGCAAGAAACAAGTAGGCCGCACCAAGCGTGGCTACTGGATCCATCATCTCATCAACAGGAAAAAACCAAAAATGGGGGCCGAGCACGGTGGCTCACGCCCGTAATCTCGGCACTTTGGGGCCGAGCATGGAGATCACCTGAGGTCAGGAGTTCCAGACCATCCTGGCCAACATGGTGAAACCCCCGCTCCCCAGCACCACAGGAGGCAGGGGCCAGCACAGGGAGCTGACACGCCTTGAGCAAAGGTGGGCGCTGTGAGCCACGGACCCACACGTGTCTTACCCACCCCTGCAGCCCGAGGAGGCATGAACCTGGCTGTGCTGTCCTCAGGCATGTGTGCAAGGGGTGTGTGTGTGTTAGGGCTGAACCAAACACTGAGAGGAGAGAAACCAGGCCCCAGACACAGGGCACAGGCCCCGAGGCCCTGGTGCCCAGACCCCCAGGCACCAGGGCTTCAAAGCCACCCCAGTCCCCACTCCTGGACTTGTCCATGGGGAGAGCCAGAAATGCAAATGAATCCACTGTCTTTTTTTTTGAGGCAGGGTTTTGCTCTGCCCCCCAGGCTGGAGTGCAGTGGTGCGATCCCAACTCACTGCAGCCACAAGCTCCTGGTCTCAAGCGATCCTCCCACCTTGGCCCCCAGTGCAGCACGCCATTTCACCCAGCTACTTTTTATTTTTGTAGAGACGGGGTCTCGCTGTGTTGTCCAGGCTGGTCTCAAATTCCTATCTTCAATGGATCCTCCCTCCTCAGCCTCCCAAAGAGCTGGGATTACATGAGCCACCGTGTTCGGCCACCTCATGAGCATCCAGGCCCAGCCAGAACTGACTGTGGTTTCTAAGTCAACGAACACAAGTCTAGGCAGCTTTATCTGCCTCAAGCATGTGGCGTGAACAGAAGGCAGATTCAAACGGCAGGCCTGCCCTCAGCTGGCACCTAGGGGGTGTTGGGAGGGTTCCCACTGTCCCCTGACGAACAAGTGGCAGCTGGCTGTGCCTGAGTGCTGTGCACACTCAAGCCAAACTGTGTCCTCTGCGGCCTGGAACCCATGAGTCCCAGCAGAGCCGTCTCTAGGACCAGCCCCTGGGACCTTAGACTTCCAGCAGACAGCAGCTTCCACCATCCTCACAGCTGCTGGGGAGGGGAGCATGGGCTGGAGACCCCCAGGGAGGACCGTGGGAGCTGTGCCCAGGACCCTGGATGCCCCACACGCCTCCTGCCTCTGCTGACTCTGTTCGGCGCCGTCCCCACAATTCACTGTGGCTGTGGAGACCACGAGTCTTCTGAGGAATCAGGCAGCCGGGGGTGCTATGGGACACAGCACCCATCCCTTTCCTCCAACGCTGAAAGTGACTGCTCTTAGTGACTTTCACACACGGCTTTGCTGTACATCCTCTCTGTCCGTTTCCACTCTGATCCCAACATCGCTGTTGCCAAGACGACACTCAAGAGTCTCTCGTCCCCCTGGGGCAAGGCCAGTCCTGCTGCACTTCACATGCAGAACTACCAGCCAGGACCCTGCAGGAGCCACAGCCCTGGGACCGGTGGGCGGTGGGCTGGCCCCTGACAGATGGAGCTTCCTCTGATCTTCCGACAGCCACAACTCAGGCAGGCGACGTCACAGAGGTGGCCAAAGGTGCGAGCGAGCTCACGCCCTGCTCTGGGGACATGCAGGCCCACTAAGAACAGGTTTCTCTCTACAAAAGGTTGCACAGACATGAGGCGCACAGTTAATGGCACCACACAGCCAAACGTGGAGCACACATGGATACACACAGCTCACACAGGCACTCACACACATGCTGACGCATGCACACCGCTCACACTCAGGCACTCGTACACATGCTGACGCATGCACACCGCTCACACAGAGGGACTCGTACACATGCTGAGGCGTGCACACAGCTCACACTGGCACTCATACACATGCTGACGTGTGCACACCGCTCACACACAGGCACTCGTACACATGCTGAGGCGTGCACACCGCTCAGGTACTCGTACACATGCTGACGCGTGCACACCGCTCACACTCAGGCACTCGTACACATGCTGACGCGTGCAGACAGCTC
>NW_022437025.1:811254-834023 GCF_009761245.1 Sapajus apella
ACACATGCTGACGCGTGCACACAGCTCACACACAGGGACTCGTACACTTGCTGACGTGTGCACACCGCTCACACACAGGGACTCGTACATATGCTGACGCGTGCACACAGCTCACACAGGCACTCGTACACATGCTGATGCGTGCACACAGCTCACACTCAGGCACTCGTACACATGCTGACGTGCACACAGCTCACAGTTCACAGACATACAGGCACTCCTACACATGCTGATGTCCATGGATCACACACAGGCACTCGTACACATGCACATAGCTCACACATATGCACACATGCTCACACATGCATATGCTCATACACACACATGCACATGTGCAGTCTCATAGCTCACACGAACATTCAAGCACCAGCACACATGCTGACACCAACACTCACACACATGCCCATACATGCTCACATCATATGTACACATCCTTACACACACACACACACACCAGCATTTAAACACGCACAAGTGTTCACACACATACATGTTCATAACGCCCATGTCCTCACACAGTCACAGACACATCCTTACACATGGGCACACATGCACCCACGATCACATGTGCATAGACGCTGGGCCACATGCCGGCACAAGGGCACACGTCTACCTGGTGCTGAAGACACAAAACAGCGATCACAGCACAAAGGAAAGAACAAAGGAACACGGCGGAAGGTGTCGCCGGCTGTAGAAGGAATGCAGTGTCCATGACGGGCTGCATGTGGCTCCCACGTGACTGGTGTCAACCCAACCCAGCTCCTAGGTTGTTTCCTGACACAGCCGACACCCTTGAGCTGGCATGTCCTCAGGGACAGATGAGCAGCCAGTGTGTTCCTGGGCATCCAGCTCCTCCAGAAAACCCAGCACACAAACCCCAGGACACAGAGGCCGCACTCTGGAACACTTCCAGTGTGCTGTGAGCAGAGGCTGCCGGGCCCGTGGGCCGATGTCAGGGGCCAGGGGCCACCCCCACACAGACACGCCCTCTGATGGCCCAGCCAGAGGGAGACTTCCTCCCACCACACGCTCAGACCCACCCACTTGGCCTAAGTCTGAGTAACAAGGGCTTTAACTCAGGGGACTGCCTCAGTGAGGCATCACCACAGCTGTTTCACCCAATTTGCAGCAAAGAGTCCCAGGAACAGCCCAGGAGCACCCAGTGTGAGGGGCATCATCACAGCAAGTGGAGGGTGGGCCCAGGCATCTCCACAGCAGGGCCTTGCCCCACAGGAGTCAAAGGAAAGGGATCTGCCCAGCTTGGGGTGCTGGGCTCATTCCGACTCCCTGGGACAAAGAGGTGATGCTGTCCCATGCCTTGAGGGCTCCTGTGGAGCCAGCTGTTCCACCGCAGCTGGGGAGCGAGAACCGGGACTGAGCCTGGAACGAGCACAGCAGGTCCAAGGCCCTGGGGCCTCACACTTACTTGGCAACAGACTGTATGACCTTGGACGAGGTGTCCCTGAGGTTGGTGAAGAGCCGCTCCGTCCCACCCCGCAGAATGTCCAGGAAGCCGCCATAGGGCTGGTCGTACTCCGCCAGGGCCAGGCCTGCAGGGAGACAGTCTCAGCAGGCCACAGGTGCTCTGTCCCACCTCCCCAGGTGCACGATGCCAGGTGGCACGGCCAAGCCCCCCACCCACACACACCCAGCGGCAAGCCAGGCTGCAGCACTGGCAGGTCTGACCCTGTCCTCAGCCTTTCCAGAGACCCACGAAGTGGCCAATCTGGGTGTGGAGGTCTATGGGGCTGCCTCAGCACAGCCTGGGCTGGAACTCTGTCTGCCAGGACAGGCCAGTCTCATGGCCACAGCTTCAGGCCACCACCACCACAGACAGGAACACAGGGTGGCAGCCCCTGACCTGGAGGGTCCTGGGAGTGAGGTCTTCACAGGTGGCTTTGGCAGCATGAGTTAGTGTTTAAAAAAAAAAAAAAAAAAAAAAGGGAAACCCTGTCTCTACCAAATATACAAAAATAGCTGGGCGTGCTGGCGCATACCTGTAATCTTAGCTACTTGGGAGGCTGAGACAGCAGAATTGCTTGAACCATGGAGTTGGAGGTTGCAGTGAGCTGAGATCGCACCACTGCACTCCAGCCTGGGTGAGAGACCAAGACTCCATCTTAAAAAACAACAACAAAAAACAAAGAAAAAACAGGCCAGGCGCGGTGGCTCACACTTGCAATCCCAGCACTTTGGGAGGCTGAGGCGGGCAGGTCACGAGGTCAAGAGATCAAGACCATCTTGGCCAACATGGTGAAACCGTTTCTCTACCAAAAATACAAAAATTAGCCGGGCATGGCAGTGCATGCCTGTAAGCCCAGCTACTTGGGAGGCTGAGGCAGGAGAATCATTTGAACCCAGGAGGCGGAGGCTGCAGTGAGCCGAGACTGCGCCATTACACTCCAGCCTGGTGATAGAGTGAGACTCCGCCTCAAAAAGAAACAAACAAACAAAAACCCCCACCTGACCCACGTCCCTCTCGCAGACAGGAGACAGAGGCCCAGGCAGCACAGAGCAGACGGAGGCCCCGCAGAAGCCGGCACTCAAGGACTCACCCTCCCTCGGGCCAGCAGAGACCCAGCCGGCCACGGCACCTGCGCCTGCAGGACCCACACTGTGTGGCCCGGGTGCCCCGAACATGGGGCCGAGCTCCTCCCTGGGAGGCAGAGCTGAAGGACCCAGGTGAGCCCTCCCACACCCCAGCGGAGATAGGGGGTGAGGTCGGGAGGGGGCAGGGCCATGCAGAGCTACACACTCAGCCGCTGCCTGTCAGGACCGTGTCCTCAATGGCTTCCCCAGAACCTTCCGGAGCGCTCCCAGGCCCACCACAGGTGCCCACTCCTCACGCAGCGGAAGGGACCACCTCCCACCAGTACCAGTAGCAGAACTGTCTCCCCCACCACCCTCGGCTGTGCAGTGCCCGTTCCTGCACCCAGGCCTCAGGGTCACTGCTGCAGTAAAGGGTTCATCTTGCCCACCGCAGGCTGGCCCTTCGTCCCCACCTCCTGGGAAGAAACCTGGGATGCCCCCTCACTCCCCAAAAGGGGTGTGTTTCCCTGGGGCCTTGGGCTGTGCCAGACACAACGGTGTGATAAACGCTGCTGTCTCGGCCATGGTGCAGGCTGCCTTCCTGGCAGGCACCGCTGTACAGAACCCCTCAGTGAGGCCTCTTCCCTCGGCTGGCTTGAGTCTGACTCCTGTCCCCCTTCCAACCTGCACCGAGACACCAGCTTTGCTGAGTTCTATGAGCCCCAGTGAACTGTGGAACCCGAAGGTGGGCTCAGGGACCCCAACCGTACAGTTGTCTCCAGTGGGAGAGGAGGCCCTGGGAGAGAAGGCCCTCAGCCTCTGCCCCGATGTCCTGCAGGTGCCCGGGTAGCAGCAGAAGCAAGGGACAGGTGGCGGGCGCAGGACAGGGCACTCACCTCCACCGTAGCCACTGCCTGTGGGGCCCAAGGGAGGGGGTGGCCCCCGGGACAGCGCAGCGCTCCCGTAGCCTCCATTCTGCTCCAGGAGCTGTAACAATGAAAACGCAGAGGTCAGGGCTCTAAACTGACATCTCACGCCTGCCCACGTGGTGGAGAGGCACAGCATGGTCACCCTTAGAGCCCATCTTCTGCCCCACCTACAACACAGTGCAAGGGAGGCACTACCCACAGGCCAAAGCCTCGGCTGGAACTCCACAAACAAAACCACACGCGCACCCGGGGAGTGGACACTCAGGCGTTTGGAGGAAGTGGGGTCTGCCTCACTCGGGGCCGCCGCGACCGCCCAGAACTCCAGCCCAGCTTTCGAGATTCTTGGGTTGCACATTCTGTTCCTCTTCCATTTCTGTCTCTTCCCAGTCTGCACAACCATCTTTTTTTCTTTTTTTTTTTTTTTTTTATTGGAGACGGAGTCTCGCTCTGTCACCCAGGCTGGAGTGAAGTGGCACAATCTCAGCTCACTGCAGCCTCTGTCTCCCATCCCACACCATCTTAGGCAGACACATGGCCTGTCTGTCCTGGGATGTTCCATCACTTCAGGTCCTGGGTTCTGAAGGCGATCCCGTGGGGCTCACTGCCTTATGGGGACAGTATTTTTATTTCACTGTGAGCTCAGCCCCACCATGGACTGTTTTCTGGGGGCCTGAGCAGGGGCCTTATGTTCGTCTCTGTGGGGTCCCAGCTTAGAAGCACTGAGGGCCCCATCGCTAGTGGCCTGCCTGCCTATCAGCCCAGCAGCACCTCCTCCTGCCCCATGGAGATCTCCTCCAGCCTGCCAGATGAAACATGAGGCCCGCACCTCCTCGCGAGCCCACTGTCGTCCATGACCTCCGGGAGTTGAGAGGCATTTTCCGTAGAGCCACCGAGGCAGGAGGACGCCAAGCCCAGGCTGCCCTGCTAAAGAGCGAGGCTGCCCAGGAGCGCTTTCCTTCCACTGCTCTCTGACTGGCCCCAGGGAAGCTGCTGAGAGGTCACCAGCGACACCAACTCTCCCACCTCAGACTGCCCCACACCTCAAAACGCTCCCTATATCCAGCATCAGGGGTCCCTCCCTCCGCTGGTGCACTAGCCACGATGGCTGCCAGAAAGAGGCAACACAGCCCCTCCCCACCTGTGCCTGGCACCTTGGGACTCCGCTGCTCCCAGGTTTCCACCCCCATGCAGCCCACCAGGAACTGCAAACCCTCCACTCAGCCCCGACGATCCTTCCTCCACAGGAACTGCAAACCCTCCCCTCAGCCCAGACCATCCACCCCACACAGGAACTGCAAACCCTCCACTCAGCCCAGACCATCCTTCCTCCACAGGAAATGCAAACCGTCCACTCAGCCCAGGCCGTCCTTCCTCCACAGGAACTGCAAACCCTCCGCTCAGCCCAGACCGTCCTTCCTCCACGGGAACTGCAAACCCTCCGCTCAGCCCAGACCGTCCTTCCTCCACGGGAACTGCAAACCCACCACTCAGCCCAGACCGTCCTTCCTCCATGGGAAATGCAAACCGTCCACTCAGCCCAGACCATGCTTTTCCCATAGGCTCCCAACCTCAGACAGGGACTCAGGCAGTAGCTCTGACCTTCCCTTCCTGTGCTCCACACCCACTGCCTGGGTCAGGTCCACTGCAATGGCTGAAAAGGGGACAAAACGCAGGAGCCAAGAGTCCTGGATCCTTGGACACAGACCCCTCTGAGGGCTGCAGGGGGGCCCTGCGTGTCCTGACCTAGTCCCTGAGCTGGGATGTCCGGGGGCCTGTCTGCTCTGCCTTGAGGGTCTGGTGATGGAGACTGTACCCGGTCCATGGCTAGGTCAGAAAAGACCCTGAGAGCATCTTCTGGCTAATATGTGCTGCTGCCTCCCAGGCCACACACTTCTACAAAGCACGCAGCCCTGCTGGCCTGTCTCCCCGCCCCCAGGCCCTGATGCTGCCGGCAGCCATGGGTGCCTGGGAAGTGACCCTGGCCAGGCACAGCCTGGAGATGGCTGCAACCACGAGGCACGGAGCTGAAAGTCAGCTGAGCTGGCCTGGAGACAGGGCCCCAGAAACACAGACGCAGGAGCAACTCACGCCACCCAGAAAAGTGCCTGTAGAACTCAAGGCCAGAGGAGTGCGTGCAGTGTGAAGACCTTGGCGATGGCCCCAGCGTGCCCCTGGGTCTTGGCCCTGGGCTTCGGTGGTGCCCCTGCTCCTGCAGGAGCCCAGGGCCCTCAAGAGCTGTGGCTCCACATGAAGTGGGCAGGGACCCCCAGGGTGCAGGGTCCAGATGAAGCGGGAGAGATGTGGAGCTCACGAGTACCTTACTCACCTCTGTGATGGGAGACTTGGGGTTCACATTGCGGGCGGCTGCGATCTCCTGCAGCTGATGCACCACCTCAGCGATGGACAGCCGCTCCTCTGGGTTCACTTGCAGCATGGCGCCTGTGGCAGAAGCACAGCGTGTGCTCGGCCCCACAGTTCCCCAGGGCCAGCACCCCCTGCACTGGCAGAGGTCACAGACCACCAGAGGCCACTCCCTCTACACACATCAGTGACTTCAGAGGCAAGAAGGGAGCAGCAAAGGGAAGAACAAAAACCAAACTAAATGATCAAAACTCAGAGCACCGCACATTCACCAGCAGGGTGGTTGGCAGGGGAGCTCTGTGGAAGCCACCCCCAGGGACAAGTCAAAACCATGGTGACGGGCCGGGTGAGCAGCGCCGCAGGCTGGGCGGGGCCTCCAGAGCGAGGCCTCCAGAGCGAGGCGAGGTCTGTGCTACAGGGTCTTGCCCTACGGACGAATCCCAGCGGGACTTACGGATGAGGCTGTGGAAGACTGTGTACTGCGTGTCGTGCGGGGGGATTGAGTACTTCCCGTTGACTATTCGAAGTTTCGCTCCATCCTCAAAAGGGTGCTGCCGGAAGCACAGCAGGTACAAGATGCAGCCCAGGGCCTGCGGGGAGACCAGGGCTGATGCTAAAGCTGGTGGGGAGGGCACCGGTTAATGCTGAGGCTCACAGGGAGCGCAGGGCTGACGCCGAGGCTCCAGGGGAGGGCAGGGGAGATGCTGAGGCTGGTGGGGAGGGCAGGGCTGACCCTGGGCCTGCGGGGATGAGGGCACGAGATGGGCACTGGAGACGAGAGACTAGCCGAGGGGCGGCCCCTCCCTTGGGGATCCCAGGGGTACAGTCGGTGGTGACACAAGCATTGCCTGGCTGTGTGGAGCTGGCAGCAGTGCTTCCCACGGCCCAGGGAAGCCCAGACGTTCCACCTTTATTCGCCACAAAGAACTGTCTAGGCAACCGCGCTAAACAGACTCCAGGCTCTTCAGATGGAAGGTTCCTTTAACAATTCCACGGTTCCCAAACTCGTGCACTGAGGATCATGGGCTGGTGGGACCAGCACAGACCCCACGGTGTGCTGTGTGAGGGGCAGTCGCCCATCCTGTCCTCGACAACAGCTGAGGCCCACATTTCCGACTTGACCCCATGCTCAGGGTATAGGGCACAGGGCAGACGCTGCAGGAAGCCGCTTCCTCCGTCCACTCAGGGTTTTCACAGAATTGGCCTTGAACGGTCAGTGATTTCTCATCAATCACCCAATTTTTATGTGAGCCCAGAGGAGGGATGGGTGATCACTTCAGTGTCACCAGGACCCCAGGCCGAGCAAGAGCAGGCCAGGAGTGTCCTCATGTGGAACAGGCAGAAGGCCAGTCACAGGGTTGGGCCAAGAACACAAACAATGACCTTCCACAGCCCCGACCTTCCACACCTCAAAGGACAGAGGGCCTCACCCTGCAGCCCCACGCACTGTGATTCTTAGGCAAACACACTACGGAGGGCCGAGCACCCCACCTGGTGGTTGAATGACGGGGTGAGGGGAAGTCAAAGAACTAGAGGGCAGGGCACCCACCACGTGTGGCCACCCTCAGTCGATGGGGACATGGCCTTGGAGAGGTGCAGGGAAAAGGGAGGACACAGGAGACCACCCTGCCCATCAGGCCCAGCCCTCACTCTGGCCCAGCTCTGAACAGGGGAGCTGAGCCTGCCAAGGCTGGGGTGAGGCGGGGACGGGGCTGAGGGAAGCCTCAGGCAGACCCAGACACACAGGCTCTAAGCCAACCCAGCTGCACAGGACACTGCAACCACTACTCAGTTCATCCCGTTAGAAGCAGTTGCGGTGGGGCAGGGCGTGATGGCTCAAGCCTGTAATCCCAGCACTTTGGGAGACTAAGGCCATGGACTGCTCGAGCTCAGGGGTTCGAGACCAGCCTGGGCAACATGGTAAGACCACATCTTCTAACAAAAATACAAAAACATCGCTGGGCATGGTGGTATGCACCTGTGGTCCCATCTACTTGGGAGGCTGAGGTGGGAGGATCCCTTGAGCCCAGGAGGTGGAGGTTGCACCAGTGCACTGGGCGACAGAGAAGACCCTGTCTCCAACAAAAACAAAAATGACAAAGAAGTCGTAGTCACAGTGATTCTTAAGGAAAGGAAAAATAAAGAAAGGGGAGGGGAGAGGGCACCAAGGAGGCAGGCTGGTTCTGCGTGGCAGGTGCCCTCACTGCCTCAGGCCGAGCTGGGACATGCAGAGCCAGGAACGGCCGCCGAGAGGCGCCAGACCTCACCCAGATATCCTGCTTCTCGCCGATCGGGAAGTTCGAATACAGGTCTATGATTTCTGGCGTTCTATACATGGGCGTTGTATTCCTCGTGATCTGAAAAAACACAACATTTTTAAGGGAAAGTCACACCCCACAAACAACGTGTTTTATGTTGCATCACTTGGTGCGGCTTTCCAAACGCACAGCAGAGCAGGGAGCAGCCTGCACCACACACTGTGGCCCGCGATGACCTCAGCCTGCCCAGTCCTGCCTCCACCGTTCACCTTCGGACTCAGCTGGTCCAAAGGTGAGGAGGAGGACCGAGTCATTCGCCTCCTTCAATCTCCCCTGGCCTCCCGTGCTTCATGGCACAAGGCACCCACGTCTTCGCCTGCCATGTACCAATTCTGCTTGCTGAGGAGAAGGGTGTGTGCCCCCTCACCTGGCACAGGGGCCCCACTCCAGAGTGGCTGTGCCCAGAGCCCCAGGGCACAAGACGGGCACCAGGGGAGGAGGCTGCCCACCAGCTTCACCTGACTGGCTCAAGGTTAACAGGTGAGAGCCTCAGCAACACGTACGGGCACTTTGGAGAGGCAGGGGCTGGGGCCGAAGAGCTGTGAGGAAGAGTGAATCTCTGTGCACGGCAGACAGACAAACCCCCACCCTCAACTGCAGATTCACAGGAGAGCAGCGGCAGAGGGGCTCTGTGGTTACAGCAGGACAGCGCATGGCTTGGGGCAGGCCACAATTTCTAAAGAGAACAGAAAATGAGAGCCGACAGAAAGCAGAATAAACCACTCTCCACTCTAAGACCTGCTTTTCAGGAATGATCTCCCTGAGGCCGGAACCGTCAGCTACAAATGCAAGACCCGAGAGCAAGAAGGCCCTGGTGCAGACGCACACATAACTCGTCCAGCTCCAAGGCAGGGTGAGAGCGGGTCACGTGCGGGCAGTAGACGTACATGTATTACTCGCCTCTGGAGAAAGGAGCTTGGGAGGAGAGCCAAGCGAGGGGCTCAGAGGAAGGAGGGGCTGTGAGAGAACACGGATGGGGCCACCCTGTGTTCTCAGCTCCACTCTTCTCTATTTTTTAGAGTAGTTGAGAGTAACAAGTCTGTTCATATAAATAGGCAGATAAGCCCAAATGCATTCCAAGTGAGTAACAGAACCACGACAGAGGAGGAAATGAACCCCAGGACTTCTGCGGGCAACCCTCAACAGCCTGTCCTCGGCCTCGGGAGCAGGTCAGGGGAGAAGGCTCCAGGTGAGCCCTGGGCCTTGCAGGATCCGTCTCCTCGGTGAAGGGCAGGTGGCCCTGAGTCTGTGGGCTGTGCAGACGCTAGCCAGGCCCTCACTGAGGACGGACCGTGGCCCCACAGTCGTGCTAGAACTGCAGGTGCCAGTGAGGCCCATGGCTCTGCCATGAGGACGGTGTGTGCTGTGTGGGCATGAGCACATGTGTACTGTGCACAGCATGTGGGTTCAGAGGGCCTGGGGGACTCCTGGCCTCCGTCCTCAGACACTCCCTGCCCCCATCATTCCCCGTTATTTTCTGTTCCGTATGGTTTGTACAAGTTATGTGCATTTCTTATGCAGTGCAAGCTACCTGTAGACAGATGCAAAGGTTGCAAATGAGTAGCCTGGGGAGATTGCAGAAAGGATGCCCCGACCCCAGCAGCACCTGGGTCCCACAGCCTGTACTGCTGTAGTGCCTGCCTCTGCCCATCCCGGAAGCCCCTTCCCAGCGGCGAGTGCCAAAGGCGGCTCTGCTGGGTGCCCGCCTCCTTTCAGTCTGAGTCTGTCCCTCTGCCCAACCCGGAAACCCCTTCCCAGCGGCGAGCGCCAAAGGCAGCTCTGCTGGGTGCCTGCCTCCTTTCAGTCTGAGTCTCTCCCTCTGCCCATCCCAGAAACCCCTTCCCAGCACCAACGGCGGCTCTGCCGGGTGCCTGCCTCCTCTTGGTCTGAGTCAGTCCCTTAGGGGGGCGAGGATCCATCCAGGCTGCCACAGGATGTGTCTGCTCACTCCCAGAGAACACGCCACCCAGACTCTCATGCAGACACATTTCTAAGTGATTTTACAAAAAATTTAGCCATTTTGTGTTTTAAAAGATAACAGTTTTGAAGATGGATGGTGAACAACCCTGCAGATGTGTTTCTGCCACCGAGCCACCCCCTTACGATGGCCACACTGATAAAGCACTGTAATGTACATCTTACCACCATCAAAAAATCCAAGAAAAAATAGCCCTGCAACATTCAGAGGTGGGTTTGGGAGGATGACAGAGGTGAAATGCGGTGTTCCATGTTTCAGGACGTCGGCCTTGGGGGACGGATTTGAAATGCGGTGTTCCACATTTCAGAACGTCCGCCTTGGGGGACGGACGTGAAATGGGGTGTTCCACGTTTCAGGATGTCAGCCTGGGGGGACGGAGGTGAAATGCGGTGTTCCACGTTTCAGGATGTCGGCCTGGGGGGACGGAGGTGAAATGCGGTGTTCCACATTTCAGGAAGTCCGCCTTGGGGGACGGAGGTGAAATGTGGTGTTCCACATTTCAGGATGTGCAGCTGACTGGCCGAGATGTCTGCCTCGGGGGACAGAGGTGAAATGCGGTGTTCCACGTTTCGGGATGTCCGCCTCGGGGGACGGAGGTGAAATGCGGTGTTCCACGTTTCGGGATGTCCGCCTCGGGGGACGGAGGTGAAATGCGGTGATCCACGTTTCGGGATGTCCGCCTCGGGGGACGGAGGTGAAATGCGGTGTTCCACGTTTCGGGATGTCCGCCTTGGGGGACGGAGGTGAAATGCGG
Source organism: Sapajus apella (assembly GCF_009761245.1). Taxonomy (NCBI): domain Eukaryota; kingdom Metazoa; phylum Chordata; class Mammalia; order Primates; family Cebidae; genus Sapajus; species Sapajus apella. The sequence goes on from NW_022437025.1 coordinate 822,124, forward strand.
TGTTCCACATTTCAGGATGTGCAGCTAACCGGGACTCGGATGTAGGCCTGGGGGATGCTGCTGAGGTTCTGGCTCCAGGATGGCTGCAGGTCCCCACTCAAAACACCATGGCAGCAAATAGAATGCTCAGGGTGCAGACTCCAGGGAGGGCCGGCTTCCCCCAGCACGGGCCCCGCTCAGCTCACCCGGCAGGGAACAGAGCACCCAGGGCACAGAACTTGGGGAGGGCTGGCTTCCTCCAGCACAGGCCCTGCTCAGCTTACCTCTTCCTCCACCAGGGCTCGCCTCTGCGCACTCCAGCTGTAGTCAGGGTAGTGAGAGATGGTCGTGGCGCTGCCAAAGTCACACAGCTTAATGGTCCCTTGGTTACTAACCAACAAGTTCTCAACCTATAAAATTCCAGAAGACAACCCCGTGAACCTGATGTGGACAGAGACACTTCGGGGAAAATGAACGGGTGTTAGACACAGCCAGGGCCCTTCCCAGACAGCGGCACCTCCCACTCGTGGGCACAGCCAGCTCTGCACTGGCCAGCAAGGGGTGCAGGGGCCACTCTAGGCCTACGCAGAGGGGCTCTGGCAGGCAGAGGGGCCCAGCCCAAGAAGCAGGCCCCGAGGGGCTGAGGAATTTCACAAAGGTCAGTAAAGGGGTCTTCCTTAAACATGTCTTAAATCACTTATGATCAAATATGTGTAACTCAGAAAAACAAAAGCAGAAAATCAAAAAACCAACCATAAATCAAAAAAAGTAACTCAATTAATAATGTGGCACATAGGGCCGGGTGTGGTGCCTCACGCCTGTGATCCCAGCACTTTGGGAGGCCGAGGCGGGAGGATCACCTGAGGTCAGGAGTTCAAGACCAGCCTGGCTAACGTGCTGAAATCCAGTCTCTACAAAAGTAGAAAAATTCGCCAGGTGTGGTGGTGGGCACCTGTAGTCCAAGCTACTTGGGAGGCTGAGCCAGGAGAACCACATGAACCCAGCAGGTGGAGGCTACAGTGAACCAAGATCGTGCCACTGCACTCCAGCCTGGGCAACAGAGACTCCCTCTCAAAAAATAAAAAAATAAAAAATGTATATTCAGACACGAAGCGGCAGAAAGGGCCCCACAATGGTGAAGTCTCGTTACAGTTCATCATGTAGCTCCGGCAGGCCCAACAGGGAATCCAGTGAGCATGCCGAGAGGCCACGGATGTCAGTGGCTGCCCGCACCACAGGCTGGCACTCAGCCCATTTGCTAGCACTGGTGTCCACCAGAACAAAGAAGAAAACCTCACCCCCAGCTCACACAGTCAAGGAAGCCTCAGCCCCAACTTTAAGGCAAACCACAGCTCTCTTGGAAGACGGCCCACAGGAGCTCCTCCGGAGCTAGGGAAGGAGTGGCTTCTTCAACAAGATACAGATGTCACAGACATGGAGGAGGCAGGCAAGGGGGTACTCTCTGCAGAGAGAGAGCTGTGCCAGTACAGGGCTCCAGAAGGCAGCATGACCACCACAGATGGAAGGTGCTCAGCATGCATGCGGCCAGCACAAGCTCCCACGGGCAGCGAGGGGAGCGCAGACACTACCCCAGAGGATGCCCAGGTTCTGAAGAGTCAGTCTCATCGACAGGTGAAAAAGGCAAACTGAGGCCATGGGCACCCTGGACAGGCTGAGGGAGCAGCACCTGCCATGCCCTGGGCGGGCGAAGCATGGAACCGCAGTGTCCGAGAGTGCAGGGGACACCCAGGGTTGGCTGCAGACGCCCTCCAACCACAGCGCCCTGCAGGCCTCTGTCCTACAGAGGACACCTGCTCCATGGACCAGCGAGCTGGACGGGCTGTCCACAGGTGCAGACAGGAGGGCTCGTTGTAAACAAGAAAAGGAAACGGGTACACGTGCCACCCACGGCAGACCATAGAGAACCCAGTGAAGCCCATGCCCAGCACGGGCCCGTGAGGAAGTGCAGGACACACGTGGAACAGGGCCAAGAAAGAGAATCAGATGCAGAGCGGGGCCTGGCTCTACCCACAGGACATCCAGGGGAGAAAAGATGAGCGACCCTGGCTCGGATGCAGAGCACACAGAGGGAAGCAGCAGCAGCACGAAGTGACTGAGGCCAGGAGTGCCCTCACCCCCACACGCCTGCCCGTGCCCACTTATAGCCAGTAGAGATGAAGCATGGGGCAGGCACGTGGGGCATGCACTGCCTGCCCCTCCGCAGACAGCCACCCAGACTCCTGCAGCAGAGGACATGGGACGCACCCAGACTCCTGCAGTGGAGGACCCGGGACCCGCCCAGACTCTCGCAGTGGAGGACGAGGGACTCGCCCAGACTCCGGCAGCAGAGGACAAGGACCCGCCCGGACTCCGGCAGCGGAGGACTCGGGAGCCGCCCAGGCTCCCAGGGGAACTCTGCGGGGCTGCAGTGCGGCCCAGGCTCCGGCCACAGAGCCATGGAACAGCAGCAAAGACCACTGCTGTGAAGTGCAGGGCTGGCTCACAAACAGATTCTTCATGAATTTTAACCCTTCTGTTTCTGTTTTCCTTAAGACACACACTCGAGCACCGCTACACAATCCATCACACTTCAAAAACGTGAACCAGGAAGGTCTCGGTGCCACTGAGGGTCTCCTCAGGAAGAACCAGCCAAATGGCCAACGGCACCATCCACCGGCAGCACCTGCCCGGCCTGGAGCCCCGAAGCCCCTTCCCACCAGAACAGAGCCTCAGGCACATCAGTTTCTGCAAGCCAGGGGTCTTGCTTGCAACCTTGAAGAACCTCCCCTCAAAAGCAACCCTGTGTGCTGGGCACAAGGTATTTTTAGAAAAGGAAAATGCAAGGAAAGAAGAAACAGAAGGAAGAGAGGAAGGAAGGGAAGGAGCAGGAGCAAAAGGGCCTCGGGCATGGCTGAGGAAGGCTCCAGGGTGATGCCCACAGGCTTCTGCCCTGGGGCATCTGTCCAGCTGGCCACCTTACACCCTGGCTTTCTAGGCCCTCTGAGATCAGGGGACAAATGAAAAAGGCCACATGTATCCATAGTGAAAATCTACATGAAGACCCATTTGCTATAAAGTAGGAGCATACAGCAAAGCAGGGAAAAGGCTGATCTAACCAGAGACATGCAGAGTGAAACTCCCGCCAGAGACCACGCCCCGGTGGGCTGAGGAGGAACTAGCTGTGTAGGAAAAACAGCTCAGCCTGGCCACCCAAGGCTTGGGGCCCCCACCCAGGGCACATGAGGAGAGCCACGGCCTTGTGCCCCCCACCCAGGGCACACAAAGGGAGACAGAGCCTTGTGCCCCCTACCCAGAGAACATGAGGAGAGCCAGGGGGCTCTGGGGCCTCTTAGGCACCTACAAGCAGACGCTGGAGGGGAGGCAGGGCCTAGGCGGCTGCACAGACACACACGAGCCAATGCACTGGGTGCAGGTGGACAGAAGGACACAGCTCCCACCTCAAATCACATGAGGTCAATTCCTCTGGACACAAGCCAGGTGGATTTCAGCTCCTGGGAGGAGAGGCTGGGGTGGGTGCTGGGAGCAGGACCTGAAACACAGCTCCGTGCTCCGCAAGACACACCACAGGGCTTCGGCCTCACTGGCCCCCTTGTCCCCTTGGCCTGAGCAGTGTGGGAGAGCCAAGGCCAGCACTGGGTGTCCTCCATGAGCCGTGGCCAAAGGTGCCGCTCTAGATTAAGAGGTCTGAGAGGAGCTGCACTTTGGGAAAACCAGGGAAGGCTGAGAACAGGAGAGCAGGAGACGATGCTCGGTTCCCCACACCTCATCGTGGATCGCGGTGTCTAAATCACAGAAGGAACGTCCTGGCCGGTTGCGGTGGCTCACATCTGTAATCCCAGCACTGTGGGAGGCCGGGGCAGGTGGATCACAAGGTCAGCAGTTCGAGACCATCCTGGCCAACATGGTAAAACCCCGTCTCTACTAAAAATACAAAAATTAGCCAGGTGTGGTGCCAGGCACCTATAGTCCCAGCTACCCAGGAGGCTGAGGCAGGAGAATCGCTTGAACCTGGGAGGCAGAGGCTGTAGTGAACCAAGATTGAGTTACTGCGCTCCAGCCTGGGTGACAGAGCAAGACTCTGTCTCAAAAAAAAAAAAAAAAAAAGAGAAATGTCTTCACATCCCCAAAGACATGGCCAAAAGTATCTGGGAGCGAAGAGGCTTTAAAACTCTTCAGCAGGCCGGGCATGGTGGCCCACACCTGGAATCCCAGCACTTTTGGAGGCTGAGGCAGGTGGATCACTTGAGCCCAGGAGCTCAAGACCAACCCAGCAACATGGCGAAACCCCATCTCTACTGAAAATACAAAAACGAGGCAGGAGTGGTATGCGCCTGTGGTCCCAGCCACTCGGGAGGCTGTGGTGGGAGGATTGCCGGGCCCAGTCGGTGGAGGCAGCAGTGAGCCTTGTTAGTGCCATTGCACTCCAGCCTGGGCTGCAGAGCCAGGCTCTGACTCAAAAAGACCCCCAAAAACCTCTTCAGCAAAGCAACTGTTTCAGCCAGGAACACGGGGCCACCACGGTGAGGGCGGGGCCGCTGTGAGGAGAAGAGAACGGGGCGCCGTGAGGAGAATGGGGCCACCGTGAGGAACACAGGGCCACCATGGGCAGGCTGGGCACAGGCTTAGTCACAAAGTCCTGGGTTTTTTAAAAGACACCATGGTGGGAATGAAAACCGGGCCCCAAACCGGAAGACGCCTTCGGCACAAGTGACATCTAAGATGATGAGAATACATAAGCTGTCCCAAACACACAAACCAGTGGGAAAACATTTTTAAAAGGCAAGAAACAAAAGAAACTTTACTGAAGAGCAAGACCGCAGTGACTCGAACAAACATTGAACTTCGTTAATATCAGGAAAAGGCAAATCACAACCCATCAGCCAGTACTACCCACCAGGCCAGCCCAATCAACACAAGCAACTCCAAGCACAGACAGCCCATGGGATGGGAGTGTCCTCGGTGGGGCTGTGGGAAGCAGTCACGTCACACGGAAAACCGTAAGGTGCCAGTGGCTGTGTGGAGCGCAGGCCCAGCCCCAGCCCAGAGCAGCTGCGTGGTGGTGTGGTGGGCAGGGCGGCCGTTTACATGGCCAGTGGCTCACACCCACATCATGGCAACCCCAGGACGCCATGCCTCAGAGAAACCCGTGGTGACAGCAGAGATGGGCAGGGAGTCTGCCCGTGAACAGAATGGGAGGGGCAGTGGGGAACAGTCATGAAGTGCAGGGAGCTCCCCTCAAGCTGAACAGGTAAGGGTCCAACCCCCTCCCCAGTGCCTGAGACAGGGCCAGGCAGAGTAGCACTCAGCTTCCTCCGGGATCCAAGAGGAGCCGCTGCAGGGTCCAAGACTGCCCAGGGGCCAAGGAAGGGGGACAGAGTGAGCAGGAGTGGGGGGCAAGGGCTGACACCACTGGGGGGGGCCGAGGAAGGAACTTGGGTTGAGTAGGAGTGGGGGACCCAAACTGACACCACCAGCGAGGACCCTCGTCCGCAGCTCCCCACAGAGATGGGAGTGAGCAAGCGCCCAGCGTGGGGACCTAGAATTCCAGATGGAAGCTCCAGGCTGTGAGCACCCCCACCGGGAGTGAAGAGCCCTAGCACGGAGGTGGGTCCATCCCCACTGTGGGCAAAGGCCTGTAAGACAGGCGGTAATTCTCTTCAGGACGGAAGGGCAGTTTCTGGAAGATCCGCCTCCACTGTTGAGAAGCTCATGCACATCTCCTCAGGTGAGAAGACACAGCCTCACCTGCCACACACCCGCCTCCTCACTGCAGGACACCACGGGACCCACCAATGGAGGCTGAGCAGCTGGAGTGGGGAGTGGGGGCCACTACCTTGAGGTCCTGGTGGATGATGGGTGGGGAGTGGGGCCGTTACCCTGAGGTCCCACTGGATGATGGGTGGGGAGTGGGGCCCGCTACCCTGAGGTCCCGGTGGATGATGCGTGGGGAGTGGGGCCACTACCTTGAGGTCCCGGTGGATGATGGGCGGCTTTTGCCGGTGCATGTGCTGCACCGCCCGGCACGTCTGGTAGAAGATCTTCAGAACGGTGTCACACGACAGCGGACCTCGAGACTCTGTTTTCTTTAAAAATTCCACCAGCTGCCCTAGAAGAGAACGAGACTCACACTGAGGCAGAGAACAGGGTCTGGAGGCCAGAACCTACGGCCGCATCACGGGACTTCCCTAAACTACACCAAGAGGAAAACCCTCGATTTCCAGCCCAAGAAACAAAAGGGCCAGAGGCGGCTCCCCATGACCCTTCCTGCCTGGCAGTCGGGACGCTGGCAGGTGGGAAGTGGGCTTGGCCACACGTGAGACTTACTGAAGGCTGAGTCTGCGTCTGTGGCGGCGTGGCCACCTACGTCGGTGTCTGCACAGGAGCCAACCCTTTGTGACTTCACCTCATGCTTGGGCTGCTGCTGTCTGCACCCGTCAGACCGACTGCGGCTCCCACGTCACCGACGGGAGGGGAACGCGAGTGGCTGGGGAGAACCTCTAGGGTATGTGGACCCAGGAAGATTCTGCTCAGGCCACCCCCACATGGCGGCATGCACTTTCGTTTTCAACAAATCCCCGCGTTTGTTCTGGTGTTGCTACTTTCTTTCTTTGCTTTGCAGGGAGTGTTGTCCAATTCTTTGTTCAAAACGCCAAGAACCTGGACAAGATGCAGTTACCACCCTCTGCCATTACACCATCGCCGTGGAGCCACTAACAGCGCTCTGCCCTCCCTGGCCCAGGCTATGTTATGGACTCCGCCACACCGGGATGCTGCCGAGTCAAGCCCACCCTGGGCACTGGTCCCGTCTTTCCTTTAGCTGCTGCAGAAAGGGTTACAGGTGTGAGGATGCCCACCACAGCCCGTGTACGGGACCCCCACCCAGCAGCAGGGGTGGGCCTGGAGCAGCCCCACAGTCAAGTCACACAGAGCAGAGGCCGGCGTGCACAATGCGCCGTGAACATGGGAAACACACCGTCCCCAGTAGCCAGCCAGGTGTGTCAGTAACGTGACAACCACGTCAGCATCCCAGCAACAAACCAGGCGTGTCACTAACACGGATGCGAAAAGAAGTGACCACAAATACACAAGTGCTGAAACCTCTAAGTGAACACCCAGTGTCCTTAGATGACAGATGATCACTTCACATTCACAGTCTCAGCCTCTGCATGGCCCACACCCCAGGGACCCCGTCCTGCTGTGGCTGGCCCCTTCCAGCCCCCCTGCCCTGGCCTAACCAGGAAACCAGGGAGGGCCGGGTGGCACACAGGGCTGAGGACCTGCTGGGGCCCAGAGCATTCACACTACTAGTCACTCCAGCACCCCTACGCGGCCCCCGTCGACGTCCAGACCCAAGCCATCCTGCGGCTACCCTGGTCTTACGCTGGGTCCTGCTGATTTCAGCTGCCTACAGCCCAAGCGTGGGAGCATCCCTGGGGCTCTGACTCCTGGGCCCCATCTGTTCAGCCCCATGCTCTTGCCCAGCTGCTGTCACCCTCTGCTCAGCGCACTCCATGCCCCTGATGGCCACGACCCATGCAGCCCCAGAGCCCAGACCATCACCACCACCCACGGAACCCGCCCAGGGTCTCCCCCATGCTGCCTGAGCTTGCACCCCTAGCCACACCAGCCTCCCTCCCCCGCCACCTCAGGACCCCACACGCTGCTCTTGCAGTCAGAATGCCTCCCAGACCGCCCCTTCCGCTCACCTCCCAGGGACCCAACTCAACCCACAGCACCTAAACACGTACCCTCCCCCGGGACTCATTCTCTCCTGCGTTCTGGGAGCCACCCAACAACCTGGCGTAGGCTTGGATCAGCTGTGTGGCGAGTCACTGAGACTCTGGTGCCTGCACACAGCAGAGTGTGTACCTGGCTCAATTTGACCACTCAGCAGAGGCAGCCCTGCCATCTAAGGCCTGGTTTGAGAGCACAGACAATGTGAGCATGAGAACGTGAGGGCCCAGTGTGAGTGCGAGAACGTGAGGGCCCGGCGTGAGAGCAGAGACAGCGTGAGTGTGAGAACGTGAGGGCCCGGCGTGAGAACGTGAGGCCTGGCGTGAGAGCGCAGAGACGGCGCGAGCATGAGAATGTGAGGGCCCGCCGTGAGAACGTGAGGCCCGGCGTGAGAGCAGAGACGGCGCGAGCGTGAGAACGTGAGGGCCCAGTGTGAGAACGTGAAGGCCCGGCGTGAGAACGTGAGGGCCCGGCGTGAGAGCGCAGAGACGGCGTGAGAGCGCAGAGACGGCGTGAGAGCGCAGAGACGGTGTGAGCATGAGAACGTGAGGGCCCGGCACAAGTGTGAGAACGTGAAGGCCCGGCGTGAGAGCACAGAGACGGCGTGAGCGTGAGAACGTGAGGCCCGGCGTGAGAGCGCAGAGACGGCGTGAGCACGAGAACGTGAGGGCCCGGCATGTGTGAGAACGTGAAGGCCCAGCGTGAGAGCGCAGAGACGGCGCGAGCATGAGAACGTGAGGGCCCAGCGTGAGAGCAGAGACGGCGCGAGCGTGAGAACGTGAGGGCCCAGCGTGAGAGCAGAGACGGCGCAAGCGTGAGAACGTGAGGGCCCAGCGTGAGAGCAGAGACGGCGCGAGCGTGAGAACGTGAGGGCCTGGCGTGAGCGCGCAGAGACGGCGTGAGCGCGCAGAGACGGCGTGAGCGCAGGGACGGCGTGAGAGCGCAGAGACAGCGTGAGCGTGAGAACGTGAGGGCCCGGTGTGAGAGCAGAGAGACAATAGGAATGTGAGGACGCTCACCGCAGCTCGGGCTGGCCTTGCTGAAATTGACTCACAGATGGGACGTGCCCGGACGCCCCCAGCACAGCCCAGCACGGCCCCCACCTGCCCGCCGAGTCTCTAGGCACCCAGCTCTGCCGGCCCTGGCCCTCAACCCCAGGTAAGAGCCCCGCTAAGCCAACCACAGCTGCCTCAAAAGCTTTGTGCCCGATCCTCAGAGAAACGGGGTGCTCAGCAAGAGAGGAACAGACCCAGGAGAGGCTGAGGCCGGCCTGGGGATCAGCCTGCCCTCTATGTTGGCTCTGGCAACACAGATGGGATGAGTCTATGTCAGTGGTAACCGGCCCCTGTTCAGTTTCTCATTCTCAGTGAGAATAAACAGGATTTTTAAAAGTGAAAGACCTGTATGCGGCCAAGGGGGGAACGGCTATGTGGCTGTTTCCTCAGAGGGCACTGGAGGGGATGCTTCACGGGAGGGCCGGGCACATGTCGGGAGCCTACCTCGAGGCCTCTGCAAGTGAGGCCTGTACCTGCAGCTGCACAGGGTGCCCATGTCCCTCCCGCTTCTGAGAGATGCCGTGGCTCTCCCTGGCACAGCTGTGCCATCCACAGAGCCCTGCGGCTCAGCTCTCCAGCCGTACACCCAGCTCCAGGCGGGCAGTCCCAGGAGTGTGCCGGCAGACGCATGTGTTAGTTTGCCTCCTGTATTTATGACTTGAAGGGCTAGGCCTGACCCTCTCCCTCCCACGGCACCCCACGCAGGAGTGGCACTGAGCCGCTGGCTCCACCCCTCCCCACCACTCCCGACACCCACCACCCTAGGAATGTGCTGGACACGAGCAGCTTCCATTCTCATGCCCGTCCTGCTCAACCTTCCAAAGCCAGGGTGTCTAGAACCAAGATTACGCCTTGCAAAGGCTTTCTCATCTCCCAAGTGATGAGCAAGGGACATAAGCAGCAAACCGTCCATCACTGGACCCATGGGAAGCCCATCTGGCCTTTATCCAGGTTGTACCAAGTGCTGGGCAGAGGGTGGGCAAGGCTCACACAGCAGCAGCTGCAGCTCCAGGAAGCCTGCAGGCCAACACCCACAGCAGCCTTCGGGATGGAATGAAGCGAAGGCACTGTGTGGCACAACACCGGAGCAGGGCGCTCTTGCCAGTGATCCCAGCACTTCAGGAGGCCTCAGTGGGAGGATCGCTTGAGCCCAGGAGTACAAGACCAGCCTGGGCAACATAGCGAAACACTACCTCTACAAAAATACAAAACTTGGCCAGGCACAGTGGCCACCACCTGTCATCTCAGTGCTACAGGAGGTCAAGATGGGCAGATTGCTGGAGCTCACAAGTTTGAGACCAGCCTGGCAACACGGCAAGACTCTGTCTCTAAGAAAATTTCACTCTTTAAAATTAGCCAGACATGGTCATGCACGCCTGTAGTCTCATCAAGTCCAGAGGCTAAGGCGGGAGGAAAGCTAGAGTACTGAATTTTGAAGCTACAGTGAGCTATGAGCCACTGCAGTCCAGCCTGGGCAACAGAACAAGACCCTGTCTCCAAAAAATATGCTTGACAGGCCAGGCACGGTGGCTCACGGCTGTAATCCCAGCAGTTTGGGAGGTTAAGGTAGGTGATCACCTGAGGTTGGGAGTTCAAGACCAGCCTGACCAACATGGAGAATCCTCATCTCTACTAAAAATAAAAAAATTAGCTGGGTATGGTGGCAAATGCCTTTAATCCCAGCTACTCAGGAGGCTGAGGTAGGAGAATCACTTGAACCTGGGAGGCAGAGGCTGCCGTAAGCCGAAATTGAGCCACTGCACTCCAGCCTGGGTGATAAGAGCAAAACTCTGTCAAAAGCATATACACACACACACACACACACGTAAATATATGCGCCTGATACAGTAAATTTTTTAAAAAAGGAGAATTACATAAAGTAGAATGTCATTTCTATAAGTGCTCATACAACTCTGTGTTCCTGTTTTGAGAGGCAGTCTCACTGTCACTCAGGCGAGGGTGCAGTGGTGCAATCTTGGCTCACTGCAACCTCTGCCTCCCAGGTTCAAGCAACCACCCTGGCCTCCCAAAGTGCCAGGATTACAGGCATGAGCTGCTGCACCTGGCCTAACTCTGTGTTGCTTGTATTTTGTCAATGAGCACATGTTCTTTTATAATGAAAGCTGACGACAATGCGAGACACCATGAAGCGGGAGGCCCATGGTGCTGTTTTACGCAGCACACAGGATGAATTCACATCCCACCGGTGTCAACACCTCCCAGCTACAAGGGAAGCCCCAGAAGCACAGCCCAGGAGCTGGTGTCAGAGCCCAGAGACATCCAGAGAAAAATGTGCCGTGAACAACAGAGACTAACACACATCGCAGCTGACCACACACAGGAGCCCTGGCGAGGTCCTGGTGTGTGTGCAGGAAGGGGAAGGGCTGGGAGCCTTGGTGAGCCCTGGTGTCTGTGCAGGAAGGGGAAGGGCTGGGAGCCTTGGTGAGCCCTGGTGTGTATGAGGGAAGGGGAAAGGCTGGGAGCCTTGGTGAGCCCTGGTGTGTCTGTGCAGGAAGGGGAAGGGCTGTGAGCCTTGGTGAGCCCTGGTGTGTCTGTGCAGGAAGGGGAAGGGCTGGGAGCCTTGGTGAGGCCCTGGTGTGTGTGTGGGGAAAGGGAAAGGGCTGGGAGCCTTGGTGAGGCCTGGTGTGTCTGTGCAGGAAGGGGAAGGGCTGGGAGCCTTGGTGAGGCCCTGGTGTGTGTGTGCAGGAAGGGGAAGGGCTGGGAGCCTTGGTGAGGCCCTGGTGTGTGTGTGCGGGAAGGGGAAGGGCTGGGAGCCTTGGTGAGCCCTGGTGTGTATGAGGGAAGGGGAAGGGCTGGGAGCCTTGGTGAGGCCCTGGTGTGTATGAGGGAAGGGGAAGGGCTGGGAGCCTTGGTGAGCCCTGGTGTGTCTGTGCAGGAAGGGGAAGGGCTGTGAGCCCTGGTGTGTGCACAGGAAGGGGAAGGGCTGGGAGCCTTGGTGAGGCCCTGGTGTCTGTGTAGGAAGGGTAAGGGCTGGGAGCCTTGGTGAGGCCCTGGTGTCTGTGCAGGAAGGGCTGGGAGCCTCGGTGAGGCCCTGGTGTCTGTGCAGGAAGAGGAAGGGCTGGGAGCCTCGGTGAGGCCCTGGTGTCTGTG
>NW_022437025.1:834033-874604 GCF_009761245.1 Sapajus apella
GAAGGGCTGGGAGCCTTGGTGAGGCCCTGGTGTCTGTGTAGGAGGGGGAAGGGCTGGGAGCCTTGGTGAGGCCCTGGTGTCTGTGTAGGAAGGGGAAGGGCTGGGAGCCTTGGTGAGGCCCTGGTGTCTGTGCAGGAAGGGGAAGGGCTGGGAGCCTTGGTGAGGCCCTGGTGTCTGTGCAGGAAGGGGAAGGGCTGGGAGCCCTGGTGTGTGCACAGGAAGGGGAAGGGCTGGGAGCCTCAGTGAGGCCCTGGTGTCTGTGCAGGAAGGGGAAGGGCTGGGAGCCTCGGTGAGGCCCTGGTGTCTGTGTAGGAAGGGGAAGGGCTGGGAGCCTTGGTGAGGCCCTGGTGTCTGTGTAGGAGGGGGAAGGGCCGGGAGCCTCGGTGAGGCCCTGGTGTCTGTGTAGGAAGGGGGAGGGCTCTGAGCTTTGGTGAGGCCTGGTGTGTGTGTGGGAAGGGGAAGGGCGGGGAGCCTTGGCAAGGCCTGGTGTGTGAGCATGAAGGGCTGGAAGTGACAAGTCTGGGACGGGGAGACAGCCCAGCACAGACTGCACGGCACGGCCTCACCAAATCGCAAGGATTTCCTAGGGGTACAAACGCTGATGACCTTCGTGAAATTTCTCTCAGGCTGTATAGGATTATGCAGCTTTCTGGTCTTGATGTTTGCACCTTATTTTTAAATGGTTAGAATGGACAGAGAGGAAGCTGCTGTGGGACCTGCTGGAGTCTGGGGAGCCCCATGGGCAGGAAGTGGCCGCCCCTCATGCTGACTTCAAGTCTTCCGCAGGTTTGGCGTCTTAGAACATGGTGCTGAGAACTCAGGCGGCACATCCCCAGTGTCAGTCTGAGGAACTGGGGTCACCTGGCAGCATCTCCTCAGCCTCCGGTGGCTCTGACCCCCAGGAGACGTCTCGGCCCCATCAGGCATGCATCCACCACCCATGCCAGGACAACCCTGGCAACAGGAGCTGAAGGACCACAGAGGGGCCTGAGCCAGCTGTCAGGCGTGGTGCCAAGGAACGGCTAGGTAGGGCCCCAGGTGGAGGAGCGTGGTCAGAGCCAGGGGCCTGCAGGCGGTCAGGTCTCACCCGGCTCAGCCCAGGGCACAGCTGCAGAGAGGACACCCTGCCTGAGAGGGCAGTGACAGGTGCAGCCACTGCATGGAAGCGGCTTACACAGCACAATCCACCCTCCCTCACTCAGCGCAGGATCCCCCAGCTCAGCACAGGGACACCTCCACTCAGCAGCGCAGGCCCCCCGCTAAGTGCAGTCCCCTCCTCCACTAAGCTCAGGGCCCCTCCAACTAAATGCAGGACCCCACAACAAAGCACAGGGCCCCCTCGAAGCTCAGGGCCCCCCTCAGAGCGGGTGTCTACCCTCAGCTGTTCCACTTCTGAACACACGCCCCACCTGCTGCCCCACCACTACCTGTCCCCTCAGGCCTGCGGGAACGGAGCTGGCTTGCTGCTCTCATGCAGCTCTGGTGCCCTCCCCACAGGCTTCCTTCTGCGGGCTCCCTGCCTCAGTCTCCCCTGCTGCTCCTGCCTCCCGGGCTCTCGTCTCCCGACTCTCTCTGCCTAGGTGACAGACGCAGGGGAACCACTGTGTCACTGCCCCCTCGCCGGCCAGGCTGCAGCTCTGAGGCCTCCCCGAGTGCCCAACTTCCCCTCACGGGAGCACAGGAGCTCTGGAGGGCACCACACAAGGCAGGGGTCACGGGTAGAGCCGTTTCCCCCTTGCAGACACAGCCTGAGGCTCAGCAGGGCCAGCCCAGCCTCAGGCCAGTCAGTGTGGGCTCCAGTGACACCAAGGCAACCTCCCCTGAAGTCACTCACACAGACCACTGCTCCCACAACTCTCCAAAAGGCACCCTCTGATCTGCTGGCCTCTCTTCCTGTCCTGCCGTCTTCTTGGGCTCAATGCTGATGAGGTTGGGTACCTGCAGAGGGCCTGGAGTTGTCCACCTCTGCGGCCTCTCCCCTCCTTTCCTCACTGGGACCCCAGAGCCCCGAGAAGGATAGACAGCAGTACCCTCCACCCCTGCTCAACACCCGCTCACAGAAGACCACCACATTCCACCCTGTCAGGACCCCAGAGCCCCGAGGACAGACAGCGGCACCCTCCACCCCTGCTCAACACCTGCTCACAGAAGGCCCCTGCGCTCAGCCCCATGCGGCCACTGGGGACAGGAGGATGGGAACCCCGCTCTCTGGCTGCCCACAGCTCTGTGAGGAAACAACACAGGAGACCCACCAGGCAGTGGCAGCTCACGGGGCGTCGGCGTGGGCCTCTCGCAGCTCCTGACAGGCAGCTGCCTGCACTTCCCACTAAGACCAGCATGGCCTGAGAGAAGATGCTAAGAACGCTTCCCAGCGATGTAGCCACGTTAGAAGCACCAAGCCGGCCCCACAGGACGTTACCTTTACAGAGCTCCGTGAGCAGCAGGAACTCAGCCTGCCCCGTGTCCGACTCCTCTTTGCCTATGGACGCTGCGGAACAGAACTGGACGATATTCGGGTGCCCGGAAAGCCTTTTCTGCAGTTGTGTTGTTAAAGGAGAACGTGCATAACCATGTCCACCGTTCTGTGCACTTAAAAACAAATGTAACCAACATGAAAACGCTGAAGTCCTAATACTTGAATCGACTCCCCTTGCGATTTGAGACATCAGAGTGGATGATGAGGACAGAGCGGGAGCGACCAAGAGGGAGGCGGATGGACGCGGGAGGAGCCGCAGGAGAAGGCGGGGATGAGGGCAGGCAGGCAGGCCACACACACCTGACCACAGCCACACTGGAGTCTGTCCCGCGCCAGGTGGGGGGACACAGGGCCCGCGGCAGGGCCCTCGGGGGCTGTGCACAGGGAGGCTGCGGGGTGGCTGTGTCCACCTGAACCCACGCTCAGGCAGCCGGCGGACTCGCCAAGTGGACAGAGCTAGGAGCGGAAAGAGAAGCAGAGTCTGAGGGTGGAAAGGACCGAAGACCCCTGGCTCAGGAGGGGTGTGTGGCAGGGACATATTCCCCATCAGCGCCAGGAGACACTCCACCCAATCATGCTTGGACAGCCTGAGAAAGGACGAAAGGGGCTGCTGAGAAGCCACACGGAAGCCTACGGGAGCCAGGCCAGCTGCACAGCTTCCGGCCCGGTCTCTGGAGAAGCCAAGGGGGAGGAGCTGAGGGAGCCAGGCCAGGGCCCCTGCAGTAACCAGCCTGTCCAATGGGCAGGGAGATCTCTTGGGTACGAACAACTCCATCCCCAACACCTCTGATCCTTTTACTACGACCCTGAGAGTAAAAAACAGGGAAAAAACTGCTTCTTACTACAAGTCGCCTACAGGTTAGTTTAGTAAAAGCAAAAGGCCAGTTTTAACACATGAAAGGCAACATCACAGAGTAGCGTCCTGGCGGCTGGCGGCCACGATTTGATGCATGTCCATGCCAGCCGAAGCCGCCGTGCTGGCCCCTGGCTCTGGGAAAAGGATACCATGAAACACACTTCTTGAATGATGGCTCTGTTCTTTTCCTCTTCGTTGGATAACAACCTCTGTATCAGGAAATAGCACACACAAAAATTAAATAATTTTTCCTTCCCACTTTACCTGATGCGTCATCTGAGATGTAAACACGCAAGGCAACGATGCAATGTGTCTGACACAGCCCCCATCCCGTGGTTCTCACCTTTGACCCGTGTAAAAATGTGCTGGGGGTTCAAGACCCTCGAAAGATCTTTGTGGTCCAAGGACACAAGATAAGGCAAAAACAGGAGCCTGCCCTCCAAACAGGCCAGAGTAAAATGAGACAGACAAAAAGGACGAGCGGAGATGCTCTGCGGAGACGGGGCGGCGTGCATGCAGACCACCAGCACAGGCCGCTCGTGGCCACTCTCGAAGGTGGGCCGCCCTGGGGCCCAGTGTGGTGACAGCAATGGGGTCTTCTTAGGTCTCAGGACAAAGCCACGCGGTGCAGACCCTCCCACAGTGACCCCCGTTTACAGACAGGCCATCAACACACATTTTTTCCAAGCAGCTTTTAAACTCCGCGTATTTATAGAGCCCTTATTTTGGCATGTGAAGGCCAAGAGGGCATGGCCCCACCATGAGGTCACCCTCGCCCTCTCTCCAAGGCAGCATAGTCCCCACCGCGGGCGGGGCAGGGCCACAGACGTGCGAAGCCCGAAGCCGGAGACCAAGGCTCCAGTGCGCCCAAGGCTGCTGAGCTTCAGCGGGAGAGAAGGGACCAGAATTCGCAGGTGGCAAAAAGAAACAAAGTAAACAACAGGGACGCACCCTGAAAACACTGTCACCCAGAGGGTCCCTTCAAACGTATCAGAAATCCAGAGGAAATGTTAGACCGTTCATTACCTTTAGTGCATATTCTCTGCCACTTCCCACATCTTGAGCTTCATATACAAATGCAAACCCTCCTGAAAATTAAAAATACTTATCAGTTCAATGCTATGATTTTATTTAACACATTGGGCTTAAAAACACCTTCACTAAGTAAAATACAAATTGACTTGTGGCTATGGCCGGCAGTTTTCTACAAAACATAATGGCCCCAGCATACACAGCGCCAGACACACAGCCCCAGTGCATACGCTCCCCCAACACACACGGACCCAACACACACGGACCCAACACACGGCCCCAGAGTACATGGCACCCCCTCACACATAGCCCCACACACACACAGCCTCCCACACACACAGCCCCAGAGCACACGCCCCCTCCATGCCCCCGCCACGGCCCCAGAATACATGGCTCCCCACCACCACAGCTCCAGAACACATGCCCATCCCCCACATGGCCCGAGTACACAGCCCACCCCCCCCCCACACACACACGGCCCCAGAGTATACAGCACCTCCACACACAGCCCCAGCGCACACAGCCCCCCAACACACATGGCTCCAGCACACACAGCCCCTGACACACTGCCCCTCCCAGTGCACACAGCCCCCCCATACAGTCCCAGAGTACACGACCCCACACACACAGCCCCAGCACACACCCCCCGCAACCTGCCCCAGACACACAGCCCCAGTGCTCACACACCCGCAGCCTCAGACACACAGCCCCAGCATATACAGCCCCAGACACACGGCCCCAGCGCACACACCACTGCCTTTCACTTGCTCTACTCCAGAGACAAGAAGGAGTAACTTAAAAACACAGATCAACAGAGGAGAAAAAACCAAAAGCAGTTTTCCCAAGACAAATGAAACTGACAAATTCTAGACAGACGGATCCGAAGAGAGAGAGAGCAAGGACAGATCTCCAATACCCAGAACAAGAGAGGGGACCTCACTTCCCTGACGCCCAGAAGAGAAAAAGACGCAAAAGTACACACCGACATCACTCATGAATGTGGACCAAAGAATTCTTAATACAATAGCAAACCAAGCCCAACAAGACTTAAAGAGTAGAGTTGGTTTAACATTTGAAAATCAATTTAACTCTATTGTTTTGGGGTCTAATTTGCTTAGCTTTCTTTTAGCTTTCTGCAGTGGAAACAGTAAATCGTGAAATTTAAAACTCTCGGTAAACTAGGAATAGAAAGAAACCTCCTCAGCCTGATAGCAGACATCTGTGAGACAGCAACGGGAAGACTGCCGTGAATGGTGCTAAGTTCAATCCTCCCATCTGACAGCAGGAAGCAGTCGGGGATCCTTGTTGTCACCACTGATGGTGAATACTGAAAGGAAGTTCCAGCCAGTGCAACCAGTCAAGAAAAAGAAAGAAAACACATCCAGATGAAAAGGGAAGTAAAAATATTTTTATTTGCAGGTGACATGATTATCTATGTGGAAAGTCCGGTGAAACCTACAAAAGAAAAGCTACCATAACTAATAAACGCATTCAGGACGGTCACCGGATGTAAGGCCAACGTACAAAAACCAACTGTGTTTCTACATGACCTCGGTTAGGCAGAGATGTTTTAGATAGAAGCACAAAAGCATGACCCATAAAAGAAAAGTAATGACAAACAGACTTCAAGAATTTCTGCTTTTGGAAATACACTGGCCAGAGGATGAAAAGATAAATCACCACTAGGTATTGCAAATCATATACCTAACAAAGCACTTCTACTGAGAAAATATTTTAAAAATCCAAGAACAATTTTTTTTTCTTCTGAGGCAGGATCTTACTTGTGTGTCACCCAGGATGGAGCGCAGTGGCACCATCACAACCCACCACCTTGACAGCTGGGCTCCAGCAATCCTCCCACCTCAGCCTCCCAAGTAGCTGGGACTACAGGCATGCACGACCACACCCGGCTACTTGCTTTCATTTTTTGTAGAGACAAGATTTCGCCAAGTTGCCCAGGCTGGTCTTGAACTCCAGGAGTGAAGCCTCTGAAAGTACTGGGACTACAGGTGTGAGCCACCGCACCCAGAGAACATTTTTAACGTGCAAAAGGTATGAACAGACATATCACCAAAGATATGCTTGTGACAAGTACGCAACGTGTTCCACCATCGCCCATTAGCCAAATGCAAGCTTAAACTGCTAAGATACGACTCCACGCCTAACAGAGTATCTAACATCGAAAAGCTGCCCAGACCAAGTGTTGGTGAAGATGTGGAGCAACTGGAAAGCTCAGGCACAGCTTTTGGAAATGCAGAATGGTACACCCACTCTGGAAAACATTTCAGCAATTTCTTAGAAAGTTCAACATACATCAACAATAGAGCCCGGACATTACGCTGCTTTGTATTTACCCAAGAAAAATCAAGGCACACATGTGTACAAAGACTCGAACACCGTACACAAATGTTCACAGCGGCTCTGTGTGCAATAGCCTAAAAACGGGAACAACCCCAATGCCCATCAACGGGTGAGTGAATGAACAAATTATCCACACCTGTAACACTACGCAGCAGTAAGAAGGATGAGACTAGTGTTACACCCAACAACGTGAATGACACACTAAAAAGCATCATGGTGAGTAAAAAAAAGCCAGGACAAAAAAAGACTACATACGTACAGTTTTGTGTACAGAAAACGTTAGAAAATGCAAACGAATCCATAGCAACAGAACACCAATCAGCAGTTTCCTGGGATGGGAACAGGGAAGCAGGGTGAAGGGTCATTGGGGGGAGGAGGGGACCGTGGCACCGATGCGCATGCTGACTGCCTTGATTGGTGAGGTAGACACGCCGTGTGCCGTACACACACACATACATGACACATGCCGAAACATTTAAAACATGCAGCCTGTATATCTCATCTTTACCTCAACAGAACTGTTAAAAAATTTAAATAATAAACAAACCTGTGAGGAAAAACACAGATGAAAGGAAGTAAATAGAAATCCATGAAATAGAAAACAGATGGCTCCACTGCTAAACCACATCAAACACCTAAAGACAAAATCACAACAAGCTTATAAAAAGTCTTTCATTAGATAGAGGAGAAGAGTTCCCAGCCCAATTCTCAAGGTTAGCATAACACTAACCAAAGAAGGGTATAAAGACCAAATCAAAGAAAGAGATCACTCATTAGCATAGACACAAAAAATCCTCAAGAAAATACTAGCAAATCCATTCTGGCAAAACATCATAAAGATAATAATACATCATAACCAGGTGGGATTCATCCCAGGAATGCAAGGTTGGTGTAACATTAAAAAATCAATCACTGTAAACCACATTAGCAGAATAGGGAACACTGGACCACCAACAAAATCATAGAAATGACAACTACAAAACACCTGCATCTAACATGAGACTTGACTGTTTTCTTGCTAAGATCAGGAATGAGGTGCCAGGTGTGCTCTCTGCACGGTTTTACAGCATTTTACCGGAGATCCTAGTTAATGAAAGGAAGCAAGAAAAAATAATAAAAGGCATAAAGATCAAAAAGGAGAAACTAACAAAAGATACAAAACTTCAGTTAGCCAGGAAAAATAAGCTCAAGAGATCTACTGTACAACATGATGACTACACAGTTAACAATTACTACGTTCTTGAAAAATGCAGTGGATGTTAAGGGTTTTCACCAAAAAACTGTGATGCAGTACACGTGTTAATTAGCGAGATGTGGTCATTCCATGGCGCACGCGCACTTCAAACCATCATGCTGTACACGACAAACAGTTTTGTCTGTCAACTTAAAATACTAAACATGAAAAACAGGAAGAACCAAACCTCCTGCTCTCCGACGCCATCCTGTAAAGGCAGAAGGCTCTAAAGGCCACACCGCCGCACAACCTTGGCAGGGCCACAGGTCTTCTGGGTCTCTCCCCGACCTCCTCCTCTCCAGCAGCACCCTGTGCTTGGTTCCACTCCACCACATTGACACAACTGCGCTTCCTCGAACACAGCACACCCCTTACTGCCCAGGGCCTTCCCCCCAGGCCTGGAAGGGGCACCCTGACACTGCGCACCACCCAGCTTGCTCCCTTGCATCCCCCAGGAGCTGCTCATCACTTCTGAGACACCTCCCTCCCTTAATGCACCTGCCCATCCCAGCCACTCTTTACAACTCACTCCTCCCTCCTAACACTTTCTGATACCTTACATTACATCACACACGTCCTCGGATACCTGCTGACCGTGTGTCTCAGCCAGACTGTAAACACCACGAGGCAGAAATTTCCTCCACATTGTTCACACACACATCCAACACCTAAGTGGTGCCTGACCAAAGGTGTCTACTAAGGGCTGGGCACGATGGCTCATGCCTGTAATCCCAATGCTTAGGGACGCTGAGGCAGGAGGATCACTTGAGCCCAGGAGTTTGTGACCAGCCTGGGCAATGTAGCAAGAACCTGTCTTGCAAAAACAATGAAAAAATTAGCTGGGTGCAGTGATGCCTGCCTGGAGTCCTAGCTACTTGGGAGGTGGAGATGGGAGGATCGCTTGGGCCCAGGAGTCTGAGGCTGCAGTGAGCTGTGATCACGCCACCGCACTCCAACCTAGATGACAGAGCAAGATCTTGTCTTAAAAAACAAAAGCCAAACCAACAACAGGCTGAGCACGACGGCTCACGCCTGTAATCCACCCACCTTGGGAGACCAAGGTCGGCGGATCACCTGCGGTCACAAGTTCCAGACCAGCCTGGTCAACATAGTGAAAACCCACCACTAAAAATACAAAAATCAGCTGGGCGTGGTGGTGGGCGCCTGTAATCCCAGCTACTTGGGAGGCTGAGGCGGGAGAATTGCTTGAACTCAGGAGGCGGAGGTTGCCGTGAGCCAAGATCAAGCCATCGCACTCCAGCCTGGGCGACAAGAGCGAAACTCCAATTCAAAAAAAAAAAAAAAGAAGAAGAAGAAAAAGCCATTTGCCAGGCACGGGCCCTCACACCTATAATCCTAGCACTTTGGGAGGCTGAGGTGGGCAGATCATGAGGTCAGGAGCAGAGCCCCCTGCAACCCCCACCCCCCACTCACTCTGACAGCCTCTGCTACCTTTATACACTCAGAGAGACGCCTCCTCCAGGGCACAATGTGCAGACCAGCGGGGGGCCAGAACATGCACCCTAAGGACACTGAGGAGCCTCGTGGGGCTCCCCCTAGGCTCCCAGCCCCACACCACCACACAGCCTTTGGCAAGCAACTAACCTCCGCAAACCTCATTTTTCTCTTCTGTAACATGGGAATAATTACAGTATCCACTTTCTAGGGCTGCTGTGAAGGTTGTGCTCAGCAAATACTAAGAGCCCCCAAGTGTTGCTGTGGTGGTTCTGATCATTGTTCCACACTGAGAGCTAGTCAAAGTGGACAAAGGTTGAAGGTCAAGCTGCCAACTTGGAAGTGAAGGGGGTTCACCTAAGGAGAGCTGAGAGAGGGCAGCTGGGCCTCACAGGCCTGATGACCCAGAAGCAACTGCCCAAGCCCCAGAGACCCTGGTCACCAGTGCTCTGCTCTGCCCACATCTCTCCCTAAGCCCCAGAGATCCTGGTCACCTGTGCTCTGCTCTGCCTGAACCCCTCCCTAAGCCCCAGAGACCCTGGTCACCTGTGCTCTGCTCTGCCCTGCCTGCATCTCTCCCGGAGTGAGCGCAGCCCATGCACTTGAGGCTCTGGGTCCAGGGAGAGGTACAAAGAAGCAAGGATGGCAGAACCCTGGTGGTCAAGAGAACAGCAGGGAGCCTCAGGGGTGGGTGCCCTTGGTCACGTGTCCTACGTGGGAGGAGGGCGCTACAAGGCTGGCTCGACACAGCCACCTAAGGGTCTACTTTTTTTTTTTTTTTTTTGCAGACGGAGTTTCACTCTGTCACCCAGGCTGGAGTGCAACGGTGTGATCTCAGCGCACTGTAGCCTCCACCTCCCAGGTTCAAGCGATTCTCCAGCCTCAGCCTCCCAAGTAGCTGGGATTACAGGCACCTGGCATCATGCCCAGCTAATTTTTGTATTTTTAGCAGAATCGGGGTTTTGCCATGTTGGCCAGGCTGGTTTCAAACTCCTGACCTCAGGCTATCTGCCCGCCTCGGCCTCCCAAAGTGCTGGGATTACAGGCATGAGCCACCACGCCCAGCTGGGTCTACTTTTAAGGTCAGTCTAAGGCGGGCACATTAGCTCACACCTGTGGTCCCAGCACTATAGGAAGCCAAGGCAGGGGGATCACGTGGACCCAGGAGTTCAAGGCTGCAGTGAGTCGTGATCGCTCCACTGCACTCAGCCTGGGCGACAGAGCCAGATTGTTTCCAATAAAAGAAAAAGATCTACAGTACACCCTGCAGAGGACATGCAGGGCCAACATGGGGCCTCCCCAGACACTGAGCCCACCTGGGAGGGCTTCTGAAACTTGCAGCCAAGAGGCTTGCCTATACCACACAATTCTGCAACTGTCTGTCAGTACCAAACACTCCCCGTGCCCTTACCCAGTCCAGAACAATCTACCTAAGTGAAAGGAGGAAGCCTCCAAAAGCCAGTTCTAGGAGGAAGACGTGGAGAGCCAGCACACAAACGAGTGGACCTGGGAGCGTGAGAAGGCCGAGGCGGTGGAGGAGGCCCAAGAAGGTGGGGAAGGCTGTGCCCTCACCATTTCCTAGGCCAGAGCTTGACCCCCAAGGCTCCTGAGCGGGCCCTGCCACACAGCTGATACTGCGCATGGCACACAAGGACTGCTGGCAGGCTGAAATTACATGCAACACCTAACCAAATGCACAAGGCAAGTTATACCTCAACTACACGGCGGTTGTGTGCCTTGTTTTCATTTTCTACCTCAATTTACCTCACTAGCATTAACCCAGAGTTCACGTCATCCACACAGGAAAGGTGGATCTCCTGCAGTCAGTGCGCAGCAGGTTCCGTTTCAGAAGCCACGGCACACAGACCCCAAAACAAAGAACACACAGAATACACTCACCCTAGGCATCTCTGACACTGTTGGTGCTTCTGATAATCTGCCTTTTAAAACAAGGAAGACTAGGCTGGGCGCGGTGGCTCACACTACTTTGGGAGGCCGAGGGAGGCGGATCACCTGAGGTCAGGAGTTCAACACCAGCCTGGCCAACATGGTGAAACCTCGTCTCTACTAAAAATACAAAACCCTAGCCCAGTGGTGGTGGCACGTGCCTATAATCCCAGCTACTCAGGAGGCTGAGGCAGGAGAATCGCTTGAACCCGGGAGGCGGAGGTCGCAGTGAGCCACGATCTCGCCATTGCACTCCAGCCTGGGCAACAAGAATGAAACTCCATCTCAAAAAAAAAAGACAACTAGTCAGGTGCAGTGGCACATGCCTGTAACCCCCGCTACTCAGGAGGCTGAGGTAGGAAGATCTAGAACACAGTTCAAATACATCCTGAGTAAGACCTCATCTCTTAAAAAAAAAAAAGGATAACAGAACAAATCTGAAGAAATTAGAAAGATATCTGGCTTCACAGCTCTGCCTAAAAACCCTTTCAACCACAAGTCCAAATTCCTAAAAGCTATAAAAACCATTTTTTCTTAACTCATTTGACAGCAAATCTATCATAACCTCATTTGGGATAAAACCTGACATGAACTGATACGGGGCTAATTACAGACTTTAATTATCCCACAGTGAGAATATTTATTCATTTAATTACAGAAATACTAATGTCTTCAATTACAGAATACTTTCCCAACTCCTCTGGGATTATCCCATGATATACAGGGTTACATGCTGCAACGATCATTCTGAAACCTGAAAAATTCTGACACTGCAAATATCTGTACTAAAGCGCTCAATTACGGGCCATCGCCATGTTTACGTGAGACAGCCTATGTTCTGAGGTTGCTGTCCGGACAAAACTTATTTAAATATGTTTATATAAATTAAAATCATTCAGTTTTCATACCCTGTTTCAGTAGACTTCAAAGTACTCAGGAGGCT
This sequence comes from Sapajus apella, assembly GCF_009761245.1. Classification (NCBI taxonomy): domain Eukaryota; kingdom Metazoa; phylum Chordata; class Mammalia; order Primates; family Cebidae; genus Sapajus; species Sapajus apella. The sequence goes on from NW_022437025.1 coordinate 846,338, forward strand.
GCAGGCCACCTGTTAAGTTTACAAGGAGGAAATCTACAGCTCCTAATTGCATTGGTTATTCTTATCTCCTGACTCGCCCAGATAGCAAAGGGAAACAAGTTCTTTTGCACAACCTCAGCGGCCACCCACATTTCCTTGTTCTTCTTCCTGGGTGCTGAGTGACCCACAATCTTCTTTCTTTACGAGAATCTTATCCAGGCCCCAGTGAGGGTGCATTCTCCATCCCTCCCATCCCATCCATGCCATCGCCTGCTTGGCCCCTTCCCAGAGGTCACCCTGTCTGGACCACCCCCAAGGATCTGTCCCCATGCTGCCTCGTCTCTCCATCCCAGAGCACAAGTCTGAAGTTCCAGAAACCAAGTCCTGTCCACGACAGATTTCTTAAAGAACGAAGATTACCACCTAGTTATTTCCATAATAAATGAGTTGATCGGGGGGAAATCTGTCATCTAACAGTTGTGAAAGAATGTCACACTTCAGCCACCACCTCTGAAAGAAGAGCTGAGAGCTTTCTTACCAAATCATACCCAAAATCTGTTTGGTCTTGACCACAATGGAGACAAAGTGTGTGATAACGCTACAGTCAAAATGTCTCTACAAGCCTTCTGTGATAATCAGAATTTTGGGATAGCTTCCTCTCTGGTCACAGGCCGGCCACCTGGACAGGCTAACCCTCCAGCCCTGAGAGGTACCACGGAGCGGGTGAGGGCTTCTGTGTACCTTCACTCCCTCTCCCTGTGCCAACACAGCAGAATAGACTTATGTTTCAGCACCGGAGTCAACTGTGTTTAGCCAATAAACTTCACAGCCAGTGAAACGTGACACACCCCCAGGCACCACTGGACAAAAAAGTAAGGAAGATCCACAAGAGAGAATGGGACCCACTGACACTGGGGATCGATTCCGTGTGACGGAAGGAGAGGACATTCAGGAAGCTAGAAATGGCATGCAGAAACGAAACTGACTAGAGACTAGCTCAAGAGTACTTAAGCTGAGCGACCTGTTCACTGTGCAAGTTCAAAGTAGGTCACAACTACTAGCTCTGCTTCCTGAACTACACATGCAATCACACAAGTAGATGTTCACTGGGAAGAGAAACACTGAGGTGCTAAGAAGGGGTCACGAGATCAAGAGACACAGCCCTGTCTACCCTCAGCAACCCAACCCCAGGCTACAACCCCAACTACCTGCCACGCGTGCGTAACCACCAACTCTGAAGTTCCCTGGACTCCAGAAGAACCAGCCCTGACCTCCAAAGTCCAGCCCTGGCCCTGCCTGCCCGATAACCCTAGATGTCAGGGGAAAAAAGGCCAAGGCCCACCTCCTGCACCGCTCACCTCCTGACTCCAGCTGCCGGCCTTCTCGGCACCCTCCCTCAGCCTCCGCTATGGCCCCCACCCAAGCTCCCTGCCTGCCACCATCCTCACTGTAACATCTTCCCCCACCCACCCTGAGGGGGTCCCCAGGCCCCAGGCCTTGCTGCAACTTGACCCTACTCCTAAGACAAGAAGTACCCGACCCGAACCCAGCCTCGCCCTTCGCAATCACCGCCAGCAGGCACTGACCCACGCCCCACTGTGACCCTCGCCTGGACCTGACCCGCGCCCCCGGCAGAGACCCTCCCCTGGCCGACTGTGACCCACGACCCCCGCCGGGACCCTCCCCAGCCCCGACCCACGCCCTTCCACTCCGAGCTGACGCTGCCCGCCGCGTTCGGGAGACGACACTCCACGGCCGCACCCGCGCTGCCGACCCGGGGCCTCACCTTCCGCCAGAACCCGCCGCACCCGCAGCCGCAGCTCGCCCAGTTCCACCGTCTGCCCCACGAAGTCACTGTGGTCGCGGCCGGAAGCGCCGCCCAGGGAGCCTGGGCCCGCCAAGAAGTCGAGCGCCGACTGCAGCAGCGACATGGCGGTGGCAGCGCCGCACCCCGCGGCAGCCGGAGTGGTCGGGCTCGGGCTCCTGCTGCCTCGCTCTCCGGGTCCGCTCAGCAACCGCCAGCCCCGAGCGGCACCATCTTCCGCCCCGACGCCGTGACGTAGGCGCGCGTGAGGGCGCGTCGCGACAGGAGGCGTCGCGGCCCAGCCCCATCCCCTCCGCTGCGGCCTCACTTCCTGACTGCGCGCGCAGACGCAGAGGTCTGATGCAGACAGCGCGTGCGCGGCGTCGCGGGACTCGTGACGGACTTCCTGCCGTCAAGCGCCCGGCTGGCCTGACTCAAGCGGAGGCGCGCGGAGCAGTCGCCGTGGCGATTCCCGCCCAGGTAGTTCGGCGCCGCATCCCCGCTCCCGGTACCGTTCCCCACATGGTCTGTTTTGCGGGAGGCTTCTCAGCTGTCTCCGGTTTAAGCGCTTCACCATCCTCTGGGTGGAGTCCGCTTCCCGCTTGCTGTTAGCAATGGGAGAAAAATGGGTTCGCGCATTCTCCTCTCAGTTGGCTAAGGAGCACGGAGTTAGCGTCCTAAGCCTTAAGTAAATACTTTGTTTTCTGAGGTCGGCGTTTCCTGTGACGCTTAGCGAGTAAGGTTGGCAGCCCCCTCCTGGCAGCCGGGCGGCAGATTGCAGGTGAAAGGCTGCTGCACTCCCCTGTCTTCCGAGCAGAGGGCCCGAGTCTGGGCTGGGGCAGCGACCAGTCGTGGGAGCCGGGGGCCAGAAAACCTTCGTTCTGGGCAACCGCACGCTGCAGAGGCTGCCCTGTCACCCTCAAGGTTCGTTCGCACCCTCACCTTTTCCAAGACAAAAAGCAGGTCCTCTTGAGCCACTTGGAAGGGTTCATAGTGCCCAACATGAAAAGGTGACTTTCCTTACAGGACAATAAGGGAATGGTTCACGGAAAATGCATTTTTAGTTTTTGACCCACGCAGTATTTGGGGATTGGGGGTGGATAGCAGGACGTGAATTAGTTGCTGTCATTTAAAGACCGGGCGCGGTGGCTCACGCCTGTAATCTCAGCTACTCGGAGGCTGAGGCAGGAGAATCGCTTGAACCTGGGAGGTGGAGGGTGCAGTCATTGAGCCAAGATTGGGATCGCACCACTGCACTCCAGCCTGGGCAACAGAGTGAGACTCCGCCTCAAAAAAAAAAAAAGGCCTAAACTTTAAAACCTAGTTTTTCAGCTTCTGTAGAAAAATCAAACCTATCAATATTGGACCCCAAATCACGCGTGTTACCAGTTACCTAGAGCGGTCCCTTCAGGTAAGACACAGTCATTTGCCTGGCCGGTTTGGCTCATGTATGTTACCTGCCTGGTCCCTGTAGTCATTTGAGGTTGCAACCCTTTGCGTAGAGTATTTGTTCTCAAACTCAAAAGTGGATTCTAAAGCTCAAATCAGCATCTTACCTGTCCCAGAAGCTGACATCTGTTATCTTTATCATTGAAAGATAATAGGCTCAGCTCATTGGAACACTTACCTATTTTATGGAATGAAGTGTTGCATGAAGCCAAATGAGATCTTCAAAATGACAATAGCAGTAGCTTAGTTTATACAGTGATTTATTGCTTACAACATTCTTTTCTGTAATGATTCATTGTAATGATCCTAAAACATCTTTGTGAAGAAAGCACAGTGTAATTATCCCCCTTTGTTTTGGGATGAGAAAATATGCTTAAAATGCCATTATTTGGCCAGGATCAACAAGCAGTACAGCTAAAATTCAACACAAGTCATGGCTTTTCCAGCCACTGCATTTGTCTGCTAGACTGGAATAGAAGGATCAAGAGCTCAGGAAGGAGTCCATGCTGGAGACAGATACTTGGGCATCTTCAGCATGTAGGCGGCAGTTGGCTCGAGGAGCTGAAGAGAAGACCAACAGAGATGGCATATTATACATAAAGAGGTTAGAATCTTCAGAAAATGGACAGCATATGGAGAAAGAGCAGCCAGTGAAGGAGGAAGGAAACCAAGAGCCAAGGAATCAGGATGTTTGGGTCCGAGAATGTAGTTCAAAGTGTTGAATGCCACTTAAAAAGTTAAATAGGAAAAGAAGTGGAAGATACGTGTTTTCACCAAGAATAGCTTCATTGGAGTAATGAGGTGGAAGCTACGTATTACCACAGTGGAGGAATGAAGAGATGATGAGGTAGAGATGGCAAGTAGAGATAAGAAGTTTGGCTGTGAAGAAGAGAATACGGGAGCTAGAAGGATGATGTAGTGTTGAGATGGTTTAAGATGAGAGACTCTTGAGCAGCCTAAAGCTAATGGAAAGGAGAGAAGGTTTGCTGGTACAGGAGAAAGAGGAATAATAAGATAATTCTATCTTAATGAGATGTCCTCTATCTTTTATAACATAGGTGGGGAATGACATCCAAAGTATAGGTAGAGGTGTTTGCTTTGGACACAGGAAAAACAGGAGAGGAAGAAATGTGGGTTGTAGTTGCAGGTAACTTTATGTATTTATTGGAATGAAGGTGAAGAAATTATCTAATGGCTTCTGTTTTCATTGTGAATGAGGAAAGAAAAACATCAACTGAAAGTGAGAGGGAGGTAGGAAACCCAAGATTTAAGAAGTGTTGAAAAGATCTAAAATAGCTATTACAGAAAACCTAGTAAATAATTCACTAGAAAGCATGATAGAGTTTAAGCACTCATTTGGAGGCCACGAACTTATACTGGCATGACCTAGGATCGAGTGATGATTTCTAAACCGTGTAATTACTTTGGAAACCAGGGTCAGACTACTTATGAATGTGTATGGAGCACCTTCTTTTTTCTTTTCTTTCTTTTTTTTTGAGATTGAGTCTCGCTTTGTCACCAGGCTGGAGTGCAGTGGCGTCGTCTTGGCTCAGTGCAACCACCACCTCCTGGGTTCAAGCAATTCTCCTGCCTCAGCCTCCCAAGTAGCTAGGACTACAGGCACATGCCATCACGCCTGGCTAATTTTTTGTATTTTTAGTAGAGATGGAATTTCACTGTGTTAGCCAGGATGGTGTCGATCTCCTGACCTCGTGATTCGCCCACTTGGCCTCCTAAAGTGCTGGGATTACAGGCGTGAGTGACTGCGCCTGGCCAAGGAGCACCTTTATTTAGTGGCATTGAAGTAGATGCTACAGTAATACTATCTTAACCCAAGTATCTATCTTCATATCTCATCTGAATTCTCAGATGCTTGTACTTAGATATCTGTCTCACCACATATATAAACAAGTATATATCCAAAACTGAATTTATAGTCTTAATCCCCATACCTGATCTTCTAAATTTTATTGCAAATAATATTATAAAAAATTAAGAGGATCATTTTATAATGATGAAGGGGTGAATTCATCAAAAAGACATAATAATCCTAAAGATTTATGCACCTAACAACAAAGCTCTAAAATACATGAAGCATAAACTAATAGCTGCAAGGAGGGAGAAAAATCACAATTGTACTCGGAGATTGATGTAGTTGGAGAATATTATTTCTCAATAAATAATAGGATAAATAACCAGAAAATCACTAAGGATATAGTAGACTTGAACATAACTGTCAACTGACTTGACATAATGAACATGTGTGGAACATTCCTCACAATAGCAGCCTAGAATACACAATTTTTCAAGTGCATTAGAACATTTACTAAGCCTGATCATATTCCAGTCTACTAAACCAGTATGTTATCTGACCAGAATGATATTTAATATTAAAGTAGAAATCATTAACAGATTGGAAAATCCTTTGAATATTTGGAAACTGAATAACTCACTTTTTTTTTTTAACTCACTTTTAAATAACTCATGGGTCAACAAAGAAAAGGGAAATGACAAAGTATTTTAAACAGAATGAAAATGAAAATACAGCATTTAAAAATAGTGGGATGCAGCTAAAACAGTATTAAAAGGTAGGCCTCGAATCAGTGATCTCAGCAGTCACCTTAGGAAACTAGAAAAGTCAGCCAGGCATGGTGGCTCATTTTGGTAGGCCAAGGCAAGCAGATCACTTGAGGTCAGAGGTTTGAGACCAGCCGAGCCAACATGGTGAAACCCCCATTTCTACTAAAAATACAAAAATTAGCTAAATGTGGCAGTGCACGCTTGCGGTTCCAGCTACTTGGGAGCCTGAGGCCAGAGAATCACTTGAACCCAGGAGGCGGAGGTTGCAGTGAGCTGAGATCGTGCCACTGCACTCCAGTCTGGGCCACAGGGCAAGACTCTGTCTCAAAAAAAAAAAAAAAAAAACAAACTAGAAAAGTAAGAGCAAACGAAACCCAAAGTGAGTATAAGAAGGCAGATAATAAGTATCAGAGTGGAATTCAAAAAAATAGAAAACAAAAGCAATAGAGAAAATCAGTGAAACTAAAAGCTGATTCTTTGAGATTAATAAAACTGAAAAATCTCTGGTCACACTGAACAAGAAAAAGACAAGACACAAATTACCAGTGTCAGGAATGAGAGACGACATCACTACTGAAAGGATAATCAGAGACTGTTATGAACAACTTCAGGCCAACAAATTCAGCATCTTAGACGAAACAAATTCCTGGAAAGCACAAACTACTTAAGCTCTTTTAAGAAGAAATAGATAGTGTGTATGAAAGGAAAGAAGGCTAGCACTCTGCTTGACAAGGATGAGAGAGGCCGTGACACACACACAGTTAAGGCATTGCAACATACTTTGTGCCATCTAACCATCTTTTTTTTTTTTTTTTGAGGGGATGGATACCCCATTCTCCATGATGTGATTATTACACATTGCACGCTTGTATCAAAACATGTACCCCATAAATAGATATACCTACTATATACCTACAAAAATTAAAAAATTAAATGTTTTTTAAAAAGAAGGAAATAAATAACCTAAATAGCTCTACGTCTATTAAAGCATTGAATTTATAGTTGACAAATCTTCCTTTAAAGAGGACTCCAGAATTGGCTGGGTGAGGTGGCTCACACCTGTAATCCCAGCACTTTAGGAGGCCAAGGCAGGCGGATCACCTGAGGTCAGGAGTTCGAGACCAGCCTGGCCAACATGGTGAAACCTCATCTCTACTAAAAATACAAAAATTAGTGGTGGTGGGTATTTGTAATCCTAGCTACTTGGGAAGCTGAGGCAGGAGAATCGCTTGAACCCAGGAGGTGAAGGTTGCAGTGAGCCAGGATCGCTCCACTGCATTCTAGCCTGAGTGACAGAGGGAGACTCCATCTCAAAAAAAGAAAAAAAGTGAAAAAACAAAATGGATCATCTCAGTAGATCCAGAGAAGCATTCGACAGAATCCAACATCCATTACTGATTAAAAAAAAAAACAACAACAAACCAAGTAAAATGAAACTTCTTCAACACAGTAAGGGCATCTGTGAAAAACCTGTGGCTAGCATCATATGAAATAATAAAAGACTGAATATTTTCCTAAGACCAGGAACAAGCCAAGGCTGCCTGTGTGATCTCACAACTATTCAGTATTGTAGTAGAAATTCTTGCCAACGTAATCAGGCAAGATAAAGTGCCGGCACCAGGTGTGGTGGGTCACACCTGTAATCCCAGCACTTAGGGAGGCTGAGGCAGGAAGACAACCTGATGTCAGGAATTTGAGACCAGCCTGGCCAACATGATGGAACCCCATCTGTACTTAAAATACAAAAATTAGCCAGGCGTGGTGACACGCACCTGTAATCTCAGCTACTCCAGAGGCTAAGGCAGGAGAAACACTTGAACCTGGGAGGTGGAGGTTGTAGTGAGCTGAGATCACACCACTGCATTACAGCCTGGGGGACAAGTGAGACTTGGTCTCCAAAAAAAAAAAAATATATATATATATATATATATCAGATGTAGAAAGAGCTACTAGTGAGTTTACCAAGGTAGCAGGATACAAGATAAATATGCAAAAATCACTTCATTTCTATATACCAGCAATAAATATTGGAGGTTGAAACTAGAAACATTTACAATAGCATCAAAAAGTCTGAAATACTTGGGTTAAATGTGAAAAAAGATGTGCAAAACTTATATGCTGAAAACTATGAAACTTTGCTGAAAAAAAATTCAAACTGATAGTAAATGGAGAGATATGCCATATTCATAAACTAGGAGATTCAACAGTGCAGTTCTCAAACTGATGTGTAGATTCAATGTAATCCAGTCAAATTCCCAGCAGCCTGTAAGAATTTCATACATAGTTTCTAAAATTTATTTGGCTCTGCAAAGGAGCTAGAACAGCCAAAACAAGTTTGAACAAGAAGACAAAACTGTGTGGCATACATTACCTAACTTAAACACTGAAAGCCACGGTAGTCAGCCACTGTCGTGGCTGGGTGTAGAGGTGGTTGCCTGTAGTTGCAGCAACTTGGCATGTTGAGGCGGGAGGATCTCTGAGCCTAGGAGTTTGAATCTAGCCTGGGCAACAGTGTGGAGTTACTATAAAGATAGCTAACTAGGTAAATAGAAGAGTACAGAAATTGGTTCACAGGTATCTATGATGAATTGATTTTTTATAAATGTGCAAAAGTAGTTCATTGAAGAAAGGATAATTGTTGAAATACTGGAAAAATTAGATATTTGGGGTTTTTTTGTTTTTGTGTTTTTCAAGTGATTCTCCTGCCTCAGCCTCCTGAGTAGCTAGGATTACAGGCATGTGCCACCACATGCAGCTAATTTTGTATTTTTAGTAGAGATGGGGTTTTTCCATGTTGCTCTGGCTGGTCGTGAACTCCCGACCTCAGGTGATCCACCCACCTTGGCCTCCCAAAGTGCTGGAGTTACAGACGTGAGCCACTGCGCCCGGCCCAGACATTCATATATTTTTAAAAAAAAAAAAAAAAAAAAATGGAAACTTGGGCCAGGTGCAAGGACTCATGCCTGTAATCCCAGCTCTTTGGGAAGCCAGGGCGGGCTGAACACTCGAGGTCGGGAATTTGAGACCAGCCTGACCAACATGGTGAAACCCCATCTCTACTAAAAATACAATAATTAGTTGGGCATGGGGATAGGCGCCTGTAATCCTAGCTACTTGGGAGGCTGAAGCAAGAGACTTGCTTCAACCCAGGATGCAGAGGTTGCAGTGAGCCAAGATCACACCACTGCACTCCAGCCTGGGCAACAGAGTGAGGCTCTGCCTCAAAAAAAAAAAAAAACAAAAACAAAACCGAGGAACTTTAATCCATACCTAGCACTATATGTAAAAATTAACTTAAAATCATAAATCTAAAGGTGAGATCTGAAACTGTAAAACTGTTAGAAGAAAATCTATGAAATGTTCTGTGAGATTTTTAGCCATGACACTAAAAGCATGATCCATAAAGGAAACAGATGAACTGGATTCCCTCAACATGAAGAACTTCGTAATACACCGTTGGAAATAGCCCATATGAACAGTAGGTAAATAGATAAACTGATAAGTCCGTAATATGGGATATCATTCAGTAGTAAAAAGATAAGCTGTCAAGCAACAGCAATACTTGAAGGAACCTGAAATGCGCATATTGCTTAATGAAAGAAGTCAATCTGAAAAGGTTACATAGTATATGATTCTAACTATAGAGCATTCTGGAGAGGCAAAACTGTGAAGACAGTAAAAAGAGCAATAGGCACGGTGCAGTGGCTCACGCCTGTAATCCCAGCACTTTGGGAGGCTGAGGCGGGCAGATCAATTGAGGTCAAGAGTTTAAGAGCAACCTGGCCAACGTGGTGAAACCCCATCTGTACTAAAAATATAAAATTAGCTAGGTATGGTGGCGGGCGCCTGTAATCCTAGCTACTTAGGAGGCTGAGGCAGGAGAATCGCTTGAACCCAGGAGGTGGAGGTTGCTGTAAACCGAGATTACGCCACTGCACTCCAGCGAAACTCCATCTCAAAAGAAAAAAAAGAGCAATAGTTGCTAGGTGTTAAGGGAGAAAGAGGGAGGGTGGAGCACTGGAGATTTTTAGGGTGTTAAAACTGTGTCATTTTGTGTGTCATTTAGGTTGTTATTCTGTGTCATACTGTTTTGATGAAAATAGGTCATTTTACATTTGTCAAAACCCATAGAAGGTACAGCAGGGAGTGAACCCTAATGTAAACCACGGACTTAATTGTAATGTATGAATATTTGCTTGTCAATTGTGACAGATGTGTCATACTAATGTAAGATTAATAATAGGGGAAAGGGGAAGGGGGGGGTGTGAAGCTGTATAAAAGAACTCTGTACTTTCTGCTCAATTTTTGTTTTGTTTTTTTTGAGACGAAGTCTCCATCACTCAGGCTGGAGTGCAGTGGCGCCATCTCAGCTTATGGCAGCCTGTACCTCCCTGGTTCAAGCAATTCTCCTGCCTCAGCCTCCCAAGTGGCTGGGATTACAGACGTGCACCACCACGCCCAGCTAATTTTTGCCCGGCTAATTTTTTGTATTTTAGTAGATAGAGACAGTTTCACCATGGCCAGAATGGTCTCGATCTCCTGACCTCATGATCCGCCCACCTCAGCCTCTCAAAGTGCTGGAATTACAGACGTGAGCTACTGCGCCCAGCCTTGAGTTGATTTTTGTATGTGTATTAGATCGAGTCCAAATTCATTGCTTTGCATGTGGATATTCAGTTGTCCCAATACCATTTGTTGAACAGACTTTTCCCATTGAGTGGTCTTGGCATCCTCGTCAGAATCAGTTAACCATAAATGTAGGGTTTATTTCTGAACTCTCTTGGTTGTGTCTTTATGCTGTCTTCATTATTGTAGCTTTGTACTAAGTTTTGAAATCAGGAAGTGTGAGTGCTCTCAATTTTGTTCTTTTTCAAGATTATTTTGGCTATTATAGGTTCCTTGAATTTTGGGATCAGCTTATTGATTTCTGCATAGATAAGTTGAAATTTTTATACAGATTGCATTGAGTCTATAGATCAATTTGGAAAGTACTGCTGTCTTAAAAGTATTGTCTTCCAATTTGTGAATAAAGGACATCTCTTCACTTATTTAGGTTTTCTTCAATCTCTTTCAACAAAGTTTTGTACTTTTGTTAAATTTGTTCCTAAATAATTTTTGATGCTATTAGAAATGGAATTATTTTTTAGATTTCATTCTCAGATTGTTTATTGCTAATGAATAAAACATTGTGGCCAGGAGCAGTAGTTGACACCTGTAATCCCAGCATTTTGGAAGGCCAAGATCAAAGGATTACCTGAGCACAGGAATTTGAGGCTGCAGTGAGCTGTGATTGCACCACTGCATTTTAGCCGGGGCCAGAGAGAGACATCATGTCTCAAAAATAATGAAAAATAAGAAACACAGTTTATTTTTGTATATTGATCTTGTTTTCTGCCAACTTCTTATACTCATTTACTAGTATAATAGATTTGGGGGTGTGTATTCCTTATTGTGTATATAAAATCACATCATTTGCAAAGAGAGACAATTTTATTTCTTCCTTTCCAATCTGAATGTCTTCTATCTGATTTTCTTGCCCGATTGCCCTGGCTGGAACCTCTAGTACAATGTTTAGTAGAAGTGATAAGAGCAAACATCGCTTGTGTTGTTCCTGATGGTGGGGGATGTTTACCGACAGAAGGATGTTAACTGCAGGGTTTTTATAGATGTCCTTAAACAATATGTGGAATGTTCTAATCATGAAGAAGTGTTGGATTTTGTCTGTTTCTTTTTCTGCATTTATTGAGATGAGCATGTGGTTTTTATCTGTTACTCTATTGATATGGTATATTACAGTAATTGGTTTTCAGATTTTAAGCCAACCTTGCATTTTTGGAATCAATCCCACTTAGTCATGGTATATAATCCTTTTTATATGTTCCTGGACTGCATTTGTTAATATTTTGTTGAGGGTTTTTCTGTCTATAGTCAATATTTACTGATTTTTTTAAAAATAAATTTTAATTGAAAAAATTAAACATAGAAAAATGTTCTAGAAAACAATGTAATGAACATGTCTTTCCCGTTATTAGTGCCTAAAGAAATAGATGTTACTTTTCGTCTTATTTTTGTCAGAGTAAGTCCCCTGCATGCTGTCTTTCCTACTGTAATAATTGCAAATAAAAACTAGTACTAAATGAAAAGGTATGTCGAAGCCAGTGGGTTGGTTGGAAAGGGGAATCGCACCTGAAGTGACTTACACAGGTGAGTTTCTCAATTCCTAAGCCTATGCATGGCCTTGCCTGTAGGCGGCCCTCAGTTGCAGGGCTGTACTGGGGGTTCTTGCATAGGCAGTAAAAACTCAGGAAATCCTCATCTTTCTGCCTGGGGTTCCAAAATAGAGCTACACAAATGTAGTCAATTAATGTTTGACCCAAGTGCAAAGGCAATTAATTGAGTGAAGAAAGGAGAGTCTAAAGCGTGGCGTGAGGATGATTGGACATCTGGATGCAAAAAAAAGAAACTCCACTCTACTTTGCACATTATGTAAAAATTAATGTAGATCATGGGTCTAAAAGTAGCACCTAAAACCTAAAAACTTGTGGAGGAAAACAGAAAATCTTTCTGATCTTGGGTTAGGCAAAGAGTTGTGAGACACAATAATAAAAGGGTGATCCATAAAAGAATTTTTTTTGTTTTTGAGACAGATTCTTGCCCTGTCTTCCAAGCTGGTTGCACAATCTCGGCTCACCGCAACCCCCACCTCTCAGGATGAAGTAATTCTCCTGCCTCAGCCTCCTGAATAGCTGAGATTACACGCACCCACTACCACACCTGGCTATTTTTTGCATTTTTCGTAGAGATTGGGTTTTGCCATGTTGGCCAGGCTGGTCTTGAACTCCTGACGTCAGGCAGTCCACCTGCCTCAACCTCCCAAAGTGCCAGGATTATAGGCATGAGTCACCATACCCGGCCAAATTATTTTTTTAAGCTGTGCCGAACTGAGTAGCAGAGGAGATGAGCAAGTGCAGGTCTCATGCACTGCTGGTGAGAATGCAGACAGTGCAGCTGCCTCAGCAAATCGTCTGGTAGTTTCTCATGAAGTTAAGTATGTCCTTACAATACGACCTGGCAAAACCACTCCAAGACATTTACCCAAAAGTCATGAAAACATGTTTATACAAGTGCTTGTATGCAAATCTTTATGTATAGTGGCTTTATTAATAATTGTGCAAAACGAAACAATACTAGTTTTTCAGCTGGTGAGTAGATGCACAAAATGAGGTATGTCCATCCATAGCAACCAAAGAAGTGTGTTACTGATACTTCCAGCAACACGAGTGAGTCTCAAAAGAAGTTAGACTCACCGTCTCTGTAGGGTGCGATTCTGTTTATACATTCTAAAAAAGGCAAAATTGACCAGGCACACTGGCTCCCACCTGTAATCCCAGCATTTTGGGAGGCCGAGGCAGGTGGATCACCCTAGGTCAGGAGTTCAAGACCAGCCTGGGCAACATGGTGAAACCCCATCTCTACTAAAAGTATAAAAATTCGCTAGGCGTGGTGGCAGGTGCCTGTAATCCCAGCTACACGGGAGGCTTGGGAGACTCCCCTGTACCTGGGAAGTAGAAGTTGCAGTAAGCCGAGATAATGCCACTGCACTCCAGCCTGGGTGACAGAGCGAGACTCTCAAATAAATAAGGCAAAATTACAGTAACAGAAAACAGATCACCAGTTGCTGGGCGTTGGGGAAGCTTGAACACAAAGACGCTGCTTGGGGATAGAGCAGTTTGTATCTGGATTGCAGCTGGCTGTGGTTGCGTGCCTGTTGCCTTCTAGGTGAGAAGTAACTTGGACACAGCGAAAGCCCCTTCCTGCCTCCTCCCAGCCCCTCCCTGCCTGGGTCACTGCAGTGCTGTCTGCAAGTTAGTGAACAGTGTTCTTACTTATGGTTTTGATTTCTTACTGTGTTAATTAAGAATATAGATGGTTTTATGTGTTCATTGTTGACATAAATGGTATAATAGTGTTTTTGAAACTTGGTTTTTTTGGTCTTAACATTGTGTCTTATAGTTTTATACTTATAGATCTGTTTTAACTTTCTGATAGTTTACTTCATGGTTTAATGATTCGTCCCTTACTAGTCAGAACGTTTCTTAGTTAAAACACACCAGCTAGATGTGGTGGCTCTCAATCCCAGCACTTTGGGAGGTTGAGGCAAGCAGATTGCTTGATCTTAGGAGTTCAAGACCATTCTGGGCAACATGATGAAACCTCTGACTCTACGAAAAATACAAAAAATTAGCCAGGTGTGGTGCACACCTGTAGTCCCAGCTACACAGGATGCTGAGGTGGGAGGATCACTTGAGCCTGGGAGGTTGAGGCTGCAGTGAGCCGTGATTGCACCACTGCCTTCCAGCCTAGGCAATAGTATGAGACCCTGTCTCAAAAAGAAACAAAGAAAAGCCACGTGTTGGCACAGTAAAGACCCTACGCAGTCTCTCCCGGCAGTCACAGAGACCGCCTAGAATGGACCCTTAGAGGGTGTGCGTGCTGCCCTTAATTAACCATTGCTAAATTGTTGCTGAAGCACGTGGTGTCCGTTTACGTTCCTGCCTCAGCTTCCGTTTTCCCCACATCTTTGCTGCCCCGTCATCTCACCCCCCACCATCCATTCCTGCCTCGGTTTCTGTTTTCCCTAGGTCCCTGCCCTCCCGGTCATATCACTCCTGGGCTCTGGCTGGCCTCTGGCCTCTCACCGTGTCATTTGCATCTCCTGCTGGGGAAGTCAAATGCCCTGTATGTTTGTTTTTCCCGGCTGGAAGCTGCAGTGAGCCTCCCTCGTCCATCCTCTGGGGTGGGCTTTCCTTGTTTTTGTGTGTCTTGTCTTGGTGTGAGCAGCACGACATCCCTCTTCCCGCGGACCCTTGGCTGGCCATGCCTCTCAGTCCTCTGACGCCCTTGACAGAGTAAGCAGGAACCCCTTCAGAGTAAAACCCGCCCTGCCTTGTCACTTTGTGGGCGCTGAAGGCCTCTCTCTGCACCCTTCCCGAGGAGGTTGTCTCCCCTGGAATGGTGGAGAGCCTGGCCTGGCCTGTCCCTAGCTGCTCCTCTCCTCCTTCCCGGGTGCCACTCCTTCAGACCACCCCTAGATTTCCAGGTAGCACAGAAATTACTTCTGCTTCTAACACTGCTCAATCAGAGGCACCTCTGGAGGCTGTATCTCTAGCCCAGTCTCCTTCCACACCCGCAGCTCCCCTGCCCTGAGAGCCTCTGGTGCTTCTGTTGTATCCCAGAAACAAGCCCGAAGCAAGCATCCACTGTCCCTCAGGGATGTACTCTGCCCCGCCTTTCTCACCACAGTGCTGTCAGGGCCTGGTGGTCTCCCCCTTCCCCACTCCACATAAGAGCAGCCCCGATACTCTTAGGAGCTGCTTTCCCACATGCCCTGTGTCTCCTGGGGATACCAGGCCTCCGTCACCCCTCACCTGGGTCATAGAAGCCCCTCTGACTGGCGTCCTTGCCAGACTTCTGCCCCCTTCCCTGTTCCAGGGGCGCCTGGCCGCAGGTGGGGCTTAGACAACATGGACCCCTCTGGCGACGTCCTGTGTCTGGGGAACTCATCTCAGTGCCCAGACTCTACCTCGGGTGCAGGGTGCAATCCACAGTGCCCAGTTGGCACGAGGCTGCCCAGCACCGTGCAGCCACACCTCAGCTCTGTCCCCATGAGGCACCAGGGTCTCTTCTGTTCCTAGCATCCTCCACCAGGCATCTTGTTCATCTTCCCAACACATCTCTGATATTAAAAATGCCCGGGAGCTCTGTGCTGAACACGGCTGTGGCATGTGCTGGGTGTGTGCCCAGCCCAGGCTCCCACAGGCGGACTGGAATGCCTGCCCTGGTGCTAACTGGCTGCGTGTGAAGGGCCTTGGTTTCCCCAGAGGTCACCAAGGGAGAGCGAGGCCCCTGTAGGAAACAACCCCAGCATGCGTGCACGGCGCCGAGGGCCCCACAGGGTCCTCTTCCATGTTTAGGTTGGCCGTGGGTGGGCGATCTCTATGCCTTTCCTTCTGTCTTCTGTTCCCTGAGGAGAAACTGAGGCCTGGTTCACCCAGATCAGCATTCACCAGTAACAGGGCCGGGCGTGGCGTCTGTTGGCCTCTCAGCCTGGAAGCTGGAAATTTGAGGGACACCTGGGAGAGGACAGAGCAGCGTGGACCCTTCAACTGCGTCCAAGCCCTCCATACCAGCCCTGCCCAGCACCAGGGCTGAGGCTAGATGGCCGACCCCAAGAGTGCCCCACAGGCACGCTCAGACCTGCCTTTCCTCCCAGGCTCCTGTGACTGCTGGGCAGCAGCCCCACCATGTCCCAGCCCCGGGCCCCAGAGCAGGTGCTGGACACACTGGGGGACTGCCCCCCTGGCAGGAGGGACGAGGACGCCAGGGAAGAGATCCAGTGCTCCCAACGCATGCTCAGCTTCAGCGACGCCCTGCTGTCCATCATCGCCACTGTCATGGTCTGTATCTGGCCGCTGTGCAGGCCTGTCCCACCCCAAGCCCCTTGAGGCACTGCCCAGCCGGCCTCAGACCTATCCCAGGTCTTGCCAGCATCCTTGGGTCCGCCATCCCCTCAGGCAGCTTAGGGGGTGCCCAGCACAGCCTTCAAGTCCCCAGTCCCAGCACACCCAGCTCAAGTGTCTCGCTTCCTTCTGTCTCCTTGTTCTTCAGATCCTGCCTGTGACGCACACGGAGATCTCCCCAGAACAGGTAACGGGGCAGGCTGTGCTCTGTGTGTGTGGCTCTGAGAAGACACAGGGTTCCTGACGCCTGACCTGGCACAGGCAGCTGACCCTGCACCCTTCGAAGCTTCTGAGGCTAAGAAGGCAGAGGCGGGAGGCAGGGGCCTCCTTGGAAAGGGAGGGGTTCAGCAAGGCGTGCTCAGCCTGTGCCCACCCCGGTGGAGTTCCTGGCCTCCGGGGAGGGGGCAGCCCACTGAGCCTGTGCCCATCCCGGCAAAGGTCCTGGCCTCCTGGGAGGGCAGGGGACTGGGCTCCTAAGGCTCTTTGTCAGAGCTCAGCAGACAAAGGCAGTGCCCTGGTGGTGAGCCAGAGGACAAGTTGGAAGAGGAAGGTTCCAGTCCTGCCCCAAGGACAGAAGTTTCCTTTGTGGGAGGGCAGCTGCCCCAGCAGGTCCCTTACATAGCTGTTCTGCGTAAACAGCAGGGACACGCCCACCCTGGCTGCTCCTACAGGCCTGAAGGTGGGGGCAAAGGGATTACAGGCAGTTTCCGCTTACAGCCACCTTGACTGTTTCTGAGCTAAAGAGCAACACTCTCAGAAGGGGAGCGACTGGAAGGCGTCTGAGGTGCACATCTGCCTGGCTCGGTGTCCTCGTGACTGGGTCGTGAGGCTCAGCAGTGAAGGTGTAGCCCTTCCTGGGCCGGTGCTGAGGCCGGGGCTCCAGTCCTAACCCGTGAGCTGAGCCTGGGGGACACTGGGAAGTCTTGGGAGCTGCTTAGAGTTCAGCTTTCTCAGCTGTGCAAAGAGGGTGATGAGACTTCATGGAGTTTTCATGAGAAGTAGAAACCAGGTAGAGCCTGGCCCAGTTTGCAGGGAGACCCTGGGCAGCAGCAGGTGGCAGGCGGCACAGGCGCTGGGACCCCAGGGCCGCCCCTGCCCTCCCCAGGGAAAACTGCGTTCCCACCAAGGCCCACAGGGTAAGCTTGGCCAAATGCGGTCGTGAGGTGCTGGCCAGGGATGCAACATACTGACCTTGCCTGCCCCTTTCAGAATGGGGTTGCTGAGACATGGCCACGTCCACCTGAGATGCCCAGGGCAGAGGTCGCATGAAAATGAAGGGCGTGGCTGGTTGAAAATAAGAAAACCCTGCAAGCCTAAAGCTGCTCTGACTTCTCTGCTGTCAGGGCACCTTTCAGGGACTGTGGTGTTTAGTGCCCTCTCTTTCCTCTGTTGTCCTAACCGGGTCGCAGGGAGGGTCTGAGCCTCAGTCCTGGAGAGTCAGAAGCTCTTTCAGAGAACACATTTGTGGAAAGAGGGAACGGTCCGACGTGTGTCCCAGGGACTGGCTAGAGCAGCGGACACCTCCTTGTGAGGAGAGGGGGGCTCCTGGGCTATGCTCACTCTGTAAATAAAAGACAGTCATAACTTTGAAAACCCATGATTTGAAAAGCTAGTTATTGACCCGGAGACCTGCCTGCAAGTAGAGAACCCAGGAAAACAGTAAAGTGGTCAGTTTTCTGTTTGGAGCATTCCTGGAGAGCATGAAAATCCTTCTCAGGGCTGGAGGGGCGAGGGCCTTGGTTGAGTGCAGCGCTGTCCCCAGTTCCTCCTGCTGACCACAGACCCTAGGGCAGGCCGAGGTCCCTCGCAGTTTCCACAGAGGCCCTTACCCACGGCTGCTTCAGAATTGCCTACTCAGGCAGTGCCAAGTCCGAACCTGCTACGGTATGAGCCTGTGTGCCCCTCCAGAGTTCACACACCGACGTCCCACAGTGACGGCGTTGTGAGGTGGAGCCTTTCGGAGGTGACCTGGTGCTTTTGCCTTTTTCTCCCTTCCCACATGAGGACACCCAGAGGGCACCATCCCTGAGGCGGGCTCCTCACAGACATTCAGCTCCTTAAGAGCTGATTGCTCAGCAGGAACAAAAGCAGCAGGAACAACCCACAGAAGACTCCAGAACGCTCCTGTGGGCATGGGCATGGCTCAGTGCCCTGGAGAAGGGGTGGGGGCTGGAGGGGTGGGACCTGAAGGCGCCAGGGTGGACGTGGAGGCTAGACCTTCCCAGGCGCCTCACGGGGCCCACCTGAGGGCCTCGCCCCGTCCTGGGCGGAGGACAGCCCCCGCATGGTGCTGTCTCACTGCCATTCAGGGACACTCGTGTCACTGGGCTCTGACAGCGGTGCTCTTGTACTCTAGCAGTTCGACAGAAGTGTACAGAGGCTTCTGGCAACACGGATCGCCGTCTACCTGATGACCTTTCTCATCGTAACAGTGGCCTGGGCGGCACACACAAGGTGGGGGCCACGGCCGCTCTCAGGGTTCCTGTGCCCCGCACTGCGTCACACACGGGTCCCCAGGGTGGGGGACAGCAGGCGGCTCTTCCCACCCTCATCCCTGTGGGGAAAGCAGGACTTAACAGGCCCTGGGGCCTGGGACGGTGTAGACGGTGCCATAGGCGGAGGTGCTCCCTCCAAGGTGAGACTCCTCTCACGGTTGCTCAGCACTGCCACTGCCTCTCAGCCACGCAGACCGTCCTCCTGCCTGTGAGAGCTGCCTTGAGACCAGGCTGCAGCCAGGCAGGAGACAGCACATGTGCTGCGCCCCATTAACACCGTTGGACGGCACACAGCCTCGTCCTCCCGGGTCTGTGTCCTGGGGCCTCACCGCACTGCCGTCTCCCCAGCAAGGAAGCTATGTCTGCAGGACACACGCTCCAGGGCTGGAGCTTCACCTTGGAGAGAACAAGGTTCTTTAAGATCCAAGGAGAGGCTGGGCGCAGTGGCTCATGCCTGTAATCCCAGCACTTCGGGAGGCTGAGGTGGGCAGATCACCTGAGGTCAGGAGTTTGAGACCAGCCTGGCCAACATGGTGAAACCCCATCTCTACTAAAAATATAAAAATTAGCTGGGCATGGTGGCGGGTGCCTGTAATCCAGCTACTTGGGAGACTGAGGCAGGAGAATGGCTTGAACCTGGGAGGTGGAGGCCTGGGCAACAGCGTGAGACTCCAAAAAAATGAAAGATCCAAGGGCCCAGCACTGCAATGGCCACTGACCACCTGCCCCAGGCAGAGGGACAGGAGGACACCAGGGGTGGAGCTAGGGCTGCAGGGCAGTGGGCACTGGGAAGGCTCCATACCTGCCTTGGGCTGCAGGGTGGCGGTGGCCAGGGAGGCATCAGAGCCTGCCTTGAAAGCATGGCTGAACGTTTTACATGACGGACTTGTTTTCAGCAAGGTGACTGTGTCTATTGGTGACAGATGGGCCTCTTACTTAGGGGAGGGCTTTCTCTTCAGCCTTCCTTGTTCACAGAGCACCCGGGAGACCTACAGCTGGTGGGAGTTTGGTGGGCCACTGACTGTGCCAGGCTCATCATGAAATCATCGGTGTGGATGGGGCCACACACACCCTCCCGTGTGTACTTGTTTGTCCGAGGCCACACCCGCTGTGGAGTTCAGGGCAGGGCAGGGCTGGGGGCTCTGAGAAGCCTGGGAGGGGGCTTCACAGATCTGCTCTGTGTATCCGCTGAGGACGTATAGGCCTGTGTGCAGCGCCACAGTGCTGAGCAGGTCACCAGTGCTGCCATCTCCAGGGAGACGGGGTCCTTTCCATTTCTACTTTTTAGTGAAATGTGCAGCCCGAGTGAGCCCCTGTGTCTGATACCCTGAGGCCACCATTGGGCCCCTGATGGGGTTACAGACCCCCAGGCTGGGGGACTTCAGCTTAGCCAAGCCCAGCCCAGGAAGAGTCCCTAACTTCAAAGTGGGTGATTGAGGCGCACCCTTCCTGCTTCAGAAATGGGGCCGTGTGGGCTGTGCTCGTTTTCCTGGTGACAGACAGCGCTCCGTGTTTATTCTGTTATGTTTCTTACCTCGTGGGTGTTCCGTGGACTTTTCCACAGATGTAGAGTATGCAGCCCCTGAAGAAGCAATGGGAAAAGAGGGTTTCCTTTTTTCAAAATGGTTTTGGACACAAGGCCTGAAGGTCGAATTCCTTATGCAGAGGAGCTCTAGCTCCACAGAGGGTGTTTTTAGAGGGCTGCAGGCCGGGCCTCTGTGCCTGGGAACAGGAAACACAACCTCCTGAGGACGCACCCGCCCCGGCGGGCCCACAGGCCTCCTCTGACCACCAAGCACCTGAAGACCCCTCAATAATTGCCGTGTCCCTGGCCCCGTGTCTGCATGGTGCAGAGGCACAGGCACAGCCCATGAGCTCCATGAGGTGGCCTGCCCCCAAAGTCGTGCTGGGAAAACCCCAAAGCTACCAGGGTGTGCGGTGGTCTCTTAAAACCAACCCTGCTGAGACCAGCAGGCTGTCAGTCGGGAGGAAGTAGTGGACAGCCTGTGGATGGGCAGGGCGCTTTCTAGGGAACTTCGCTTCCTCCTCTGTGTTTTCCAAACCCTACACACTAGGTAGAGTTATATGTTTGGTTGGCAGTGACATCCAAGGGTGCTGGGGAGTGTGTGCGCGTGCGCTAGGTAGGGCTATATGTTGGTTGGCAGTGACATCTCTTAATGGTGCTTCCCCCGGAGGGTGCTGGGGAGTGTGTGCATGTGCACTAGGTAGGGTTATATGTTGGTTGGTAGTGACATCTCTTAATGGTGCTTCGCCTGGAGGGTGCTGGGGAGTGTGTGTGCTGTAATGTGACTAGAGCGCATTGTGTTGTCTTTTCGTCTTTTTCTTAAATGATGTAGGTTGTTCCAGGTTGTTGGGAAAATAGACGACACACTTGCCCTGCTCAACCTGGTGAGTGTGTTCCTGTTTTCTGGGGAGTTAGTTTGTCATCTGACCCTCACAGCTGCCTCTCTCGTGGCCTGCAGGGCTCCTCGGAGCTGGAATCTGTCCACTCCTGGGAGCTCCTTGAGTGACCTTTCCCTCCCCATGGGCCGCCAGCCTGTATCTCCTCCCAGACAAGGCCAGGGTGTGGAGGGCCGGGGGGGTGCTGGGCTGGGCACAGGTGTGGGGGACAGAGAAGCCAGGTGCCCCCATCTGTCCCTGTAGGGTCTGGGTGCTGGATGCACTTGCTGGCCCACCCTTCTGTCCTAGGGAGGGCCCGGCCCTGCGCCTTCCCAGGTGGGCTCTGTCCCTTCCTCTGCCCTCCTCCCCAGGCTGCTTCATGGCCGTGATGCCCTCCTTCCCCCCAGGCCTGCATGATGACCATCACCTTCCTGCCTTATACGGTGAGCAACGCCAGGCCCCTGACACCCTGAGGCTTTGCTGGGCACCACTGGATTTGGCCTGTCCTCCGAAACAGACCAGCTGGACAGTCCAGGGCCCAGGCCACACGGTTGCAGAGAACAGAAGGTTCTGGGGCTGCATGGGGCTCCAGGCTGGGTGGGGAGGGGAGGCACTGACCCCGGTGAGGGAGTCACTGGCGCTCCCAGCTCCCACCGGCCCCAATCCTGCAGCCTTCTGCCCATCCCAGGCCTGATCCTGGCAGGCGGCTCCTGCAGCCTCCAGCCACCTGCCCTGCCCTGCTCAGGCTGTGCAGGTGCCGCCAAGTTCTGGCAGTGGCTGCTGGTCTGAATGTGCAAGGCCGTGTACCACCAGGAACTGGGGTCTAGGGGATTTCATATGAATTTGGTGACATTCTGGCTTGAAAGGCCTGAGACGTTTGATGGAGTTGGTTGGGGTGAGGGCAGTTTGGACACATGTTCCAGCATCCAGCTGCCCCATCCTTGGTGGCCCCGCCCATCTCCCAGTGTCCTGTGGGGTGAGGAGGCTCTCACCATGGCCCAGTTCCAAGCTCCAGAGCCCAGGAGCCTGGTAACCTAGGATTAGGATTTGGATTTGAGGGGTTGTTTTTGTTTTTAACAGTTTTCCTTAATGGTGACATTCCCTGATGTGCCCCTGGGCATCTTTGTGTTCTGTGTGTGTGTGATCGCCATCGGGATCGTGCAGGTAGGGGTCTGGGGATCTGCACCGTGTGTGTGTGTGTGTGTGTGTGTGTGTGTGTGTGTGTGTGTGTGATCGCCATCGGGGTCATGCAGGTGGGGGTTGGGGGCCTGCATCTCGTGTGTGTGTGTGTGTGTGTGTGTGTGTGTGTGTGTGAGATCGTCGGGTCACACAGGTAGGGTGCCCTGTGTGTGTGTGTGTGTGATCGTCAGGTCACACAGGTAGGGTGCCCAGGGCCACCTACACACATAGGATGTGGCATGCCCAGAGCCCCCCTGCTTTCTGACCTGAGACTCCCCCCCACAGTGGCCCCAGGAGCCAGCATGGGCTCCTGTTTTTTTTCCACCTCAGCCCCCCTGCCCAAAGTGTCCTGGGGTACAAGCCCACCTCTACCCACCAGATCCCCTTCCCCAAGACCCCCGCCTGTGTGCAGGCCGTATAGCCTGGGGCTTGACTGGTGTGGGGGCCCCCCTGCTCTTGGGGCTGGCGTCCTGCAGCTTGCCTTTCCCACAGGCACTGATTGTGGGGTACGCATTCCACTTCCCGCACCTGCTGAGCCCACAGATCCAGCACTCTGCCCATAGGACCCTGTACCGAAGACACATCCTGGGCATCGTCCTCCGAGGCCCAGCCCTCTGCCTCGTGGCAGCCATCTTCTCCCTCTTCTTTGTCCCCTTGGTGAGTGCTGGGACAGCCCCCAGGGCCCAGGCGAGGACGGGGCCACCATGGGAGCGATGTCCCCCCTGAGTGACAGACATGGGGGCGGGGGGCAGAGCACAGGCAGGCAGGGGTCCCACCAAGGGTCTCGTGTGTGAGGCCCAGGGCTGCAGTGAGTGGCGCCAGGGAGGGAGGCCTGCTTCTGAAGCCTCGGGACCCAGCCTGTCAAGGACAGAGACGGACATTCATGGAAGGAAGGGGCAGCTGAGTGTCCTTCTCAGCGAAGCTTCAAAACGACAACGAGAAGCAAAGACACCGGGAGTCCAGGCATGCTCACGTTCTCTTGTTTCATTTTTTATTTATTGAGGCAAGATCCTGCTCTGTCACCTAGGCTGGAGGGCAGTGGTGCAGTCTTGGCTCACTGCAGCCTCGACCTCCAGGGCACAAGCGATTCTCTCACCCCAGCCTCCCGAGTCTCAGGGACTACAGGTGTGCACCACCACACCTGGATACTTTTTGTATTTTTTGGGGGGAGACAGCGTCTTGCTGTGTTGCTCAGGTTAGCCTGGAATGCCTGGACTGCAGTGATCCTCCCACCTCAGCCCCGAAATGCTGGGATCACAGGTGTGAGCGAGCATGCCGGCCTTTACTTGCTTTTGGATAAGGAATCTATAAAACTGTAAACATCAAACAGATGTTTGGAGGAGGAGCCCCTGGGGAAAAGCCCAGCATCTGCTCATGGCAACGTCAGCTGTTGGTGCTTGGAGAATGCGAGCCACCGGGGAGAGGGAAAAGGCAACAAAGGAAAGTTCTAGAACCCACAGTGGAGCCTGGGAAAGTAGAGAAAGCAGAGCTGAGGACCCAGCTGTTGGCGGCAGGAGCTGAGTCTGCCAGGGGCCACCACATGCATCTGGCAGCAGTGCCAGGGGCAGGGAGGGGGTGGCAGCACAGGGCATCCTCGCAGCCCTCGCTCAGGCGGAAGACAACTGGAAGCCTCTCAGCCCAGCCGGAAGACTGAGGGCTGCTCACTTGTGGTTCTTAAGCCAACAGCTGATTTAATTGGATAAGACCATCACTCTAGACGTCATTCTAGGAATGCCGCCATCACCCAGAAACAGAGCAACAAACCCTAAAAACCAGCTGTTTCAGAGTTCAAGTCGCAGCTTTATTTGTGGCAGCTGGACCTGCTGGAGCACCTTTGACATAAATTGAATTTTTAAACCCAGAGGACCATAAGAATTGTGGAAATCTGGGCTGGGTGCGATGGCTCACGCCTGTAATCCCAGCACTTTGGGAGGCCGAGGTGACAGATCACAAGGTCAATAGATGGAGACCATCCTGGCCAACATGGTGACACCCTGCCTCTACTAAAAATACAAAAATTAGCTGGGTGTGGTGGTGCGCGCCTGTAATCCCAGCTACTGTGGAAGCTGAGGCAGGAGAATTGCTTGAACCCGGGAGGTGGAGGTTGCGGTGAGCTGAGATTGGGCCACTGCACTCCAGCCCTGGCAACAAGATCAAGACTTTGTCTCAAACAAAAAAAAAAGAATTGTGGAAAAATGAATGGTTGTTATTGTAAATGTTTAGTAAACATTTCAGAAGAATCCCAAGTTTAAAATAGACGGCAGCCAGGTGGCAGTGGTGCACCTATAGTCCCAGCTACTTTGGAGGCTGGCGCTGGAGGATCGTGGGAGCCGGGGAGATCGTAGCTATGCCGGTTGGATTTCTGCACTGTTTGGCATCAATGTGGTGACCTTCCAGGAGCAGAGAGCCACCAGGTTGCGTAAGGAGTGGGGGCCAGCCCAGGTCGGAAGTGGGGAAGGTCAGAACCGTGCCCGTCGGTAGAGGGATCGTGCCTGTGAATAGCACCACACCCCAGCCTAGGCAACATAGCAAGACCCAGTCTCTAAAGAAACAGACATGTCCGGTGAGCGCCTGGTGCTGCTGCCTCACTCACTAGAGGCCTGGGCAGGCTGTCTCCTCCACCAAGAGGGGCTGGAGCTGGGGGGCTGAGCAGGACTGGCTCCAGAGCGTCGGAGGCCCCCAGGCCAGGCATAGCCGAGCCCCGCGTGAGCCCAGGCCAGAGCAGTGGGGTGACCTGTGGGCCCCAGAGCCATGGCTGCTGTGTTGCTGGGCTCTTAGACCAGATGCATTTGATGCCCGTGAAACAAGAGGGAGTAGACACCAGGGAGATGTGGGGGTGGGGCAGGCCAGAGGCCAGGGACTTTCTCCAGAAGGGTGGGCCACCCACTGGCACTGGCAGGAGGGGCAGGTGTCCTCAACTGCAGCCTCTGTGAGGTCAGAGCAGAGCAGGGGCTCTGGGCAGAGGGCAGGTGGGCTGAGTCCTGAGCAGAGGCAGGCAGGTGGGTGGGTGGCCAGCACAGTGGACAGGGATAAGGGGGAGCAGTCTGAGGCAGTCCTGGTGTCAGAGATGGGACAGCCCCTTCTGGTCGTGACTGAGTGACGGAGCAGGCTGATGAGGTCAGCACCTAGTCCCTGGGAGCCAGATACACTTTCTGTGTCCATAAACTTGTGTGTTCTGGATTCTACATATGCAGAGACTCATATAGTATGTGGCCTTTTCGTATCTGGCCTCTTAACATTGTCAAGATTCACACATGTTGTTGCCATGTCAAAACCGTGTTTCTTCTTTATGGCCGAGTCCATTGTGAGTCTTGTGCCACGTCACGTGGGCGCATTCAGCCATAGATGGAGATCTGGGAATCTGCGTCTTTCAGCTGTCATGAGTGAAGCCTCTGTGAGCATTGCTGGATACATGTGGCTGTCGTGAGTGAAGCCGCTGTGAGCATTCCTGGATACGTGTAGCTGTCGTGAGCGAAGCCGCTGTGAACATTGCTGGACACGTGTGGCTGTCGTGAGTGAAGCCATTGTGAGCATTCCTGGACACGTGTAGCTGTCGTGAGTGATGTGCTGTGAGCATTCCTGGACACGTGTGGCCGTCGAGTGATTCCACTGTTTCTTCAGATCTGTCTTCTCAGGTCTTTTGTGTGTGTGCCCAGCTGTGAGTTGCTGGGTCATATGGTGATTCTGTGTTGAATTTTTTTTGGTTTAATCTGTTGAGGAACCACCAAACTTCCACAGCAGCTGCACCATTTTATGTTCCCACCAGCAGCACACAGCAGTTCATTTCTCCACATCCTCACTGACACCTGCTGTTTTTCATTTGTCTGCATCTTAGTGGGTGTGAAGGAATCTTGGTGTGGTTTTTGATGTGCGTTTTAATCATGGCGGAGGGGGTCGAATCTCATTGTGGTTTGATGTGCGTTTTAATCATGGCGGAGGGGGTCGAATCTCATTGTGGTTTGATGTGCGTTTTAATCATGGCGGAGGGGGTTGAGCATCTTCTCATGAATATGTTGACCATTTGCACATTTCGTTTGGAAAAATGTCTGTTGTCATCCTTTGCCCATTTTTAATTGGGTTGTCTTTATTGGTGAGTTGTCAGAACTGCAAGCAGGCAGCCTTTAAGACACGGTCTTGCCCTTTCACCAGGCTGGAGTACAGCGAGCTGGATCACTGCTTACTGCAACTCCTGCCTCCCAGGTTCAACAGGCACACTTAGTCGCGCCTGGATAATTTTTATTTTTGGAGAGATGCAGTTTACTTTGTTGCCCAGGCTGGTCTCAGACTCTTGGGCCCAAGCAACCCACCTGCTCAGCCTTCCAAAGTACTGGGGTTACAGGCATGAGCCACTGTGCTGGGCTTCAGAATTCGTGACACTTTTTGGCTGCTTGGCCCTGTCAGATACATGATCTACAGAACCCTCCCTCCTGCCGCTGCCAGTTCTTTGGCACACACAAACAGCTGTGTCTGGATAAAGCCTGGCCTCGGCCCCATGTGGACGGCGCTAACCAGTGGTGTGTCTCCCTGCAGTCTTACCTGCTGATGGCAACCGTCATCCTCCTCCCCTACGTCAGCAAGGCCGCCAGCTGGTGCCGAGACAGGCTCCTGGGTAGGTGATGACTGGCTGGCCCGAGGCCAACGGCCTCCCGCCTCTCCGTGGCCGCTCCACACTGAGGGTCGTGCATGGGCCAATGCCTCCGTGCGTGGTAGTGGCCGGGGCTCCCCTGCTCTGTCCTTCGGGGTGTCGCTGTGCTGTCTCCTCTCCTGGCCTGCACGTTCCAGGTCTCTTCTGGGATGGGGCAGTGACAGCCACACGGGCTGTGGCTCCGTGTGGTGGGGCTTGGCCAGCTCCACCCTCCTGGCTTGTCCACAGGCCACAGGGAGCCCTCGGCTCACCCAGTGGAAGTCTTCACATTTGACCTTCATGAGCCGCTCAGCAAGGAGCGGGTGGAAGCCTTCAGTGACGGCGTCTACGCCATCGTGGCCACCCTTCTCATCCTGGATATCTGGTGAGGACCCCATGCCACCTGCCCCAGCTATATGGGGTGCCCAGTGTGTCCTGGGAACCCCAGAAAGGTTCAGGGGTCTCGGCTCCACCTCCCCTGGATGCCTAAAGTTTTATGTGAGGTCAGGGCAGCCCCCACGTCAGGGAAGACAGCCCTCCCTTCCCGGCAGCCCTCCCTTCCCAACAGTCCCCCTCCCTTCCCAGCGGCCCCCGCCCCAAGTGCAGGCTGGGAATGGGGTGCCAAGGCGAAGTCAGCACCAGCTGCCAACTGTTCTTTTCATTCTTCCCAGAAGGGCTCAGCAGCCGTGGGTATCCCCCTACCCCAGGCCTCACCCCTGCCCCAGCACCAGTTGCTCCCAGCAGCCCCTCCATCGTCTCCCAGTCCCCCATCACCTCCCAGCCCTGCAGGCCTGTCCGACTCCCCACGGCCCCTCCCACTTCCCAGGCCCCTCCCACTCCCCACGGCCCCTCCCACTCCCCACGGCCTGCTGTTGCTTCCACTTCTTTCCAGCATCTGCTCCTCCACTGCCTCATCTGTTAAAGTGCTCATCTTGGTTGTCATATTTTGGTTTTTGGGTTTTGGTGTTTTTTTTAGACAATCTGGCTCTGTCATCCAGGCTGGAGTGCAGTGGCTCGATCTCTCCACGTCCCAGGCTCAAGCGGTTCTCCTGCCTCAGCCTCCTGACTAGCTGGGACTAATGCGCCCACCACCACCCTCGGCTAATTTTTTGTATTTTTAGTGGACACGGGGTTTTACCACGTTTTCGAGGCTGGTCTCAAACTCCTGACCTCAGGTGATCTGCCCACCTTGGCCTCCCAAAGGGCTGGGATTACAGGCATGAGCCATCATGCCTGG
>NW_022437025.1:874704-882236 GCF_009761245.1 Sapajus apella
TGCTTTCTCTGATCTATTTTTTTTTTTTTTTTTTTTTTTTTTTTTTTGTGGGGACGGAGTTTCGCTCTCGTTACCCAGGCTGGAGTGCAATGGCGCGATCTCGGCTCACCACAACCTCCGCCTCCTGGGTTCAGGCAATTCTCCTGCCTCAGCCTCCTGAGTAGCTGGGATTACAGACACGCACCACCATGCCCAGCTAATTTTTTGTATTTTTTTAGTAGAGACGGGGTTTCACCGTGTTGACCAGGATGGTCTCGATCTCTTGACCTCGTGATCCACCCGCCTCGGCCTCCCAAAGTGCTGGGATTACAGGCTTGAGCCACCGCGCCCGGCCAGTCATCACGTTTTAATTTGCTTTCTCACATCTTTGAAGTGTCTTGTTCCCTGGTCATAGTGCAGCACTGTGATCTCGTTAGGGTAAGACACTACGGTTTATGGTTCTATGTTCTGTGCTTTATATTCTCAAGTCTGAGTCTCCCAATGCTCTCCTGGTAGCTCTTCTCTGCTGCAATGTGTGCATTTTTAAAAGCGGGAAGCAAACGTTGGTTGGCACCTGTCTCTAAGGCCCAGGTGCAAGGGATGCTCCAGGGTGACCTGCCTGCTCCCAGCAACTTCCTGCCCTTGCTGCCCCCACTGGCTCCTACCCCCACCCCCACCCTCTGCCTGTCATTCTGGAGGACAGAGTCTGTGTGGGGCTGCTTGAGGACCACCGTGCTGAAACGATGCCATTCCTGGCTTCCTGGGTGGTGCCGTCAGAAGGCAGCGGCCCTGACCAGGGTGGTTCCCACAGCCTCCTGGGGCCGCAGAGTCCGGCCTGGGAGTTGGCCTCCCAAGATGCCATGTGCATCTGAGAACCATGGAGACAAGCCCTCCGCACATCTCCGGTCGCGGTGTTATGTGGGTGGCTCCGAGGGCTGGAAGCTGAGGGGGAACAGACCTTGCTGCCCCACAGGAGCCTGGCCCTGCACTGCAGACGCACTTGGCCAGAGAGGGCCCCCAGCAGCACTCAGGCCAGCAGGGTTGGGTTCCCTTTAGCACGGAGCAGAAGGGTGCCAGTAACCGTGGAATTTCAGATGAACAGCACATAATGTTAGGTCAGTGTGCCACATATATATAAATATGCATTCTGCAATTTAGCCTGCTGCAAAGTCCACGTCGTTCATCTGAAAAGCCACGTGCCGCGGCCAGGCAGCCCTGACAGGCACTCAGCACACCGTGCGGGGGGCCTGTGTAGCCTCGGTGAGGCTGGCACAAATCCATCTGTTCCCTGTTCTCAGCGAGGACAACGTGCCAGACCCCAAGGACGTGAAGGAGAGGTTCGGCGGCAGCCTCGTGGCTGCGCTGAGCGTGTTCGGGCCGCGCTTCCTGGCATACTTTGGTTCCTTCGCCACTGTGGCATTGCTGTGGTTCGCCCACCACTCGCTCTTCCTGCACGTGCGCAAGGCCACGCAGGCCATGGGGCTGCTCAACACGTTCTCGCTGGCCTTCGTGGGTGGCCTCCCACTGGCCTACCAGCAGACCTCGGCCTTCGCCCGGCAGCCCCGCGATGAGCTGGAGCGCGTCCGCGTCAGCTGCGCCATCATCTTCCTGGCCAGCATCTTCCAGCTCGCCATCTGGACCACGGCGCTGCTGCACCAGGCAGAGACGCTGCAGCCCTCGGTGTGGTTCGGCGGCCAGGAGCACGTGCTCATGTTTGCCAAGCTGGCCCTGTACCCCTGCGCCAGCCTGCTGGCCTTCGCCTCCACCTGCCTGCTGAGCAGGTTCAGCGCAGGCATCTTCCATCTCACACAGATCGCCGTGCCCTGCGCCTTCCTGCTGCTGCGCCTGCTCGTGGGCCTGGCCCTGACCAGCCTGCGGTTCCTGCGGGGCCTAGCCTGGCCCCGACGTTCCCCACCGGCCCCCACGGGCCAGGACGACCCACAGGCCCAGCTCCTCCCTTCCCCCTGCTAACAGCCACAGGGCCCACTCCCAGCCACCACCAGATATGGACCCAGGACAGGACGCTGGGTGGGGGAAGCTGAGTTACGGGCAGGCCTCAGTGGTTCTCCTGTGGCCTGGTTTTATTTTCACTGTGAAATATGTTCTATCTCAGTCCTCAAATTGTTCTCCAGTTTCTGTAGAGTGAGGGGTTTCCCAGGAACTTGAAATGTGCCTTGTGGCATTTGCCTATCCACTCTCTCCAACACGAAGACACTGCCACACCCACCCACTGAGGGACTGCCCACTCCCAGCCCCCTTCACGACCTATACAGAGCTGCCCTGGGGGGGACAGTGCTAAGCCTTCCCCTCCCTTTCCCACCTTGGTGGTTGACACAAAGATGAGGAGACAGCGAGGCCCAGTCTGTATTTGTCCCAGATATAAATTACTGTTGCATTCAGGCAGCGATAAATACAGAGGGGCCCAGTGTGCAGGGCATAGGCTCGCTCACACAGGACAATCCCCTCACCACAGTTACACACCGAGACTTGCGAAGCAAAACTAGTCACACACAAGGGGCTGGTTTTGACGGTGGGACAGATGACGTAAACAGGTGCGTACACTGGAGGCCACAAGTGGCCTGACAATGCATGTCTGTGCAGTTTTGGCAGAAGCAGCGGGGAGGGGGGCGGCGCTGGGGGGTTAGTGGCACCAAGGGCTTGCCAGGAGGCTGCAGGCTGGGCCGGGCCACATACTCCTGGGGCCAAACCAGAGCCACTTCTGAGGTCAAGGCCACACCCAGGAAAGCCCTGGCCCAGAATAGGAGGCCCAGGCCAGCTGTGCCCCACAAGGGAAAGGGCGCGACCAGGACTCTGGGACCATTTCTCGTGGGGGGAGTCAGGAGGTTTCCCGCAGAGGCGGCATAATTTTTGGTCAGACTCCTCCCAGAGCTAGTGTGCCGTCTGAATCCTTGAGCACGTGGAAGCAGCTTTGTCTCTGGATGCACCCCAGTCTGGCCCAGACGCAGCCCCCTCCATTGAGCTGTCTGGGGGCATGGGAGCAGGGGCACTGCAGGAGCAGGATCTCCACATGCTGACGAGGGACAGGGCCGAGCACAGCAGCTCACACAGACATGAAACTACACATCAACGGCTTTCAAGCAGCGCGGAAAGTGCTAGCGTGGGGTCTGGGGCTGAAAGCCAGCTCCTCCACACGCATAGAGCTATTTACACCTCCAGCTCCTCTGCACCGCTGGGCCCTGCTTCTGGTCCCTTCTGCGTGCTAAGTGCCCACCCTGAGGGCTGAGGGGCAGATGCATGCTATGGTGCTGTCAGGGCGGCACCCAAGACTTGCCCTCCATGCGGACAGAGGTTCTCCTCCCCCAGCACAGGCACTAGGAAAGGGCAGCCGGGCACTGCCTACCCCTGCGGCTGCACTTGGGGTCCAAGCTGCCGTCTATAGATAACAAGGCCAGAAAACGAAGGCACCTTCTCCACTCCCCCAAGACACACGAGGAAGTCACCAGTCACCACCACCTGGCAGCCCGATAAACGCTGCCTGCCGGGGCTGCCGAGGGTGGCGAAGTGAGGCTAGAGGGGCTGTCAGCATGTGTGCTAGGACAGGGACATGCCAGGGAGCCTGCTGCTGTGAAGGACCAGCCAGGGGCACAGCCTGAGGGGCACAAAGCAAGGTCAGACCCACCTGGACGGCCTGCGTCCAGCACTGTCCAGCTCAAGGGGCTCAGTGGGGAGAGGTATGGAGGGATGGGTGCTCACCCTCCAAGAGAGGACTGGGCCCCCACAGGGCAGAGGGCATGCCAGCCAGAGCCCGTGCCCACCCGGGACGTGGGGACACACTGCCACCCGCA
The DNA here is from genome assembly GCF_009761245.1 of Sapajus apella. Taxonomy (NCBI): domain Eukaryota; kingdom Metazoa; phylum Chordata; class Mammalia; order Primates; family Cebidae; genus Sapajus; species Sapajus apella. The sequence goes on from NW_022437025.1 coordinate 878,490, forward strand.
CAGCAGTCTCCAGTGGGATGAAGGTGGTGACACCCATGTGTGGCACCAATGGGATGAGGGCTGGTCCCGCTCCAGGCCCAGGAAGGTCTGCAGTCAGGGCTGAAGCCAGGTCGGACCACGGGGCTGGCCACTGTGTGGACACAGCTGCCTCCAGACCACCTGAAAACACACCAGTGGGGGCAGAGACCGCAGGAGCCCCGGCCACCCCTACCTAGGATCGCCCTCAGGGGCAGGCGCGGCATCCACCCGGACATCCCTGGTGGTCCCGGCCCTCCTCGGCTTCTGCTTGGCCTTCCTCAGCATGTGGACCTGTCCCAGGACAGAGGGCAGAGGGCCAGGGTGACGTGGCCAACGGAGGAATGGTGTACTGGCAGCCCCCAGTCCTCGGACTGGGCAGCTGAAGCTATCTTCCATTTCATGGAAAGGGAAGGACCTGCCTGGCCGCACATGCGCCACCTGTGGCCCTGACCACCGGCACAGCCCTCCTGAGGCAGGCACCCTCCTGGAGCCAAGGAAGACCCTGGCCAGGGGCAGCAGACTATGCTCCACCCTCTGGGCACCACTGGTCACTCCCACAGCCCACCTGACCCAGCCCACCTCCCCTGTCTCTCCAGCCTCACCCCATGTACCTTAGGGCCTGCAGCTGAGATGATCATGTGTCCAGGGGCCTGGATCCAGGGCTCCCCGTCCACCTGCACCGGGGTGGCCTTGAGGAGCGTGACTCTGAAGTAGGAACCCTGGGCGATCCGGATTCCGGAGCGCAGCCCGCCCTGGACCTGGCCCTGGGGCAGGAGGCCAGCTGGGCTCAGTGGGGACCAGCGACACTGCCCCGGGCCCACCCACCCACCTGGCCAGTGGCTCACCATGTGCACGACGCCCGTCACACCCACCACCTCCAGCAGCCCATCATCCATGCGCGGCTTCTCAAACCTGGCGTCATTGTCGGAGCCCCACAAGTCGGCCCCCGAGCCCCAACTGCCACATAAGAGAGTGGACACAGAGGTGTCAGTGCAGGCCTGATAAGGGCTGAGCCCGCCCACAGCTCCGCCGGGCAGAGCCCCTCGGGAGCCCCCCAGGGGCACCTGGGGATGTTGATGAAGATGAGGCCCTCGATGCTGGGCAGTTCCACCTCCTGCCGCTCCACCTGCAGCCGGATCTCCTTGTGCAAGCCCCGAGAGTGGCTGATCTTCTGCAGCCCCACCCGCACGTACACACCCTTGTTGTGCAGCCTGCAGCACGGGACACGCCGCCATCACCAGGGAGCCCCACCCTCCCGAGACAGCCTCTGGCCCCTCTGCCTGTCCCCTGGGGAAACTGGGTGAACACCCTCCCAGGTGGTGGCCCCTGAGATTCTGGCACCTGCTGGGGAACCTGAGGGAACCAGGCAGCGGCCTCTGCGGCTCCAGTACCTGCTTGTGAACTTGCCAGGCTCCTCTTCCCGTGCCTGGTGGAAGTCCAGGCTCAGCTCCGCATCAATGCCAATGCCACAGTAGTTACTCATCTGCACGATCTGGGGACAGGCGTTCATCTCCCAGGACCCAGCAGCCCTCATTGGGCTCCCTGGGCTCCCCAACAGCTACTCTAGTTCTTTGCCTCCAGCCGGCAGGCAGACAAGGCAAGGGCCGCCCCAGCAACGAGCCCAGCACCCAGGAGGGCAGCGTGCCGGGTCCTGGGCAGCCTATGTCGCCAGCCGGCTGGCCACCATCCCCAGCAGTGGCCGACTACTGTGCCTCCCTCAGCTGTGGGTGCGTACACCCGTGTGTGGCTGGGAGGACGCCCACTGTGACACGTGTGGCGACGTCACATGCAGGAGCCTGAAGGACACCCCACACCAGGCCGCCCTGTACCTTGGGGGGCTCTGCGTCTGCCGTGCCGTTCTCTGCACCACCAGCCTCATGTGCATCCAGCAGGATGGTCCAGCGGTCCATGAGCACAGCATCAGCCTCGTCCACAGACAGCAGCACGGAGAAGGGGTCCTCACCGCTGTAGCCCGCCCCCCAGCGGAGGACTCGGCCAAGGTCGTTCCCTGGGACACAGATGCAGAGCGGCTGTCCACACCCGCCACCCATCAACAGGGCGCACACCCCACCATGGGGACAGACGCCAGCGCAGGCCTCAGTGAAAGCTAGGGCAGGAAGGGGTAGACCCTGAGGCCCCCTCCTCTGTGCATGGCTCACCCCACCTGTGCCCAAGGGCAAGATGGCCACAGAAGGCTCCGGGCAGGCCAGTCGGTGCCTCGTCTCCTCCAGGGCGCCGAGCACCCAGCCCACGGTGCCGTCGCCACCGCACACCAGCACCCGGAAGCAGGGCACCTGGGAGAACACGTGGAGCCTAGACAGACAGGAAATGTCCTCTAGCAGCCTCGGGGCACCCACCCAGGCTGCCCCTTGCTTTTCAGATGCCCTTCCTGGCCATGTGGGGGACTTCAAGGCCCCGGCGTGGGATCCCAGTGGAGCTCCCGCTGACCGAGACAGCTGTGGTACCCTCCTGGGGCCCTTCCCGCCCCCACTGCTGCTCAGTACCAGGGGTCCTACTGGACTCACCCAGGAAGAGGACCCCCGTTGGTCAGATCAAAGACCTGGTGGGGGTTCAGCAGCTTCCGGAAGCTGCAGAGCAGGTCTCGGCCCTTGAGGCCTCCACTCTTGGGGTTCACGAACACAAGGAGGGGGCGGCTGTCTGGGGGCAGCCTCGTGTGCTAACAGACAGGGGGCTGGGTTACCATGGGGACCCAAAGTGAGGTGTCCCCACTGCTGGAGGCTGCCAGGCAGCTCCTGGCCCCCAACCCTGAGCCTACCCAGCCTGGACCAGCCCCCATCCCAGGAAGGCACGGCCAGCACCCGCACGCATGAGGCCTCGCACATGAGCTGCACGGTCACCCCACCTCGTTGCTGGCTGCCTGGCGCTCCCAGCACAAAGGCCTCGGACCTGTCCACTGAACCGAGTGTGAACAGACCACGCCTGCCTGGGCCATGCAGCCTGTGAATTCAGGCTGGAAATGCACGTGGCACTCTCCCTGGCACAGCTTGAGACCGAGGCTGCCCCGGGGGGCCTCTGGTGCACACCTTTGGAGGAAGTGGCTCCTAGGCCCCCACCTGCCTAGACAGCAGCTGAGAAAAGCTCTAAACTCACAGGGTGGCACGCGTCGTCCCCTGGCCACAGGAAGAGCCCATCTCCCCACACAACCCCAGGAAGCAGTGCTCAGATCCAGACACAGCGGGCTCAGAGCTGGGGTCCCTACAACAAGAGTCTGGGCCCCCATAGAGAGGAAGGCTGGGCAAAGGAGACAGACAGGCTGGGTGCAGACACAGGGTGGGCGGCGGCGCAGGGGCCGGCCGTGGCTGGGGCAAGGACACACTCGGGGCTTCGAGACCCACTCGGCAGGCAGAGCCGCCTGTGGTCACCACTTACCACTCACCCCAGGGCAGGCAGCTGACGGGAGAGAGAAAGCGCGTGTCGGCCCCATACCTGGCTCCGCCCACAGAGCCAGTGGGCTGGGGAAGGGGTGCCGGCCCACACCCGGCTCCGCCCAGAGCGAGTGGGCTGGGGAAGGGGTGTCACCCCACACCTGGCTCCACCCACAGAGCAAGTGGGCTGGGGAAGGGGTGTCACCCCACACCTGGCTCCACCCACAGAGCGAGTGGGCTGGGGAAAGGGTGTCACGCCACACCTGGCTCCACCCACAGAGCGAGTGGGCTGGGGAAGGGGTGTCGGCCCACACCTGGCTCCACCCACAGAGCGAGTGGGCTG
>NW_022437025.1:882246-916869 GCF_009761245.1 Sapajus apella
AGGGGTGTCGGCCCACACCTGGCTCCACCCACAGAGCGAGTGGGCTGGGGCAGGGGCTGCGTCCTCGGGACAGCAGGGATGGCCACCCTGTCCTGAGCCAGGCAAGGCCAGGTAGGGAAGGCATAGGAAGGACCCACAGGCAGCACCTGTCCCAGCCACAGACAACTCATTCTGCTTTAGCTCTGCTTCACCTGAACTGGGGTCAGGGTCAAGGGTCAGGGTTCAGGGCAGAGCAGCATGGACACCTCGGGGTCCTCACAGGACCGTTTTGGGGCTGGATGGGCTGAGGCCGAGAGCCTGCTATGAAGGCACGGCGTGCAGTGTGAAGTCCCAGCCTCCTGCTCCTCTGTGGGCCGTGCCCCCTCCCCCCAGCCCTGCCCCATTGCCAGGTGCCCCCTATTCTGGGCACTGCAGATCTTAAGGGTAGCATCCAAAGTTTGGGAGCTGCACCGACTCCCCTGGGAGCTCCAGGCTGACAGCAGAGGTCCTGAGGCCTCCCGGGCGGGGGATGGGCTGGGCTGTACCGAGAGCGCTGTGCCTGGGATGCTGACAGCTGGTCACAGACATGCTCTGGCCCGTGGCGAGGCAGCCGCAGCGGGACCCAGCACATCCAGGAGCCACGTCCTGTGGGCCTCCCTACTGGGTGGAGGCCTTGGTGTGGTGCGGAACCTGGGCCTGGCCCCACAAGGCCCTAGGGAACTGGTATCACCCACGGGCAGCCTCAGATGAGCACTGACCCTCTGACCTCAGGCCCGTTGGTCAAGGGTGTAAAACCAGCAACAGTGTCCTTCCTGCTGTTGTGAGGCACAAATGGGTGGCACCTACAAGCCCCCAGCAAACTTGAGGAAGAGACGCCCGACGAAAAGAGTGGGTCTGGCTGTGGGGACCGTGCACCTGCAGACCCAGACTCCCTCTGGCCACCCCTGGGGTGTGTGAAGAGCCGGCTCGGCCACTCACTCACCAGCAGGTCGGGGAGCACCAGGGCAGTGAGCAGGCGACCCTGCACAGCCGTGTCCTTGAGCATCGCGTACAGCCGCTCGGCCTCTGCACAGCAGGCGACGTCCAGCACTACCGCACCTGTGGCAGCAGCCCAGGACTCAGGGGGAGCCTGTCCCACGGCCCCCACGGTGCCCGGGCAGGAACAGAACCAAGACATTTCCCCAGCCCAGGGCTGACCGAGGGAAAGATCAGGTGCCACGTGACATCAGGGCTGTCCCGCCCCACTCCAGGAACACCCCTGGGCCCCATGTGACCACGTCTATCAGGGCAGCTCACCTTGGGAGGAGTAGACGTGACTCACAGACACCATGGTGGCTGCAAAGGCAGGCTGTGATCAGGGTGGTGGGAAGTGAAGGACGCGGAGCGCTGGTGGCCAGGGCCAGCCCCCCGTCCTGTTCAGGGTGACATCACACCCCAAGGGCCAACTCCCCACTTCAGGAGCAGGGCTCCCAGCTCCCCAGAGGCACAGGGCCCCCCAGAGGGAGAGGAAGAGGTGGAGGCCCAGTACCACAGGGAAGGGCCACAGAGGGCGGGAAGCTCCAAAGCACCTTGCAGGAAGTGACATGGACTGGCCCTGGCACTCAGGCCTCAGTGGTTCAAGGAGAGGCAGGAGCCGGCTTCAGCACTGCAGCCCCACAGCTGCCAGACCCCATCCCCAGCCAGCAGCCCACGGCCAGCCATGCAGCTCACACCTTCGACAGCCACAGCCTCAAGCAACAGGCTGCTGTACTCCTCGGGGGCCAGGCCGGGAGGCAGGCCGCCAACGAACAGGGAGATGTGCGGGGCCACATTCCTGCTCTCCGCCACGTAGAACCGCGTCTGGCTCAGCTGCCGCACGGACACCTGCAGGGAGGGGGCGAGGACGCTGGGCCGGGGAGAACAGACCGCCGGCACCAGACCCTCTGCCTCCTCATCCGCAAAACCGGGGGTTGGGAAGAGTCCCAGAATTAAGTCAACATGAAAATGAGGAGAGAGACCACAGAGGTTCCCTTGCTGTGGACAACCCTGTCCATTTCCCTCGAGGACCTCAGGGAGGTCTGTGGCTCAAGGCCTCCTTGCAGGAACCAAGTAACTTATGACAGGGCACTGCCCTGCCAGCTGGAACAGCCGCTGCCTAGCTGAGGACTTGGCGTCTGGGGCACATGCACCCTGCAGGGCAGAGGCTGTGGCTGAGGGCTGCTGGTTTCCTGGGGGCCGGCGTCCACATTCACTGACCTGCCGGATATCCTGTAGCCGGGCCAGCAGGGACTGTTCATCCGCCAGCACGGTCCGCTGGACTGCAGAGGTGAGGGGCACAGCCCGTCAGCACCAGGCTCCTCGCCCACCTTGGAAACAGCTGCCCTGAGCCCCCGGGGCCCGTGGGGATGCAGGGTAGAGCTGGTCAGGAGGACAGGGCCCGGCCTTGATGTCCAGCACCACCCTAAGGGAGAGGCTGGGAGCGGCCCACGCCGGGAAGGTGCGGAGACCGCCAGCCCACCACCGGCCACCTACTCACCGTGCCTGCAGCCCATTGCCACCTCTACCAGCTGGAAGCTCTCAGGACCCTCGGCCTGTTGAAGCAGAGGCCGGCATCAGGTCTGGGCAGGTCCCAACACCTCAGGACACCCATGGGGACAGCCACGCCTGGGCTGTGATGGTGGCCTGGCATCCTGGGGACAGTGACCCCCCCCCCAAGTCTGGCCACGATGGGAAGCAGGCCCAGGGTACACACCTGGCGGCCGAGTAGCGGCAGGACCTCCAGCACCACGGACCGGGCGGTGCTCTGCGGGGTCACTCGCACGGACACGTAGGCCACGCCCACCCTGTGGGGACGCAGCCTGAGCTGGAGCTCCCCCCACCCCACCCAGCAGACCCTGAGCCTCAGGCCCAGTCTCACTTGAGCCAGCCAGGGTAGATCTTCAGGACCTCCTGGGCCCGAGGCAGAGCCCGGATGACCCAGGCCTCCGGCGTGGCCTCCCCAGACCCTGGGCTTCTGCCCTCCTCTGAGATCACAGCACTCCCGGCCTTGCCCCCAGCCCAGGCGTCACAGGCCTGTGAGGAAGGGGGCAGCGGGCACAGCTCCAGGTAGCCAGGGTCCTCGGGGATGTGGTGGGCCCGGAGCGCGGCCTCCTGCAGGACGTCAGGTTGGGGGAGCCAAGTTGTTGGGAGGGTGATGTTGGGGAGGTGGGGGTAGGTGGGTGAGGGGTGCCATGTTGGGAAAGACAGGTCAGGGGTGCCAGGTGTGGGACACGCAGTGGAGGTGGGGGCTCAGACACCTGCCCCAGGCTCCCCCTTACCAACACCTCCTCCGCGCTGGCTAGGCGGGGCACCGTGATGAGGCGGAACTGGCTTCTCCTCACCGCTTCATCGCCATCGAAGATCTTCAGTGTTTTCTTCCCTAGGCCGGGGAAGCTCCATGGGTCCCAGGCGCCCAGGAGATGGTGGGGCATGGGGGGCATGAGGCGGACACTTACCGGACTCTGGAGGCACCGGCGTCTCTCTGCCTGGCCCCGCAGCAGCACTCCCATCCGCACCGTCTCCCCCGTCACCTGCGGGATGGGCACACGGACCCCTCACTCAGTGTGCAGCCCCCAGCCCAGGGCGCCCCGGCTGGCCCACGCCTCACCTGGCTCCACGGCCTCGGCGATGCGGAAGCTCTGAGTCTTACTGAAGCCGCCAGGCAGCAGGCGCACGCACGCAGGGGGCAGGACCAGGGGGCGGAGGCGTCCGAAGCCGCACTCGGGGGCCAGGGCCGCAGAGCAGACAGAGTGTGCCTGGGGGTGCAAGGGCCTAAGCCGGAGCTGGGGGCACCAGGTGTGCTAGGTCCAGGGAAAGACCGCACATACTGCAGACCCAGCCTGGACCCCGTGCCATGCCCCTCCTACCCTCCACCTCCACCTCCCGGTGCCCACCTGGACCCCACGCTACCCTCCACCTCCACCTCCCGGTGCCCACCTGGACCCCACGCTACCCTCCACCTCCACCTCCCGGTGCCCACCTGGACTCCACACCACTCGCAGCGCACGCCGGCCAGCACGTCAGAGGAGCCGCACGTCTTCCTGCAGACCTCACAGCGTGCTCCTGAGGGTAGGTTCCCCTCCCGCCAGTGGTGGTGGTGGGTGTCCTGGGGAGTGGGGGACAGTCAGCAGCTGGGCCCACCCCACCCCCCAGGCCTCCCTGGGACCAGCGCACTCACGTGGTCCTGGTGCCCATCCTGGTGGCACTGGCGGCAGTCACTGCAGGCGAAGGGCACACAGTCTGGGTGGAGGTGCAGCTCACACACTGGGGGGCAGGCAGGGTTAGAGGCCTCAGCCCCACCCTGGAGGACCCCTGCCTCCGCTGGCACTTGGGTCTGGCCCTGTCTCCACCACCTAGCACCCCGAATCCTTTAACTGTCCTGTGGCTGCCGGGCAGCCAGCCCTCGGCACCCCCCATCACCTGACAAGCTGCACGGCAGGGGGTGGGCTGGGCCACCCTGGGCGACAGAGACCAGGATGCTGGGAGGGGTGAGGGGAGCCAGGCGGGCTCCCTGTACCTTCGCAGCGGAGCGCGGGCGCCTCCAAGACCTTGCGGCAGACACCACAGAACTTCCGCTTGTAGAGTCCGCGGGGGCCAAAGCAATGGGCCACAGCCACCTGGCCAGGGCAGACACAGCCTCAACTCCATGCTCTCGGTATGGGCCACGGGCCGCCCAACACCCACCCCTCCTCCCTCTTCACCTGCAGAACTCCTGCTGGGAACTGCCCAGCCGGAGCCAGCTGTGCCATCTGGAGGCCCCAGGAGCAACCACACTCCCAGTCCTGGGGGCAGCCTGGCTGGTCAAAAGCAGGGAGCAGGCTGTGGCCTCCCCCAGCAACCCTGCCTAGCACCAGGAAGCCAGACCCACCTGCCACCCCTTCCCTCCTTGGGACAGGCGAGGTTGTCAGCCGCCTGGCATCTATCTCCTCAGAGCCAGGGAGATCCAAGCACACAGGGACTGCCCTCTGGGAGACAATGGGGCCATAGCGAGTGTGCGTCAACACTGCTATGCTGGGGAGGGCCAGGCTGCTGCTTTTCCACAAGAAGGGAAGGAGAAAGGCCAGGTCTTCACTCCCGACTCTTGTCCTTATCCTCAAACTTAAACCACACCCAATAAAAGCATACACGAAAAGACCATGTTCCACAATAGCAGCTGTGAGCATGCCAGAGTGGTGGGTGACTTTTACTTTGTTAAATATGTCTTCTAAATTTCCTGTCGTGCATATAGCTGAAACACATTTGTATTTTCCTAATTTAGCAAAGTATAAAAGAAGACATTAAAATCAACTTTTAAAAGCTGCAGCCTCAGGCTGTCCACATGGGGTGCTGCCCAAGCCAATGTGGTGTCCCCGGGGTGCCGGCCACCACCAGAGCCAGTGTCCTCAGGCCTCCTACTCACAGCTCAGGAGCGGCATCATTAGGAATAGGGCGTCAACATTAGAGAGGACGGCGCAGCCAGATGCCCACCAGCGGCAGGAGTGCACCTGCCGGCCTAGCCTCCCTTCCTGCCACACACCCGCGCCCATCTCGAGGCCTGCACCCACCCTGCAGCCTGAGCTCGGCAGGGAATGTGGACATGGGAGCCTAGTCTGCAGAGGGCGAGACTGACAGCTGAAGGAGGAATAAGTCCGGCCCTTCCTACCTGTCCCTGCTGTCACCACTGTCAGAGAAGTCCCCTGGGCCAGTCACCTCCCTCCCCACCCAGAGCCCTCAGAGGGAGGCTGGTGGCCAAGATGTCCTCGGGCTCCAGGCTTTCTGTCTTTGCATGCTTGTGAGTTCACACACAGCTGTGAGGACCCCTTGAAGCCTCTGTCAGCTCCCCCAAGTGAGCTATCTTGCAAACTTCAGTCAAGTCACAGTGGCGATGCTGACAGCCCCAGAAGCCGAAATCTCCATCCTCCCAGGAGCCCTCACGCTGTATGTCACAGCCACGCCTACTTCCTCCACCTGTGGAAACCTCTCATCTTTGCTCCCTTTAGTTTTGTCATTTTGAGCACGTTCTGTGGACAGGATCTTGCTATTTGCGACCTTTGGGACGGGCTTTTCTCAGCATTGTTCCCTGCAGGTCCATGCAGGGTGGGTGCTAAGGCTTTTAATCCCGAGCGGTATCTGACCTTTGCCTTTCAACCGCAGGTATCAGTAACGTCTGACGCAGAGGGTCTCAGTGCTCGACCCAACAGCTGACACACTCCCCAGCCTCTTGCAACAGCAACACCCAACCCCACACTCACCCGGACCAGGCTGGGCGCCACACTCGTGCATGGGGTCCTCACGTGCTTCAGGCACTTCTCGTGGGACATGAAATTGCAGACTGTGGGAATGAGAGCTGCATGAGCAGGCCCGTCCCACCCAATGCTGTCCCACCCAGGAAGTCAGAGGCCCCAGGGCAACTCCCGCCATCCCCACCATGCAGCACCAGGGGCCCTGTGGTCCTCGAGTTCACCCCTCACTGGGGAAAGCCTGCAGCCCAGAGTAGGCACCTGGGTGCCCTGGACCATCCTGGAGGACAGTGAGCATCCTGTCGTCCAGACAGCAGCCCCTGCCCCTCTGGCAGGCCCAGCACGCCTCCTGCCTCTGCAGTTGGGCCTCTCAAGGGGCGGCTTGGGGCTCACCAAGCGGCAGGGGCTGCTCCGGCTTCTGCAGATCAGCTCTGCCAGGTACACCTGTCCCTCACTCCCCCTAACTGTCCCTGTTGTGTGCTGTCATCATGCCTCAGACCTGGAGCCACCTGGGGCAGCTGAGGGCTCTGGAAAGGCAGGAGCCGCTGGGGAGTGGGCAGCCCCAAGGCTCCCAAGGAGCTCTGGCTGTCTGCACAGGGCCCAGGGAGCACCTCAGCCAGCAGGATGCTCAGGAGGGCATAAGAGCGGCAAGCACCACACCCCAGCAGTGAGAGAGGCAGGAGGGTGGGGCCGGGTCAGGAGGGAAGGCAGGAGCCCTGGGCTGGGGCAAAGGCTGCTGGGGGCTGGGAATGGGCAGGGTACCCTGTGACACACCTGCCAAGACAGCCCTGGGTGAAGGTTGTGCCATGGAGCCCCAGGCAGCCCAGCCGGGAAAGGCCGCTCTCCCAGAAGGCCTTGCTGGTGCTGCCACACAGCACCCCTCACCTGGCCACCCCAGTCTCCAGATGGGACCAAGAGAAGCTCCTCCTGGAGGCTTAGGAGAAAAGCTCTGGAAGCAAGCTGGGGTCCGCCGAGAGAAGAAGGGGGGACAGGCAGCGCCCAGGTCCCCTCTGTTGTGGAGACAGGGCCTGCTCACCCCATGCCCCATGCTTGGTTCTCCTGGAGGGGGAGGGCGCCCTTCTTCCCACATCCCTGCCAGCCCCTCTTCCACGGGTGCTGCCCAGGAGGGCCCTTGTGCCACCTCCCAAAGGGGAGGGGACCCAGAGTCTGGCCTCAGGCTGGGAGCTGCCTCAGCCACACATGCACACCCCCCACCTTGGGGGAAGCCCCTGGCGTCCCCAGGCAGCAGGCATGGCAATGCCATGCTCTGATGTGAGAAAGAAGCCGGCCGGCCAGGCCACCTTGTGCAGCCCTGGGGGTCGGAACAACTGCCGTTTCCACCACAGACGATATCCCTGTGTGAAGGGCCCAGTCTCCTCTGCAGCCCCTGGCCTGAGTGGTCCCCTATCCTCAGAGCAAAGGCCTGAATCTCTGAGCAGGGCAGAGGCTGCTTAGCCCCTCCCACCTCGGTGTCCCTGGCCAGAACACAGTAAGTGTCAAACGTCCAGGACTCCAGTCCTGTCCTTGGCTCCCTTCAGAGGCTGGGCTGTGGTCCCCAAGGCCTGCCTGCTTGCCGCGGGGGAAGCACAGAGCCAGCCCTGGAAGCGCCCGGGCCCAGGGCAGGGAAGGGCCATCCTCACCCCAGCCAGGGCTGGGCAGCTGGGTGGAGCAGGGTGCGGCCTGGCTCTGCAGGAGGCTGGGGCTCCGGGCCACAGCATGAGAAGGGTCAGGGCCAGAGGCCCAGACCAGCCCTGCCTGACCACACCTGCTGCCCCAGCCGCTGGGAAAGGAAGCCGGCCGTGGGGACCCTAGGGGAGGTCGCGCTTGCATAAGGCACAGCGCTGGGTCGCGGCCACCGCGCAGCACTATGGAGACGCTGCCCGCACCTCCCAGGTGAGGAACCCCCAAAACCCGGGCCCCACGGCGCACAGGCCCAGGCCGCCCCACGAAGGCAGGTCCCGCGGGCAGGGCTGGGACCCCGCCCCCCGCCCAGAAAGCGCCGGCGCCCCCTCGGCTCAGGCTCCCGCCCGCGAGGCAGGCGCAGGGGGCGGCCAGGTGGGCACCGGGGCCGGGGTCCCGGGCGAGCGCGTGCGTCCGGCGCAGGCCGTGCCCGCGGGAAGGGGCACCGGCGCTCACCGTCGCACAGGAAGCCGGCCAGCCCCCAGATGAAGTCGGAGCAGAGGTGGCAGAAGGTGGGCTTGGTGAGCGTCACCTTCCGGAAGCTGTGTCCCGGCGCGGCGGCGGGGCCCGGGGCTCTGGCGCCCGCCCGCTCCGGCCCCGGCCCCGGGCGCGCGCGGCCTCCTGCGCCCAGCACGGGGCTGCAGGCCGGGCTGCCGGGCCGCGGGGAGCCGCCGCCCAGCCAGGCGCGGGCCCCAGGCTCGGCCGCCGCCGCCATTGCCGGCCCGAGCGGCCCGAACTCCTTCGGGTCCGCGCTGAGGGGACCGGAGCCGCCGCTCACCGCCCGCGCGGCGCAGCCCAGCCCGGCTTCCGACTGCGCCCGTCCCACTGCGCAGGCGCGAGCCTCGGGGCGGGGGCGGGCGCTGCTGGTGGGCGGGGAGGGGGCGGGCCTTGCGTGGGTGGGGCGGGGCCTGCTACAGGACGCGGCCGGGCCCTGTGGGTGGGCGGGGCTGGGGGCGGGCCTTGTGATCGGGCGGGGCGGGGCCTGCGCGTGGGGGGCCCCTGGCGCACCCGCCGCGGGGAACTGGTCCGCGTGGGCTCAGCCTGGCCGCAGCCGGCCCAGACTTCCTCTCACGCGGCCTCTGGACGCCGCACGGGCGGCGTTGCACCTGTGGCACCCCGGCCCGCGACTGCGCAGACAGACGCCTCCCACGCGGGACGCCCAGGCACCGCAGGCCTCCCAGAGTGGGTCCCGGGAAGCGGGGTTTGCGGTGCGTAGGCGACTCCGTCTGTGGGGTCCTAGCACGCGCCGACTTCGCCGTGCCCGAGGCCCAGGACCCTCTGCCCCCGACCGCTGTCCTCACTGCAACGGGGGACCAGCCTGCAGCCCGGGCTGTCCCCTCGCGACCCCCACCCGGGCTTCACGCCAAGCGCCCAGCTCTCCTGCCCCACGCGCGCCCCGGGTCTTGTTCACGTGGCACTGGTGGCCTTTGGGAGTCGCGTCTACGCAGGTCACCCCTCCCCGCCGCTGGCAGCACTCCGGGGTCCCTGCCCCCATGGGCCTAACCGTGGATAGGAGTCTGCGCAGCCAGGGAGCCCATCCCGAGCCACCGAGCAGGGACCCGCGGAGGCGGGGCTCCAAGGCCAGCTCGGCAGGCAGTCCGGGGGTTGGGGAGAGGATGTTGGGGAGACGCAGGAAAGGGGCTGTGGGCTGTGGAGGGAAGGAGCGGGCAGAGCTGCCTTGGGGGCTCTACTGGTGGGGGCACCAAGGCCACAGGGGGATTCCGGGAGTGGAGGGTGAGCTGGGGACCCAGTCCAAGGAGGGAGGAGAGCAGGCCCCTGAAATGGTGGAGGGGAACTCTGTCCTCAGCTCAGTCCTCAACTGGGAGGATTCTGTTTGTCCAGAAGCTGTTGGTTAAGCTGCTGGGACAGGGCCCTGGGTGGGCCCCCAGGTGAAGGGAAAGTAGTGAAAGCCTCAGGGACCCTGGCCCTCCAGGAGCTGTGCTTGGGACAGACACACTGAAGAATGTGAGTGACCAGGAGGGGCTGCCTGGAGGCAGCGGGAAGACGTCCAGGCGGAGACCCAGAGCAGAGGCCCTGCGGCAGGTGCTCTCCCGAGCTGACTCCGGACGCCTGCCTGTGCTGGGAGGCCCAGAGTCACCACCCCTGCGTGTCCTGTCTCCTCCTCCAGACCCCAACCCTGAGCCTGCCCTCAGCCAGGCCCCAAGACCCCTGTACCTTGGCTCTGGGGGAGCTCGGACCCAGCCACGCTGCCCATGAGGAGGTGGGGGCTCACTCAGCCCACTTCCCACGGGCTAACGGCAGCCAACTTCTGAGGAAAAACTGTTTAACATGCCTTTCACCATCAAGGAGACAGTGGACAGCGTCAGAAACACCTGGAAAACCCTCATCTGACCATTTCTACCAGAATTTGGTGATTTCTGACGCACACGTTAATTAAAATGGTGGGCAAAGCATGCTTCTATCAGACCTTCCACGGACTTCCTAGGGTGTCTTTTGAAGCCACCAGCTGCTTCTCGCTGATGGGGCCTTAAAACTTTGAACTGCGGCCTGAACGCCAGCACCAGCCCCGATGGAGCTTGTCTGCGGTGGAGACAGCCCCCTCTGGGCAGGCCCTCCCTGTCCCCGGACCGTGTCTCCCTCTCCCACCCCCTTTCCTGGCCGTCTTGGTCAGTCTGGGCTGCCGTGACAGGAGACCACAGACTGGAGGCTTAGACCACAGAAACATGTTTCTTGCAGTTCTGGAGGACGGGAAGTAGAGACAGGGTGCTGGCACGTCAGGTTCTGGTGAAGCCTCTCAACGCCGCTCCCTGAGGAAACCAGGATGCTAAAGTCTAATCACACAGATAAAACTGTCCCCCTAAATTCTGTGTTGAAGTCCCAACCCCAGCACCTCAGAACGTGACCTTGTTTGGAGACAGAGTCTTTACAGAGTCAAACAAGCTAAGGTGCGGTCATGAGGACGGGCCTCACTCCAGCACAGCACGTCCTTATGGACAGAGGATCTGGAGACACACGCTAGCAGGGAGAGGCCGTGGGAGGATGAAGGCGGAGATCGGGGTGGCGCTTCCTCAGGCCAGGAACACGGTGGGCTTGGAGCTGGAGAGAGGCGGAAAGAGAGGACAGACCGGTTCTGCCTCCAGCCTCAGGAGGAGCCAGCCCTGAAACCGGATCTCAGACTTCTTGGCGCTGAGCACCTCCGTGAGTAACCGTGGAAGCACAGTGAACATTGATTCTGAGGTTTAAACACATTTAGCAAGCAGGTGTATTTGCAAATGCCAGATCTGTGAGCAAGGCGGCCAGCTGGTGCGTGTCACGTGTGCCCAGACCCCCCCCCACACGGTGGCTTTTGGTGGTCCTAGCTTTCCCACCATCCCACTGACCTTTCCCTTCCGCAGGGTGTGTCTTGTTTAAGCACCTGCATCCCCTGAGGTCTTAAAGAGGCTCCCCAATTGGAAGGAGAGTCTTTTTACCTTTTACATTTACATCTGTGAGCCAGCCAGGACTGATTTGGGGGTGTCATGTGAGATGGGGTCCAGCTGCTTGTTGGGGATGCTCTCCCTACCGCTCTGGGCACCTCCGCCACAAGGCAGAGGACCAAGTCAGCGCAGGCTGGAGCTCACACAGGTTTCAGGCAGCCCGAAGTCGATGGGGATCTCTCTAAGAAGAAGTGCAAAATAATTATTATAAAATTAGAGAGAGGCTGGGCGAAGTGGCTCACACCTGTAATCTCAGCACTTTGGGAGGCTGAGGTGGGCAGACTGCCTGAGGTCAGGAGTTTGAGACCAGCCTGGCCAACATGGCAAAACCCATCTCTACTAAAAATACAAAAATTAGCTGGGCGTGGTGGCACATGCCTATAATCCCAGCTACTCAGAAGGCTGAGACAGGAGAATCGCTTGAACCCAGGAGGGGAGGACACAGTGAGCCAATATTGAGCCACTGCACTCCAGTCCAGGTGACAGAGCGAGACTGTGTCTCAAAAACAAATAAAATTAGAAGCATATTTATTCAGAATGAGAGAAGAAATCGTAACAAATTAAGCATTTCTAAAATATTGACTAAAAGCACGAGCACCACAAGATCCAGAAAATACCATGATTTTTTATTTGTAATGGCCTTTATCCACTTTTTTATTGTCTTTTCTTACAATTTCGCAATATCATTTCCCAAAGAGAAAAGAGGAAGATGAAAGGTAATCCTTAGGCCCTCTAGCATGTGTGATTTTATTTTATTTTATTTTGAGACGGTGTCTCACACTGTTGCCCAGGCTGAAGTGCAATGGCACGATCTTGGCTCACCGCATCCTCCGCCTCCCAGGTTCGAGCAATTCTCCTGCCTCAGCCGCCTGAGTAGCTGGCATTACATGCACCCGCCACCACACCCGGCTAATTTTTTGTATTTTTAGTAGAGACAGGAGTTTCACCACGTTGGCCAAGCTGGTCTCAAACTCCTGACCTTGTGATCCGCCCTCCTGGGCCTCTCAAAGTGCTGGGATTACAGGTGTGAGCCACTGTGCCTGGCCTAGCATGGCTGATTTTTTTTTAAAAGTGTGACTTGCTTTACAGAAGTGGACTGATGACTGTTTATGTCATCCACGTGTTGGAGCCTGTTGTGAAATTTGGAGGAAACTTGCTCAGGTTTCTCTCTTCTGCAGGCGGGTGGGTTTCGGTGCTGCCTTTTTTTCCCAGGTGCTGGTCCAAGGCGCCCTCTGGGATGACTGTGTGCATCAGGTTCTTGTGAGGCTGGTGTGAGGGTCCTGCATCCTCTGGTTGATGCTGGCATTTCCTGTTAAATCAGCAAGGTCTTTCCTCCTCTTCCAGAAGTTCCTGTGAGTCACTCCTCTTTGTTAATTGCCGTGGTTGTTGCTGGAAGCTCTACCCCAGGACGTCTGGAAGGAAGTGGCCGGGAAGGGCATGGCAGACGCTGCTGACCCTGCTGATATCTCCACAGCTAAACATCCCCATGCCAGGCCCCAGCGTGCCCACTGCCTCTGCAGTGCCAGCCCAGCAAGAGGGGAAGCTGGAGACAGGGTGGGACCCCTTGTGGTTAAGGAGCCTTCACTTAGTAAACCTTACAAAACTGTGTGCTGCCCTTGGAAAGGGCTCTGCCATCTTCCTGTGACTCCATCCCACGGTGTGGACCTGCCGTGCCGGTGCATGGCGTGGCCTGGGCTGGCACAAGCCCTCCACAGGTCCACATGTTGGCAGTACCAGGCTCCCTCCCCAGGCAAAGCCACTGGCCCCTTCTCGCTTCCAGGGCTGATTTCTGGAAGCCGCACACCTTTGTTCTAAAATATGTACCTGGGTTTGCTTTTAATCAGGCGTGGTAAGGTGGCAGATGTGGAGACAGCAGCCTGCGAAGAAGACATATGTCATTTCCCAAGAGAAGGGGGCACAGCGCACAGGGCCACGGGGTGGTGGGGAGCCCCAGTTCTTGGGGCCTCTGCAGGAAGGGCAGACGCGGCAGGGTGGGCACTGCAGGGTGAGATCAGGATGGGGCTGGAGTTGGAGTGACTTCCCTGGGCCCTGGACTCAGAAGCCCTGGTTGGCTGGTACCTCGCCCTGGGGTGACTAAGGGCAGGGACATTGGCTTGGTGTGAGTGTGACAAGGAAGTTGGGCTCCGGGAGGGGTGGTCTCTCCAGGATCAAGACCCCCAAGGCCAGTGCATTAAGAATACACAAAACAGGTCAGGCACAGCGGCTCATGGCTGTAATCCCAGCACTTTGGGAGGCAGAGCAGGGCGGATCACATGAGGTCAGGAGTTCAAGACCAGTCTGGCCAACATGGTGAACCCCCAACTCTACTAAAAATACAAAAATTAACCAGGCATGGTGGCAGGTGCCTGTAATCCCAGCTCCTCGAGAGGCTAAGGCAGGAGAATTGCTTGAACCCAGGAGACGGAGGTTGCAGTGAGCTGAGATTGCACCACACTGCCCTCCAGCCTGAGTGACAGAGCCAAAAAAAAAAAAAGAAAAAGAAAAGAAATGCAGTTAATACAGTCAAGATGGACAAGAAGTAAAGGGAAAAAAATTCTACACACCTAGAGATATAAGCCAGATTTTTAAGACAAAAACCAAGATTGTGTTTAAGAGGGAAAAAGAGAGAAGGAGGGATTATGCAGCGGACAGGGGCCATCCTGGGGGCTGCTTCCCTCCCCTCCTTCCCTCTTATCAGCCAGAGACAGCAACAAAAAACCAGGGCTTAGGGCAGATCAGAGCCTAAACAGAAAGAAGGGATGGGGGTGGGGAGAAAGGAGAAAAACAATCGCTACCCAGATACAAGTGGAGAAAATAAAGGCCCAGTTTTGCCTGTTATTTTCCCAAGAAAAAATAACGGGTGCCTCACGGTGGGTTTTCATAACCTCGAGGCTGCAGTCGCCCCTCAGGCCCCACACCCAGCACCCAGCAGGGTCCCCACCACTGACTCCCCAGCCCAGGAACTGGCCAGAGTGTGTCTCACAGACGCAGCCTCCATTCCACCACAGTTCCCTGCCACCTCCAAGGACACAGCCCCGTTTCCAGGCTGCACCGGGACCTCTGAAGCCCAGCCCTTCTTCCGAGGCGTGGGCCCACATCCGTGGAGGGTGCCCTCCTGTTGGCACATGCCCCAGTATCTTTTAGTTCTTTTTGGGCTCTGGTGGCAACGTATTCCTCTTTCCAAATTTTACATCCAAATAAAAAACAGCCAGGCACGGTGGCTCACGCCTGTAATCCCAGCACTTTGGGAGGTTGAGGTGGGAGGGTCACTGAGGGCAGGAGTTCGAAACAGCCTGGGCAGCACAGAGGGACCCTGTCTACAATTAATAAATAATAAAGAATTAGCCAGGCATGTGCCTGCCCGCCGTCCCAGCTGCTCAGGAGGCTGAGGTGGGAGGCTTACTTGAGCCTGGGAGGTCAAGGCTGCAGTGAGCTGTGATCGTGCCACTACATCCAGCCTGGGGGACAGAGCAAGACCCTGGCTAAAAACAAAACGTTAAGATCTTCAGACGCCCCTGCTAGTGCCCTCAGAGACTCCGCTGTAGAGGCACTGGCAGCCTCTTCTTAGCCGGCCAGTGTGTCTCAGCCTCTCCTGACAGCCGTAAGCTGCCCGGTGGCTTCTGATGCAGGAACCTGCTCCTCTTGGCCCTGTGCCATCCGCTCTTAAACCCACAAGTGACTGGCTGCCACCAGTTCTCAGACCCTGAGCCTCTGACCCCATCCGCAGCCACCGGTATGTGCTGGGTCACAGGACCAGCACCCCACAAGCTCAGCTCTGCCGGCGAGGCCTCTCTAGGCAAGATAACCAGTGGCCCCTTCCCCATGGCTGTTATAAGCCATTGTGCCATTACCCGAAAGGCGTTGCCTGCAGGGTAGAGACGTGTGTGAATCTCTCACCTCACAGAGCCCCAAAATCTATGTCAGGATTGCACATGCACACGGCAAGGCCTTCCTCCTGGCCTGTCATGGCCGGGATATGTGTTTCCCCACACCTCATGAAAACAAACCCAGGGGCACATTTTAGGACAATCTTCCAATGTCTCCTGAGGTCACTACAGCCTCTTCTGTGTCAAATCCCCTCCGCTTCCCCTTCTAGGAACTGGGGTTACACTCAGGGCCCACCGGATAACCAGGATCACCTCTGCATCTTGCATGCTTCCCTAATACACCTGCAGGCGCTTGCCATGTGAGGTGACAGGCACAGGACCTGCCAGGACCGAGGACGTCTGCGGGCAACTCTCCTTCCCTCGCTCCGCTGTCCCTCACAGCACCTGAGCTGCTGGTGCTGTGAATATGTGAAACCCTGCAACGTGATTGTTTTATGTGGTTATGATTCGTTAGGTTTATGCACAATGTACCCTTCCTGCTGCTTTTGTTGGAGCTCAGAAAATCACACCCAGGAGTGAAGGCCTTGGAACCCAGGCCTGCTCCTGCCCCATCTCTGGCTCCTCATTCTCCCAGATGGGTCATAGAAACCTGAACCCCTTTTCCCCAAAGCCAACCACGAACCTAAAACTATGACTAACTTTTCCTCCACCTGTGTAAAATCTGGCCGTGAAGGAATTCTCTGGCCTGCCTTGTTTATAGGAGGTCAGATCCTTATTTCAGGGGGTCATGCCCCACCCAGCAGGAAGGAGAGCTGCAGAGAGAGGCCGCCAGGTGGGCCTCACTGGGCTCCTGCAGTCTGTTAGCCTGTTAGTCTGTCAGGTCTTACCCTTTCGTTCAATCCTATTTCAAGAACCACAGAATATAAGTATAAAAATGCAGTTTCCAGCCGGGCACAGTGGCTCATGCCTGTAGTCCCAGCACTTTGGGAGACCGAGGCAGGTGGATCATGATGTGAGGAGTTCAAGACCAGCCTGGCCAACATAGTGAAAACCCACCATTGCACTCCAACCTGGAGTATTTTTAGTAGAAACGGGGTTGCACCATGTTGGCCAGGCTGGTCTCGAACTCCCGACCTCAGGCAATCCACCCACCTCGGCCTCTGAAAGTGCTGGGATTACGGGTGAGCCACCGCGCCCAGCTGAAGAACACCATTTAATATTTTGTTTTCTTTTGAAATAGGTTCTTACTCTATCACCCAGGCTAGAGTGCAATGGCATGATCTTGGCTCACTGCAGCCTCTGCCTCCCAGGTTCAAGCAATTCTCCTGGCTTAGCCTCTCGAGTAGCTGGGATTACAGGTGCCCGCCACCACTCCTGGCTAATTTTTGTAATTTTAGTAGAGACAGCGTTTCACCATGTTGACCAGGATGGTCCCAAACTCCTGACCTCAGGTCATCCACCCGCCTCAGCCTCCCAAAGTGCTGGGATCATAGGCGTGAGCCACTGCACCTAGCCCAAAATTTTCTTTTTCTTTCTTTCTTTCTTTTTTTTTTTTTTTTGAGACGGAGTCTCCCTCTTGTTGCCCAGGCTGGAGTGCAATGGCGCGATCTCGGCTCACCGCAAACTGTGCCTCCCAGATTCAAGTGATTCTCTTGCCTCAGTCTTCTGAGTAGCTGGGATTACAGGTGCCTGCCACCACGCCCAGCTAATTTTTTGTATTTTTAGTAGAGACGGGTGTCAGTATGTTGGTCAGGCTAGTCTCAAACTCCTGACCTCAGGTGATCCACCTGCCTCGGACTCCCAAAGTCCTGGGATCACAGGCATGAGCCACCGCATCCAGCCGCAATATTTTCTTAAGTGAAGGTTAAGGTGATATTCTCACATTTTATTTTTCTAAAATGTCTTTATTCAACGTTCATTTTTGGGATATATTTGTTGCCGGATTTAGAGTTTTAAGTTACCAGCTACTTGCTTCTGAGGGTTGGTGTCTTCACTGCCTGTTGAAAGGCCCCTCTTTTGGTTGTGCACCCTGGAGACACCAGGTCTCTCCTCCCTCCCTTGGGCTCCTTTCAACATTTCCCCTTTGCCTTTGGTCTCAGCTGTTTCATCATGATGTTGCTTATGTTTTACCTTCCCTGTGTTTCTCCTAGTGGACTTCACAGCACTTTTTGATTCTGTGGCTTCATGTCTTTCATCACTTTTAGAAAACTATCAGCTACCACCCCATCAAATACCGTTTCTGCCCCTTCACCCTCTTATTTCCAGCTGGGAATCCAATTACACTGTTAGACCTTCTTACCATGTCTGTTCTGGAGTGTCCGTTATTTTTCTCTCCATGTTTCAGGGTGAATCTTTTTTTTACAACCTGTCGTCCATTTATTTAATTCTCTCTTTAGTTGGATTTTTTTTTTTTTTTTTTTTTCAGACAGGGTCTCACTCTGTCACCCAGGCTGGAGTGCAGTGGTGTGATCTCTGCTTACTGCAACCTCCACCTTCTGGGTTCAACCAATTCTCCTGCCTCAGCCTCCTGTGTAGCTGGGACTATAGGCACCCGCCACCACACCTGGCTAATTTTTGTATTTTTGGTAGAGACAGGGTTTTACCATGTTGGCTAGGCTGGTCTCAAACTCCTGACCTCAGGTGATCACCCACCTTAACTTCCCAAAGTGCTGGGATTACAGGCCTGAGCCACCTCTCCCAGCCTAGCCAGATTTAACGTGCTGTTAAACCAATATGTTATGTTACCAGCTTTATTGAGATATGATTTACATAGAACAAAATGGGCCAGGGGCAGTGGCTCATGCCTGTAATCCCAGCATTTGGGAAGCCCGAGGTGGGCAGATCATGAAGTCAACAGATTGAGACCATCCTGGCCAACATGGTGAAGCCCCATCTCTACTAAAAATAGAAAAATTAGCTGGGCATGGTGGTGCAAGCCTGTAGTCCCAGCTACTTGGGAGGCTGAGGCAGGAGAATTGCTTGAATCTGGGAGGTGGAGGTGCAGTGAGCTGAGATCGCACCACTGCCCTCCAGCCTGGGTGACAGAGGGAGACTGACACACTCTCACTCTCTCTCCCCCCACCTTTCTCTCTCTATATATATATAATAAAGCAAGATCAAGTGTATCATTTGATAAATTTTGAGTATGTTTCATGAGATTTTAATCCTTTCTTCAATGTTTTCATTTTGAAAAATTTCAAACTCACAGAAAAGTCACAATACCAGTGCATAGTTTCCACCCAGGTCCACCGATGGTTAACATTTGCTACCTTTGCTTTAATCTCACTGTCTCTGTTTGTAATCTAAATGATTGGTTTTGCTTTAATTTCCAGAGCCATTTTGGGTACAGACCTAATGACTCTTCACCTCTAAATACTTCAGCATGGATCACAAATGAACAAAAAAATCTCCATTCACAACTGTGATGCAATCATTGAGTCATTTAATAATTCTGGAGTTTATCACTGGCAGAATTTTATTACACAGTATACAAGACATATTTCAAATTGTGAATGTCCTCATTGTGCACGTTATAATCCTTTTTTCCTGACCCAGGATCCATTCCAGCACTGTGCAGTGAGGATTTCTGTCTGTTTTCATTTTGCTTGTTTTACCTTCCTCCAGGGAAGGTTTACTTTTCTTCCGGCAGGTGCCCAGGTGAGCGGCTCACCTTACTTCTCTCAGGGCTTGAGGTGATTTAAGGAGGGCTTTGGTCCCTGCAAAGACAATTCTGTTTTTGCTTCACCTTTGCTTTTAGGGGATAGCCCTTTGGGGTCCCAAGGAAAGCCCAAAGTCTCTACCCGGCCTCCCTGCCTGAGCTCTGGGCCCTGCAGAGCCTTGAGGCCCCGCAGCTCCAGTGCCCCGGACGGTTCGGTTCTGTGCGGCGCTCCCGGGCTCTGATGGCTGCCCTCAGGAGGCAGCTGCTCTGAAACAATTCAGCCTCCGTTGCTGCGTCCTGCGCTGCAGTGTGGGGCTTTCTTACTGTGTTTTCAGACCTCTGACGCTTTGAGGAATTGTTTTTAAAGCGGTTTATCTACCATCTTCGTTGTTTTCACTGGGGTGTTGGACTGAGCATCTTACCCGCTGTTCCTGGAGACAGTTCTGTGCTAGCACGTTCTTCTCCCTTTCCCTCCCTTTCTTACCTTTCAGTTTTTCATTGAATTTTGTCCGTGTGTGTGTGTGTGTGTATGTGTGTGTGTGTATGTGTGTGTGTGTGTGTGTATGTTTTTCCTCCCTGCTAATTTGGAATATATACACACCATTTCTCCCTCAAATGGCTAATCATGACACTTCACCTTGCAATTTTAACATCAGAAGAACTAGTGTTAAGCAAATATTTTAATCCCTCTCCCCAGAATAAAAAGACCCAGAACGCTGTCGCTCTAATAATCTGCTTCCCAACCTACAGGGGATTATTGTCCAGTATTTTCTTTTTGTTAATAGACTGTTCTTTTTCTTTTTTTTTTTCTGTTTTAGAGATGGGGTCTCCATTTGTCAACCAGGCTGGAATGCAGTGGTGTGATCACAGCTCCTCTCAGCCTTGAACTCCGCAGGCTCAAGCAATCTCCCACCTCAATTTTGTGAGTAGCTGGGACTCACAGGCATATGATATCACATCTGGCTAATTTTTAAAAATGTATCTTTTTTGTACAGATGGGGTCTTGGTACGTTGCCCAGGCTGATCTCAGACTCAAGGCCT
This sequence comes from Sapajus apella, assembly GCF_009761245.1. Lineage (NCBI taxonomy): Eukaryota > Metazoa > Chordata > Mammalia > Primates > Cebidae > Sapajus > Sapajus apella. The sequence continues at coordinate 902,105 of NW_022437025.1, forward strand.
CAAATGATCCTCCAGTGTTGGCCTGCAATCCCGAAGTGCTGGAGTGCAGGTGTGAGCCACTGCGCCCAGCCTGTTCTTTCCATTGTTATTATTTTCATACAATGTTTGCTTGGATTCACACATGCAGGCTGGACAGTTGTCCTGTGGTATCCTCAGGGTATTGGTTCCAGGACCCTCAGAGATACCAAAATTTGCAGGTGCCCAAGTACCTGATATAAAATGGTGTAGTATTTGCACATTACCTACCCACATCCTACTGTGTACTTTAAATCAATTACTTATAATCCCTAATACAATGTAAATGCTCTGTACATAGCTGTTATACTGTATTATTTTAAAATTTGTATTTTTTGTATTGCTTTGGCTTAAAAAAAATATTTTCAGTCTGCTTGGTTGAATCCAAGGATGTGAAGCTAAGTGTGAGGGCCCAGTGTGCTCTTCTGGGATAATTCTCCTGCTTGCTAAAGCGCACGCTTTTCTCGGGAGGCTGGGGCCAGAGGATCAATGGAGCCCTGGAGGTGGAGGTTGCAGTGAGCTGAGATGGCGCCACTGCACTCCAGCCTGGGCGACAGAGCAAGAGTCTGTCTCAAAAAAGAACGGAGAAAAACAAGACAATCATGGCTCAACTCATATAGCACCAACGGGCCAAGCTTTCTGCTGAGCGCCTTCGTCAGAGCAACCCCTGAGGCCTGCCAGGAAGCGGCGCCCCAACCCTCACGGAGCCGCTGGGCTACCCGGCCCCGCCCACCCGTTCGCCCCGCCCACCCGTTCGCCCCGCCCACCCGGCGCTCGCCCCGCCCACCAAGGCCCCGCGCCTTCCCGCCCGCAGCGGCAGTCACGTGGGGGGCGCGCCCAGACTCCGACCCGGAGGCGGAACCGGCGGTGCGGCCCGAAGCTCCGCAGTCCCCGAGCGCGCCCGGCCATGCGCCCCCCGCGCCCCCGCGCTGCGCTGCTCGCGCTCCTGGCCGCGCTCCTGGCCGCGCCCCCGGTGGCCCTGGCCGAGGCCCCGCACCTGGTGCGGGTGGACGCGGCCCGCGCGCTGTGGCCCCTGCGGCGCTTCTGGAGGAGCACGGGCTTCTGGTGAGCGCCTCGCGCGCCCGCCCGCGGCCTCCGGGACCCCCTGGCCGCACGGGGAGAGCTCGGGCGCCCCCTAACTGGGAGCTTCCGAGACTGGAGCTCCCTCCTCTGGGGCCCTGGCTCTCCCGGCCCGCTCCGCGCCGTGTTTGGGGGTGGGCTCTCCAGCTGAGTGGGCGCCGGCCCGCGGGCCTGGGGCTGGACCCTGAGCTTGCCCAGCAGCCGCTCCCTGTAACCCAGGCCGATGCCCATGATCCTGCTCTTTGAGGTGGTCCAGGAGTCTCCCCATGGGGTGGGACGCCCCTGTAGCGGGATCTGGCCCGCCTGTCCCTTTCCCTCCACGGAGACTCGAGGTGCCCGCCTGCCTGGCAGGGCCGGGGCCAGGGCTGGTTTTGGCTCCTCCGTCTTAGTGCTGCTCCTGTTCCCCATGAAGATGGGACCTCCCTACATTCCTGGCCCTAAGGGCCATTTTATTAGTCACTGAGCACAAGCGCAGCACCTGGATCTGGCGCCCAGGCATCCCTGGGCTTGAGCCTGAGTGTCGGCTGTGCTGCCGGCCATGCTGAGGCTCAGGCCTGAGCCGCCCCTTTGCTGTCCCCAGCCCTCCACTGCCACACAGCCAGGCTGACCAGTACGTCCTCAGCTGGGACCAGCAGCTCAACCTCGCTTATGTGGGCGCCGTCCCTCACCGTGGCATCGAGCAGGTCCGGACCCACTGGCTGCTGGAGCTTGTCACCACCAGGTGGGTGACTTGGGGCCTGGGTGTCCCAGAACCCCTTACAGAGGCACAGAGGGGACGGGCTGGGGAAGGGGCAACTGAGGAGGCGCAGAGCTGGGGGCTGCTCGGAAGATCCTTTGTTCCCCCTTTCTGCCGACGCACCCTGTTGAGGGGATCGTGTCCTTGCTGGGGCGAGGGCTGTGTGCTGGAGGGTGCCCCTGCGTGGGGCGTGGTGGGCTTCCTCCAGGGCCCCCTGGAGGCTCAGGGTTGGCTGTGCTGCACCTGTCTCCACTGCACCCATGGGCACCCCTGTGTGTGTTTGCTAGCTGGGCTGGGCAGGCCACCACACCTGAGGGCTGAGCTGAGGTCATCACAGCACTTGTGGCCTTGACACTGGTGCAGGTGGCCACCCTGTGAGGGGGAGACACGAGGTGTGAGGGCCACTTGGGTGTGTGGGTTTTTCTAGGAACACACAGACCCTCATGCACTTGGCCAGAACCACCGGCTCCTACCAACAGGGGTGAGCACCAGGCAGGCCTGGACATAGGGGGTCCTCTTGGCACTTGGAGGCTGCATGATGTCGGGGGGGGAGGTGGCCCTTGTTCAATTAAAATGTCAACCCTGAGCATCAGGCCAGGCCCAGCCCTTCTGAGGCGAGGGACAGCGAGGGCCTTGAGCATCGGGCCCGGCCAGCACTGTGGGCCAGCCTGTCTTTCAGGGGCAGAGGTTCTTGATTTCTGAGTGTTTGGGTCCTTTGTGATCAGAAGGCCTCCTTCCCCAGCTGGGGTTCCTCGGTTTCCCCTGGGCAGCGGTGGGCAGGAATGCATGTAATCAGAGGGCCTCCTTCCCCAGCTGGGGTTCCCTGGCTTCCCCTGGGCAGCGATGGGCAGGAATGCATGTAATCAGAGGGCCTCCTTCCCCAGCTGGGGTTCCCTGGCTTCCCCTGGGCAGTGGTGGGCAGGAATGCATGTAATCAGAGGGCCTCCTTCCCCAGCTGGGGTTCCCTGGCTTCCCCCAGGCAGCGGTAGTGCAGGAGCGCGTCCCTTGGGTGTCTCCTCCCTGGGAAGAGTCTAAGCAGTGGCTTGCAGACGTCCGCCATGGGCCCCCTGGAGGGAGCAGAGGCTGCCGGGAAGGCCTGGTCCTGCTACAGGCGGGCATCGGTGGCCTCCAGCTCCCTGTGGCGGGCTCCTGCCGTCTGCACGGCATCGTGCACACTGAGGAACAGCTGCTCCTCCTCAGCTGTGCCCCCTGGGCCCTCCTCAAGGAAGCCCCCTCTGCTCAGAATGTCTCTCACAGGGGGGCTGCAGCAGGCCAGCAGCAGGCTGATGCCCAGGGCCCCGTAGTCTCGGCGCAGGTCCTTGAGCGTGGTCACGCCAGCTGCGTCCAGGAACAGCAGTGGGGCGCAGTCGATGACCACTGTGTGGAAGCCGGCTGCCATGGGCACCAGTGCAGCCCTGCTGCTAACCGGGCCCAGGTCCTTGCCCTGGGCGGGGCCTCCCTCGCCGACCCCCACCTCCGAGCCCTGCTCCTTCCTCCTGGCAGCCGCGCGCCCTGCGTCCAGCCCTGTGAGGCTGTAGAGTGACCGCAGGAAGAAGTCCTTGTTGGCGTAGTACAGCGGCCCCGCGAAGCGGAACACGCGCACCCCGGGCTCAGGGACGAGGCCCTCGAACTCTGTGGCGTCCTCGTAGAAGGCTGAGTCCCCGATGCGGGCCAGCAGGGCAGCGTGAGGGCGCTGGGTGCGGCCGGCCAGGCTGAGCAGTGAGAGGATGACGCCGGCCAGCAGTCCGGTCTCCGTGCTGACCAGAACACAGGTGGCCGCAGTGCCCGCCCAGACTAGGGCGTCGGCCGGGCTCATCCGCCACAGCCGTGGGAGGTCCCACACCTTGCGCAGGGCCCCCCGCAGGCTCACCACGATGATGCAGGCCAGCACACTTCGCTGTAGGTCGTGGAACAGCGGCGCCAGTGCCAGCAGCACCAGCAGCACCACGGCAGAGCTGACCACACCGGACAGCTGCGTCCGGCAGCCAGTGGCTGTCTTCACCAGGCTCTTGGCCAGGGCTGCGCTGGTGGCGAAGCAGTGCAGGAAGGCAGGCAGCACGTTGCAGCAGCCCACAGCCAGCAGCTCCTGGTTGGCACGCACAGAGTAGCCGTGGCTGCGACCGAACATCTCTGCCAGCGAGATGGAGAAGGCCGCGCCCACGAGGGCCAGGGCCATGGCATCCAAGGCCACACGCTGCATCAGTCTGGGCTCTGGGACCTGAGGGGCCATGAAACCAGTGGGGATGTCACCAGCCACACTTGAGCCAAAGCGCTTGTGGAGCTGCCCGAAGTGGGACACGAGCGTGGCCACCACGATGACCAGCAGTTCTGTGGGCAGTGGCACCCTCAGGTGCCGTCGGTAGCGGTCTGAGAGCTCCTTTGCAGCCAGTAGCACCACCAGGCACACCGTGCTGGTAACCACGTCGCACACATTGGCCTGCCCGGCGCTGCGCAGCAGGCTCAGCCACGTTCGGACCACCATGCCCAGCCCCTGGTGCCGAGGGATCCGCACTCCCAGCAGGTGCTTGAGCTGCGAGGTCAGGATGGTCACTGAGGCCCCCATGGCAAAGCCGTCCAGCAGTGGCTGCGAGAGGTAGGTGGACACGAAGCCCAGCCGCAGCACGCCCATGAGGACCTGTGGATGGAGGGCAGCCAGGTCAGCAGGCGCCCAGCAGGAGCCACGTGCCAGTCACCAGCCCCTGGCATGGCCCGAGGGGTGGTGGTCATGGCACAGAGCCTGACAATTCTGTTTTTCCGAATCAGACTCCTCACACGGGCCTGTGTTCTTGACTCCATGTGTGCACATGCCTGCAGACACTTGTGGTGGCCGCAGACACATCTAACTTCTCACACGTAGAAGCCCATTTTATTTCAGAAATAAGACCTCTGGGCATCAGAAGGCAGCCCCTTCCTCCTGCTTCCTACACACGGCACCCACTACCCCCCATGCAGATGTGGAACCAGTGGGGACCAAGGCCAGGGCAGGAGACGGTTGGGGCCGGGGAGGCCATTCCCCATTCCACCTCGGACAGAAGGCCTGGGAGGCCACATGGCCTCAGTCCAGCACCACTGAGCCCAGCCACCTATGGCCCGCTGGTACCCACTGAGGCCATAGCCCACCAGACCAACTCCTCGTGCCCCTCTTCTCTGGTTCCCGCAGCCCCTCCACGTCAGTGCCTCGCCCTGGGATGCCCCAGCTCTGCCAGAGCCTTGGCCTCGTGGGTGGCCAGCACCTAAGGAGGTGCCCTGGGCCCCTCCCTGTGCCTAAGCTGAGCTCCTCACCTGGTAAAGCCCGGTCATCAGTGTGAGCGCGGTGGCAACACGGATGGCGTAGCAGTCACGCCCACAGTCGAGCGTGGCAGCAGAGCCATTGAGGATGCTGCCGTTGGCCCCGGGCCACAGGCCATCCTGGGAGGGGTCGAAGCCGGCCAGCTGGAGCTCCCGGTCCACCACCTGGCCCACCATGAGGCAGAGCAGGCTGAAGATGCCCACGGAGACGTGCTGCGATGTGCCCATGAGGAAGTAGATGAGGTTGGCAAAGAAGGACGTGTACAGGCTGTAGATGGGCTGCAGTCCAGCCAGCAGTGAGTAGGCAATGCCCTGTGGCACCAGGATGATGCCGATGACCAGCCCGGACATGACGTCACCCGCCAGGTACTCCCGAGGGCGGTACTGGCACAGCCAGCGCGTGGCGGGGAGCAGGTCCTGCACCAGTGCCCAGGCACACGGCACGCTGCACGAGCAGCTCCGCCACAGCCGGGCCTTCAGCATCTCACGCAAACCCTGGGGTGCCGGGCGCTGCCGCCGAACTGGCACCGGCCCTCTGCCCTGCTGCAGAAGCTCAGGGGACTCGCCCATGCTGCAGCACCTGCCCCTGTGGCCAACCTGCAGCTGAGAAGAGCGTACAGTCACGGGAGCCCCAGATCCAGTGCCAAACGACAAGGTCCCGGGCAGTGGCGGGGCCCTTGGGGCGGACCGCTTGCCCACCTGGGGCCCGGGACTGGCACTGAGCCTTCTCCTGGCACCACGGGCCCCAGCCCCCCTGCCCAGTGTGGATGGATGCCAGGCCCTGCTGGCTCCAGAATGTATCATGGGGTGAGATGGGATGAGGACACCAAGCCTGTGCCCTGGGCTGTGCTGAGGCCAGTGGTGCTGCAGGACGGCCTGGCCTGACCCTGTCCCGGCTCAGCTCCAGCCCACTGGCTCTGCAGTTCCTGCCTGAAACCTCCCTGAAGCCTCCTGAAGCCCACCTCCCAACGGGGAGGGAACAGGCAGGGCTGCTACCACACATATACATGCCTTGGGTCCCTGGACACAGGTGCAGGCAAGCCTGAGTTTGGTGGCGCTGTGACCACCTCCCTGGCTCCCCAGTTGGCGAAGGGTCCCGCTGTCCACCCAATGCCCACACCAGAGCCCTCCCTCCCCCATCCAAACCATCGCCTGCTCTCCTGGAGACACTCCGTCACCTGCCCTGTGAAGGCTCAGCGGAAGAGGCCTCCTATGTCCCTGCCAAGCTTTGTGGGTGCTGGGACCCCAAGTCTGCCTGGGGAGCAGCACTCAGGAGCCAGCCCAGCCCCCACGCCTGGCCTTGGGGCAGAATTCTGAGAATATGCCTAGACAGTGGCCCCAGCTGGGAGGGGAGGAGGGTGACTGGCGTCCATCTCCCCTGCCCAGGGAGTTCTGGGATGTGAGGCGTCTCCCTGTCTCCCCAACTCACTGTGGAACAGGCATGACACATTGTCCCGGGGGCAGCACCCAGAGAGGACCCAGTCCTCTGTACACAGCCACCCTGGGCCAGCAGAGCCAAAGGGCACCTTCTGACCTTTCCTTTGCCCTCGGAGAGCAATGTGGCGTTAGGGAGGCAGTGCTCAGAGGCCACACTAGTCCTGTGTGAGGCCTTCGGTCTGTCCTATTTGCAGGCTGCAACGTACTTTCATTTTAAAAGTTCTCCGCGACGTCAGGCAAAGAAGACTTTGCTGCCTGAGAGCTTGGGGCCTGGGCTGAGGCTGCTGTTTGCATGCTGGCCCAGGGCATGGGAGCTGTAGTCTCCCGGGGGGTGGGCCCAGCCTGGTAGGTCGGCGTGGCAGGCTGGGCACAGCACCACCCCTGGGGCTCAGAGTGGGGGTCCTGGCCCTCAGGCAACATTGCAAGAGTTGTGTCCCCTTCCTTCGAAGACCCCACCACACTGGGTCCCTGGATGCTCCAGGTGTGTGGACTGGAGACAGAAGGGCCAGCTGCCCGGAGCCTGAGGGTGCTCCTAAGAAACCACCAGTCCAGGGCGTTTCTGGCCTTGGCTCCCACGCCCTGCTCTGCTGCGGCTGAGATTTGGGCCCAGGATAATTCTTACCTGAGGGAGTCCTCACAGGCACGGGGGCCCTGGGATGACGAGGAGCTGGCGAGACCACCAAGGACCGCAGGGCCCTCTAGCTCCCTCGAGCAGCTGGGAGAGTGGGGGTGGTGGCTCTGGCGCCGACCTGCAGGCCGTGTTGTGTGCACTGGGCTCTGCAGTTAAATTATTTACCTAGAGATTGCTGAGTCACGGGTTTCGCCAGCCATGTTACCTGATCAGCTAATCTGGGGGTTGAACTGTAATCGGGCTGGTTGTGGTTAGAGCTGTGTGGGACTCTGATCAGTTTCCAGCCTCCCAGTAGCCCTCGAACCCAAGAGGGGATGGGGCGGGGGGGTGTCCGTGTCCAGTCGCTGGATAGCCTCCTGGTCCACGCTGGAGCAGGGTGGAGGCTGACAGCCAGCTCAGCAGAAGGCTGCGGGTGTGTGCATGTGCATGTGTGCTCGCATGAGCTCTGTGTGGTGCACAGCACCCAGGGTGAGGGCCCCCAGGCATCAAGATGCCATGACTGGCTGGGGCAGGAGTCCTGGTCTGCCCAGACCCAGTGCCAACCCGAAGGGCCTGGTCAGCCTCTACCCTCACGGCTCCTCTGCCCTCCCCTCTGCCACAGGCTGAGACCAACAGCGCCTGCCTACAGGGCTGGTGTGAGGATAAATGATCTCTTAAAGTGAACTCAACTAGTGCCCACACATGAAAATAAGGGTGAGCTGCTTTTTAAAAGGAATTATTGACCAGGCATGGTGGTTCACTCCTGTAATCCCAACACTCTGGGAGGCCTAGACAGGAGGATCACTTAAGGCCAGGAGTTCAAGACCAGCCTAGTCAACACAGTGAGGCCCCCCCCACCCAACCTTTACAAAAATTAAAATTAAAAACTTAGCTGGGTGTGGTGGTGTGCACCTGTATCCCATCTACTGGATTGGCTGAGGCGGGAACATGGCTTGAGCCTGGGAGTTTGAGGCTGCCATGTGGTGTGATTGTGCCACCGTACCCTATTCTAGGCCACAGAGCAAGAGCCTGTCTCAGGAACAAACACATTTTCACTGGGCCAGCTCTTTGGGAAGCTAAGGGAGGAGGATGGCTTGAGCCTAGGACGTCCAGGCTGCAGTGAGGCATGACTGCCACTGCACTCCAGCCTGGGTGACAGAGCAAGGTTGTGTCTCTTACAAAAAAAATTCCTTAGGAGCCTCAGATCCCTCCCCGCTTTGACAGTGAGTGCTGGGTGAGACCCTGCATTGGCACAGGCCGGTGGGCGTGATTAACAAGGGGCTGCAGCCTCCATGCTCTCCCATCCCGAGGGAAGCCAGGAGGCCGCAGTGAGTCCCTCGGGTGAGGCTGGAAGGCCAGGTGGACCCTGGCACCTTGGGTAGCCTGATTCGGGCCTGGGAACAGAAACCACAACCTCTGTTTCCCTGTCCACGTGGGATTCATGCTGAGGGTCTTGCCGAACCAGCTGATTGCTGGGGCTCCATTCCCCCAGGATGGTGACACCGAGATGTTGATGGGGCAGAGCCCTGGAGGGGACCCTGGACACACAGCCCCACCGAAAGTACCTTCAGGGAAGCCGCCTGCCCAGCCCTGCTAGTTCCCCACAGCCCTGGGTCCTGTAGCCCCCCCATTTGAAGATGAAATGGGAGTGGAATGTAGTTGGGGTGGCCAGAAAGTGGGAGGACACCCTGAGCATGAGATGTGGGCAGGGCTGGACAGTCCAGGGTCTAGTACTCCCATAGCCTCCACCTGGGATGGAGCCCTTGCTCCCACCCCAGCCTAGCCAGGGCACCAGTGGCCCCTGGGAAGCAGCTGTTTACCCAGCGGTTGGGAGCTATGGTGTAAGAAGCGGTTGGCCAGTGGGTGGGGTCACTCAGGGCCTCAGGACCCTCCCTGGAGCAGATGAGGGCCTCTCTGGGTTCAGCCACCAGCAGGGTTTTTGGAGAACCCTTAGAGGTCTCTCTAAAGGAGGCTGGGAGGACTCTGGGTGCTGCAGCAGGGGTGGGGTGCCTGGTGCAGACACCTGCAAGCAGGGTAGGGTGGGGGTGTGTCACCTGGGGCCACAGAAAAACCTCGAGTGGGAGGCGGCTCTTCTCCCATCAGGAAGGGTGGCGGGGATTTCCAGAGGTTGGTTTAGCAGGACCCATGGTGGGGTTTGAGACAGGTACAGCACCCAGGCCCGTGAGCCGCTCAGCCACACTGCAGGGGCCTGGCCTCAGGGGTCTTCTGCAGGCATTGGGCCTTGCACCCTTTTAGTCTCCACCTAGGTTGGGTGTCTAAAGCAGGTGAGGTCATCCCTGTAGGATCCTTGGAGCCTGATCTGCCCCCTTCCCACTTGTCTCTGCCTCAGTTTCTCTGCCTGAGCATTAAGACAGTGGCTGGTACTGCCCTGTGGCCAAGCTCAAAGGCTGAGTGCCCAGGAGTCCAGGGGCCTTGCTGGCCAGCGAGAGTGGGCACCAGGCTGCAGATAACGCCTTCCTTCCCTGCTTTGCGATGCAGGCCAGGGGGCATGGGGGCCCAGCGCCTCGGACCTGCCTGAACCACCCTCCTGCGGGAACTCCTGGCCAGTCCTGTGCCACATGCCTACTTCCTCCTTCATTTTGTCTCTAAATCAACCGTTTTACATGGGAGTACACTGACTGGGAACGGAAGGATTGTATTATTGCCTCCGCCTCAGAAAGAAGCCCGGCCACAGAGCTTTGGAACCAGTTACCCTCCAGTGGGTGGGTGTGCTCCGGGGTCTGGAGGAGAAGACCGGGGCCCTGGCCTGCACCCTCTAGCACCTGCATCCCCTTCGTCCTGGTCACAGCTGCAGGTTCTCCCAAGAGGCGGGTCTGTGCCCGCCCCGTGCTGTGCCCGCGCCGTGCTGTGCCCGGGCACCAGCCAGCCCGGCCTCCGCCCCTACCCCACACTCCCATCGCCAGCCTGAGGAGCGCGCCGTCCGCCCCCATCCCACGCGGTCTCCCCCCACCGCCTGCGAACCCCCATGCACGCGCGGCCCTGCCCCGCGCCCCCACCGCCGAGCACGCGCGCCCCGGATCCTGCGCCCCGCGCACTCACCAGGCCCGGCAGCCGCACGGTCCTCGCGGCGCACGCGCTCGGGCCCAGGGGCGGGGACGCGGGGACCCGGGCGGCCGACCTGCCGCCGCCGCGCGGTGAATGAGCCCATTGTGCGGCAGCCGCGGCCCCACTGGCGCCCCGCGCTGGGTCTGGCAGGGCCAAGGCGCCCCTGCGGCTTCCGCTCCCAGGCTGGGCGGTGGCCTGTCTGCGCCTCCGGCCCTGGTGGGGGTCTCCACCTCGCCGGCTCAGCTCCTCTCCAGCGAGGTCTCCCAAGGCCGCTCTCAATGGGACTGTCCCCGGGATCCTTGGCCTGGTGTCGCCCCCGTGGCGGGGATCCCGGTCCCAGGCATCCCTCACTGAGAGATTGGCCCGGCCAGATGACACTCCGGGGCACCTTGGGTGTCAGACTAGGGACATCTCTGATGCTGCCCGCTCCGCTCAGCGCCTGCCCCAGTGTCAGGGGCCGCTGGGCCAGCGCCTTGGGGGTTGCAGAGAAAGCCTGAAGCCCAGCGGGGCCTTCACTTCCTGCTGGTCACCATGGCCCACTACCCCAACCCCGTGGGACTCTGGAATGTACCTCCTGCGCATTTGATTTTTGTCCAGGTGTTTCTGAAGTTTTATTTCTTTGCTACCAGTATGTATTTTGGATGGAGAGGAGGAGAGGTGGTAGGGGCCGGGTGGGGTGGACCCCGGGGACACATGCTGGGCACCCAGCCCTGGGTACAGAAGCAGGTGGGGGCAGCAGAGGCAGGGCTGGGTGAAGCAGGACCCCGCACCTGAGGGCTGCAGGCCCAGGCCCAGGCTCTGTCTTGATCTTGTACACCATGGGAGGACCCAAAGGGAGGCATTGAGGTGTCTAGACCTTTGCTGTGAGGTGGTGGGGCTGTGGCCTGGGTAGACTGACAGGGAGCTGTATAGGGCTGATTCTGGTCCGTGGTGGTAACCCTGTTCCCCACCACTGCAGATGAGGGACAAACCCAGCTGCCACGGGAGAGGCACAGCCCACAGCAGCTGTGCTCACCTTCTATGTGGCGTCCGCAGGAAGCCCTCAGACCCTGGCCAGCCTGGTCTCTACTTCTCACTCCAGGTTCAGGGTTGGCGGCTATTCCATTCATCCCACTCCCCTTCCCTCAGGCCAGAATATCGTCCACAGCCCCAGGCCCCTGCGCACCAGCCTCCTCATCCAGTTCACCCTCAGATGTCCAACTCTACATGGCTAGAACCAAGGCCATTCTCACTCCAAGCTCATTCACCTGCCCAGCTGCCCAAGCTGAAATCCACAGTTGCCCTGGACCCCACCCCCACCCCCAACCCAGCTCACCTCAAACCTCATCAGTCCATCTGCTGCTTCTGCACAGCCAACAGCCAGTCTGGGCACCATACCTCTCCAGGTGACCACCACAGCCAGTCTTCCAGCCCCTACCCTGGCTCCAGTGAGCCACCAGAGGGATCCTTTAAAAATGTCCTGGCACTGCTGGGCTCAGAACCCTGAAAGGGGTCCCTGTTTCCCTCTGGGTCAGAGTCCCATCCTCAAGGTGGTCACTTCCAGAGCCCCATGGAGCCTCATCTCCTGTGATATCCACCCTCATTCTGTCCCAGGCCCACCAGCTGCCTCTCTGCTGCCTATCACATGCACACTCCTGTCCCAGAGCCTTGCCCTGGTGATGCCATCTGCTGCCTGGGTGTCCTCATGCTAGCCTGTCCCACTGCGTGGCAGCCTTTCAGAGAGATGCCTCACTGATCGTCAGGACTGCCACTCCCTGCTGTATCCCCTTCACCAAAGATTCCCATTCCCTGAGGATGCCTGTCCCCTCGAATGCAAGCCCTGAGGGAATTCAGCCCCATCTGCAAGTGGAGCGTAGCAGGGTGGCCCCTTCTCCCTTTCCTGCACATCCATATTGCCTCATGGGGTGTGGGAGAGGAAATGGGGCCCTCCTGGGCCTCTAGGAGGTACAGAGAAACAGGGTGGGGACCCACCAGGTCCTGCCTGGCTCCTGAACCCTGGCCCCTGCCCCTTGGTACCTGCCTGCCTCATCCCACCAAGCATCAGGGCCATTCTGAGCCCCCACCCCAAGTCTTCCATCTCTTGATGGTATAGGGCTGGGGGGTTCTCCATGTACAGACACGCTAGTTCACACTGGGCTTTCATAGGGTTATTTTCCAAGGGGAGGACCCCTCGGGAAGCCAGCATCCAAGTCCTGTGTGGCACATTGCAGGCTCCCACCTGCTCTGCTGTGGCCACAGTTCCAGCCTGGGGCACGTAGCCATGTGGACACCCTTCTTCCTGACGCTGACCGTCCTTCCACAGGGGCTCTACTGGATCAGGCCTGAGCTACAACTTCACCCACCTGGACGGGTACCTGGATCTTCTTAGGGAGAACCAGCTCCTCCCAGGTGAACTGTGGGCTCTGCTCTCCCAGGCCTCCTGCACCCCCTCGCCCTGCCCACCCTCTCCCCCACGCATCCCCTCCCAGTCCTGGCTGGAGCCCACCCAGGACTGGCCCTGGTGCTGGAGCACAGGCCTGGCAGAGCATGGGTGTTTTGTGCGACGGGCACTGGGACAGCCCTCCTGTGTTGCAGGGTTTGAGCTGATGGGCAGCCCCTCCGGCCACTTCACCGACTTTGAGGACAAGCAGCAGGTGTTTGAGTGGAAGGACTTGGTCTCCAGCCTCGCCAGGAGATACATCGGTGGGCGGGCGCAGGCCCTGGGGCCCCAGACGGGGGAGGATACTCCTGGGCACGCTGCACCCTGATCACCCAGACTGCCCCAGGGGTCTGAAACCCCTTTGAGCCAGGACTTCCTGATGGGGGGCGGAGGCTGGCCTGGGTGGGGGCGGGGTTCATCTTGAGCCAGACGCCCTTCATCACCTTGCATTCTCCCTCCCTGGGAGTCACGGAGGCGAGGTTCACCTGTGCTGGGGGGACAGCAGGGGTCCTCTGTAGGTAGGTACGGACTGGCGCATGTTTCCAAGTGGAACTTCGAGACGTGGAACGAGCCAGACCACCACGACTTTGACAACGTCTCCATGACCATGCAAGGTGTGTGTGGCTTCCTGGGGTCCTGCCCAGCTGAAAGGGGCAGAGGAGGACAGGAGCGGAGGCTAAGCCCTGGTCCCCAGGGCAGGCGTGGATGCAGCGCTTCTCCCCGACCCCAGGCTTCCTGAACTACTACGATGCTTGCTCCGAGGGTCTGCGCACTGCCAGCCCTGCCCTGCGGCTGGGCGGCCCCGGGGACTCCTTCCACCCCCCACCGCGATCCCCGCTGAGCTGGGGCCTCCTGCGCCACTGCCACAACGGCACCAACTTCTTCACTGGAGAGGCGGGCGTGCGGCTGGACTATATCTCCCTCCACCGAAAGGTATGCCCTGCCCCTCCGCCCGCCCTGGAGTCCTTCGCCCTCAGCTGGGGTGCCATGTTGACCTGGTGGTGCTGAGACAGCCCTGCCCGCAGGGTGCACGCAGCTCCATCTCCATCCTGGAGCAAGAGAAGGCCGTGGCGCAGCAGATCCGGCAGTTCTTCCCCAAGTTCGCGGACACCCCCATTTACAATGACGAGGCTGACCCGCTGGTGGGCTGGTCCCTGCCGCAGCAGTGGAGGGCCGACGTAACCTACGCGGCTATGGTGGTGAAGGTGGGCAGGCCCAACGCCCTGCGCGCCCCCCAGCCACCTTCCTCCCGGGACGAGATAGGGGAGTGGTGGCCGCGCCACGCGATCCCAGCCGCCCTGGACACCCGCAGGTCATTGCCCAGCACCAGAACCTGCTGCTGGCCAACACCAGCTCCGCCATCCCCTACGCGCTCCTGAGCAACGACAACGCCTTCCTGAGTTACCACCCGCACCCCTTCGCGCAGCGCACCCTCACCGCGCGCTTCCAGGTCAACAACACCCGCCCGCCGCACGTGCAGCTGCTGCGGAAGCCGGTGCTCACCGCCCTGGGGCTGCTGGCGCTGCTGGGTGAGTCCGGCCGGGCCTGCAGGCTGGGGTGCAAAGGCCCGGCTGCGGGGAGCGCACTTCTCCAGCCGCGCGCTTCCCGGGGTCGGCCGCCCGGAGGAGTGGGGAGGCGGGGCCTGGGGACTCCTTCCCCCAGGGAAGGGGGAGCGAGTGGAGGGAGGGGAGTGGGGGGGAAGGGGGCGGGGCAGCGACCCCACGCGGGAACGGCGCCCCCACCCCGCAGACGAAGAGCAGCTCTGGGCCGAGGTGTCGCGGGCCGGGAAGGTTCTGGACAGCAACCACACGGTGGGGGTCCTGGCCAGCGCCCACCGCCCGGAGGGCCCGGCCGACGCCTGGCGCGCCGCGGTGCTGATCTACGCGAGCGACGACACCCGCGCCCACGCCAACCGCAGCGTCCCAGTGACCCTGTGGCTGAACGGGGTGCCCCCCGGCCCGGGTGAGCCAGGGTCCCAGGGAGTTCTCTGCCCCGCGGTGGCTCTGGAGGGGGCGGGGCCTGGAGGGGGCGGGGCCTGGAGGGAGTTGGACCTGAAGGGGGCGGGAGCTGGAGGGGGCGGGGCCTGGAGGGAGTTGGACCTGGAGGGGGCGGGG
>NW_022437025.1:916879-923629 GCF_009761245.1 Sapajus apella
GGGGGGCGGGGGCGTTCGCCCTGAGGTCGGGCTGAGCGTCCTCAGTCCGCCTGGAGAACACGGAGGACCCGCCACTGCGCGCAGGACCCTGTGGCCGAGGCCCCGCAGCCCTTCCCCGCCGGCGGCCGCCTGACCCTGCGCCCTGCGCTGCCGCTGCCGTCGCTCCTGTTGGTGCACGTGTGCGCGCGCCCTGAGAAGCCGCCTGGCCAGGCAAGTGGCAGTCCCCACCAGCGCGGTGGCGCGGACTTCCCCCTCCCCGACCCCATCACAGTCCCTCCCTCCCCCAGGTCACGAGGCTCCGCGTTCTGCCCCTGACCCGAGGGCAGCTGGTTCTGGTCTGGTCGGATGAGCACGTGGGCTCCAAGTGCGTGAGTGGGGCCACCCCTACCCCTGCCTGGTCCTAGGCACGCCCCTGGGACCCGACCCTGTCACCCATGCGTTCACTCTGCCCACGGCTCCCCACCTCGCAGACCTGCATCCCTTCACCTCACACACTGTGGGCCTGACGCCAGGCCCTGCCAGTGGGTGTGGGTTCTCCTAGGGGACATGAAGTGGACAGTCGGGCTCCAGCCCTCTCTCCCTCCCCTGCTGGTGCAGGAAGAGTGCCCAGGGGCGTGGGGAGGTGCCAGAGGGAAGGGGGTGTGGGTCCACCCAGCCCTGCCCTGCCTGCCCCAGCCTTGAGGGCCATCTTGACCCCAGCCTTGATCTTGGCCTGTCCTCCCCAGGTGCCTGTGGACATATGAGATCCAGTTCTCCCAGGATGGCAAGGTGTACACCCCGGTCAGTAGGAAGCCGTCAAACTTCAACCTGTTTGTGTTCAGCCCCGGTGAGTCTGCCACCCATGGCCCTGGCCTCAGCTACCCCATTCTTGGGCCTCAGCGAAGTACTGGTTGGGGGTCTCGAGAAGCCTGGGGTCAGGGGACGTGGGCAGGTTTGGGTTGACACACATTCAAGTTAGCACACGTGTCCCCGTGTCTCCAGACACAGGTGCTGTCTCCGGCTCCTACCGAGTTCGAGCCCTGGACTACTGGGCCCGGCCAGGCCCCTTCTCAGACTCCGTGCGGTACCTGGCAGCCCCTGTGCCGGGAGGGCCACCCACCCCCAATAACCCGTGAACCTGTGCTGAGCCCCGATGGGCTGCACCCAGCAGCCAGCCGGCCAGGCTGCTTTGCTCCCCTCCGCCACCACCCTTTACAAAATACTTTTATATTTTATTTTTTTCTTTCGTATCTTGGTACCAACACCCCCCTTAAAGTGGCTTTAGTCTCAGGCTAAGGCCCTAGGCACATTTGAGGGTGGCCACAAGGGTAAACCCCAGCGGCTGAACTCCTGAGGACCCACCTGGAGCGAGGCCTGTTTCCTCTCCGTTCCCTCTCAAAATGCCCCCAATCCTGGACCGGAAGTGTGTTGAGCCCGTGGAGGGCTGGGGGCCTGTCCCTGGGCCAGGCTGGGGAGCCAGCTCAGCCCTGCCCACCCAGGGGTTTCTGCCCGGGATCCTTTGCTTTCTTGCTTGTTCTGCAGAGTGGGGAGCTGAGGCCCCATGAGGGAAGACCCCTGTACCCCAGCAGGGTGGAGGGTGGGGTGGGGGTACCCCGTAGGGGCACCCCTTGCAGCCCAGGCTGTGGCCAGCAGCAGTGTCCACCATGGTCTGTGTCTCCTCACCACGACTGTCCTGGCTCCAGATTTGAGACGTGGCAGGGCCAGATGAGGACAATTTGGTGACTGTTTACAGAGATGGAGGCAGGGTACCAGGAAGCCACGGAGCAGGGTTGTCCCCAGGGGCACTCACCAGTCCAGGCAAGGCTGGGTGCCCTGGTGAGGAGTAGGGACCTTCTACCCAGGGGTGTGGCCAGGAGCCCGGGAACCAAGGTCCTTCTCTCTCTTCCCTTGCTCCAGCAGCCTCCAGGGCTACCCTTGGTGGCACTCAGCCAAAGGGCTGGGGCACAGGGACCCCACAGCTTCCTCTGGAGGCTGTCTGGGGCTCTGGTGGGGTTGGGGGGCTGAGCCCACTGGCTTCACTGTATCTCCCAAAGCCCATGTCCCTTGCCTGCTCCCAACCAATGTGGGCCCCCAAAGTGCTGGAGTGGGACAGAGACCCCACGAGGGACCCTCCCCTCACTCTTGGACCTGGGTGTTGTGGCTTTTGGCAAAAATGGCCACATATATTCCAAGTTTATCCCTCAGCTGGGATTCCTGGTGTGAGCCTGGCCCCCAGGGTGGTAGGCTGGACCCTCCTCTGGAGGCAAGGTAGAGGTCAGCAGGGGGTCCTGAGGCCCCACGGCACTGGCACCAGTATTGGCTGAATGGCAAAGCTGCATATCTCTCCTTCCCCAAGAGGCTCTGTCTCCGTCACCTTCCCTGGCGGCCACCAGCTTGCTGACAAGTCCCCACCCTCCAGTCTCACTGATGGGGCCACTTTGGCCTTCGCTGAGAGTGGGTTAGGCTTGAGGCCATGCCAAGAACCAGGGAAGCCCACGCTGGCTGTCAGCTTACACACAGCCTTGTCCCTGCCGCTGGGTACTTTGTGCCTGGGTCCCTGGAGCAGTTGCTGGGTGGCAGGATGAGACTGCATTTGACGTCCCCTGTCCACAGGACCTCCAGAGAGTGGCTGCCCTCTGGACAAATGCAGGCACCTCTGTGGGATGTGGGACCCTCACTCTGCCTGTTCTGCCAGCCCAGGGCTTGCCTCTTCCCCAAGCTTCTCATCTTCATCTCCTGAGTCTGGCCAACCTTTCCATGGATGCTGCCCGTGGTGGCGGCGAGGGTGGCTGGATGTGCCACCTTGGTTCTGCTGTGGGGCATCTCTTCCGTCTTCCAGGGCCAGCCCCCCCGCTATGATGCTGTGCCTGTCCCCTTCCGGGTGACAGTGTGCACCCTGCATCCATAAACCGCCTCTGCACTTTCCCTTCTCGTCCGGAGGCTGGTAGGATGATTGTCACAAAGCCCTCAGTGTGGGCTGTGGCCTGGGCAGCAATTCAGGAGGAGCAGTTTCATGGGAGCTCTGGTCTTTTGCCCGCAGGACTGACTTCCAGATGTGCTGGGGCTGAGTCTGCACTTCTTGGGTAGACACTGCAAGGCCTCGGCTCTTCCTGGGCGGCTGAGTCACATGGCCACTGAGTGCCATTAGACTTCGCCAGGTGGACAGGCAGCTCAGAGCTGCTTTCCAAGTGACTGGAGGAAATGCGCTTTGCCTGGGATGCGAGGTCTGGGCTTGCTGGGGGCATGGCGCTTCTGCCAGATGCTCGGGGCAGGGCCGGGCCTGCTGGGCACCCACACTTGTAGCAGGGGGAACTGTCACAGCCTGGACCTGCTGTGGGGCTTCTGGCCAACATTACCTGCTGTCTAGGAAATGGGTGGGAGCGGGACGCCTGGGTGTGCACGCTGCTCCCCAAGCCCAAATCCACCGGAGACGGAGTCTTACTCTGTCACCCAGGCTGGAGTGCAGTCTTGTGATCTTGGCTCACTGCAACCTTCTCCTCCTGGGTTCAAGCAATTCTGCCTCAGCCTCCCAAGTGGCTTCGATTACAGGTGCCTGCTACCACACCAGGCTAATTTCTGTATTTTTAGTAGAGACAGGGTTTCACCATGTTGGTCAGGCTGGTCTCAAACTCCTGACCTCAGGTGGCCCTTGTGTCAGATACGTGCCCACCACATGTGCAGACTTTCTGCTCAGAAACCAGCCTGCCCATCCGCTCTTCCCAGAGCCACTGGTGTCATTGGTCATCTCATCACTGCTGCAGACCCAGAGGGTACTCCAGAAATGTGTGTGTGCCTGAGCCGTCGGGACCTGGTCAGAGCCAGCTCTGATGCCACACCTTTCTGGATGGGGCCTCTGGGACCTGCTGCTGCTGCTCCTGAGGCACTGGACGCAGGCCCCTGCAGGGTGTGGGGAGGCCCAGCTCCCACCTCTGTGCACAGGCTGGGTTGAGTCCAGGCCAGCGACCACTGGCTCTGCCCAGGAGCTCGGGACGGTGGCTGAGACCCCAGTGCTGGCGACTGTCCCAGGCAGTGAGGCGGCCAGTCCGTCAGACCCACATTTTGTCTTTTGTGTGAACTTGGATCTGCTCCTATGATGTTCTCCAGGCAGCTGCTGCTGGCACGGATGTGCCTTCCTCTCCTTGGAGTATTCCTAGGTGTGGCCGTGTCTGAGTCTAATCTGGGGCCAGTCCTGGGCAGAGCAGCATGGGCACACACACAGATGGCGCTCTTGCATAGGGGGTGGCCCAGCTGGGGACTCGGTGCCCTTCCCCATGCCCACCTGCCCCGTGCCTGCCTGCCCTATGCCCTCTGTGTCTCAGGTCCCTCCTTGCCCTGCACCTGCTGGTTTCTCAGCAGATAAGGGCCCCTGTGGGGTGAAGCCCTTAGTGGGGCTTGGGCACTCGGCGCTGGCCCTGTTTGTCCTGCCTGTGGCAAAGGAGCAAAGCCACGGGCGCTGGGCCCCACTGCCCTCGCGGCTGTCTCACCTTTTCAGAGGGAGAAGCCAGGGTCAGCCGCCCCATCTCAGAATCACTCCTGTTGCCGTGGCAACCCACCTCCCAGTCTCTGACCCTTGTCCTCCACCTGCACCTCCTCCCGTGGCTCTGCGGGGGTGGGGAGCGGTCAGGAGAGGCAGTTTGAGGAACTGTGAAACAGTTTCCCCACGGAAAGCTTAGACCTGGCTCCGAAAATTTGTCACCTGACCCCAGGACCCCATCTGCAGGTTCTGTGTCCTGGGCCACCCAGGAACTGATGACCTCAGGGCCCAGAGGGGTAGGGGCAGTGGATGGCAAGGAGACTGCTCTGAGCCTGGGCCCTCACCACAATTAGGGGTGTGGCAGACTCCATTGGGGGTAGGGGGCCTCCCTTTCCTTGGCCCTACCCACACTGGGACATTACCACATGGATGAGACCTGGTCTGCCCCCCAGGGTGAGCACCCCAACTGTAGGGCTGTTGGCCCCACAGGGTTGTGGGGTGTCCCTTATGGTGTGCTAAAGTGCAGGACCCAAGAAGTAAAGAGACAGGACACTGAAGAACTGGAGAAGAGCAGCTGGACTTGGAGGGCCACGCCACCTTCTGTGTGTTCGAGGCCCCGAACACACAGAAGCATCTGTATTTATTAGGTACAAGCAGGGGGAAGGGTCGTGAGTGAGGTCATCATCTATAGGCTTAGTGATAGGGCATATATAATCATGTGAGTTACAAGCAAGGGGGCCACCCCATTATATCACCTGGGCAGAGAGGTGGGCCGTGCGCAGCCGGGGGCCGTGCCATGCTGTGCGCAGTATTAGAGGGTCATGTACAGAAAAAGCATCCACCCCCATTAGGTCACCGAGGTAAGGAGGCAGGCTGCGTGCAACAGGTGTCGTGTGCAACACTTCTTATCTGGGGGCTGGAGACTTCAAAGGGTTTCTAATAGAAGGATACTGTAAGCCAATGCAGTGGGAGCTGACAGACTTGTGCTCTTCTCTTAGGATATTTAAGGGAGGATGATTTGAGCCAGCACAGAAGTGAGAAAAGACTGACAGGGTGTACAGCCGCTCTGACTAATCACACCAGAGGGGTTCTTCTCCCTCAGTTATTTCCAGGATCTCAGGCCTGAAGCCGACTTTCCACAGGAACTGGATGCAAGGTACTACAGCTCCTTTATCAGGAGGAGAGGCTCTTGATCCAAGCCTGCCATACAGCATATGCCCTTTCAGGCAAGATGACACCGCCTGGGTCGTTGGTTCTTGTCCTGGTCTGGCTGTTTTTCCCATGTACTTGCTTCCACTCTACGTCTGCTCTAGGCATTCCTCCTACTACAAACTACTATATGGTTATACAGAAGGATTCTATAAATCAGCACGAAATGTGTTGGTACAGCGCCGACTACATCCGTTATATGATTATAGAGAAGGATTATATGGAAATAAGTATGATTATATATATTAGCTAGATGCAGTAAGCAGTAAGTTATATGGTTATATAGAAAGATTATATGGTACTAAATATGATTATATATATATAAGCTAGATATAAGCAAGCGGTGAGTTATACTTCAAGCACTAATTGTGCCTGGAGTCTGCACAGGTCTCCTTCCTCGGTGCCCATGGGGGATGTTACCCACACCCAACACCAGGTCAGGAATCCCTGCTGCAGGGGTCCCACCTGGGCTGAAGAGAGGCGCGGCCCAACCAAGGCCCAGGCTGGGCCCTGCACACCCCACACAGCCGCCCTGTTCTCTTGCTTCCATGCCCTGGTGCAGCCCGTCTCTTGGGGTCTTGGTGCCTGGCTTATATGATAGCAATTCCTCCAGGGCTGCAAAGGAGGGGCAGAGGGAAGCCACGGATAGGCCCTGGGTGCCCCACTGCCCACCACTGTTGCCCAGGGCACTGCACTTGGTACAGCAGCAGAAATGCCAGCAGAGTCACCTGGAGCTCGACCATGGTGTGAAGGTGCCACATAGGCCAGGTCCCTCTGGGTGGAGATGTGTAGAGATGGCACAGGCCAAGCACCTCTGGGTGGAGATGTGTAGAGATGGCACAGGCCGGGCATCTCCGGGTGGAGATGTGTAGAGATGTCACAGGCCAGGCTCCTCCGGGTGGAGATGTGTGTAGAGATGGCACAGGCCGGGCACCACCGGGTGGAGATGTGTAGAGATGGCACAGGCTGGGTCCTCCAGGTGGAGATGTGTAGAGATGGCACAGGCCAGGCACCACCGGGTGGAGATGTGTGTAGAGATGTCACAGGCCGGGCACCACCGGGTGGAGATGTGTAGAGATGGCACAGGC
>NW_022437025.1:923639-955347 GCF_009761245.1 Sapajus apella
ATGGCACAGGCCGGGCACCGCCGGGTGGAGATGTGTGTAGAGATGGCAAAGGCCGGGCACAGGCCGGGCACCGCCGGGTGGAGATGTGTAGAGATGGCACAGGCTGGGCATCTCCGGATGGAGATGTGTAGAGATGGCACAGGCCGGGTCCTCTGGGTGGAGATGTGTAGAGATGGCACAGGCTGGGCACCTCTGGGTGATGTATAGAAATAGCACAGGCCGGGCCCCTCTGGGTGTAGATGTGTAGAGATGGCACAGGTCGGGCCCCTCTGGGTGGAGAGGTGGTGAGATGGCACAAGCCGGGCCCTTCTGGGTGGAGAGGTGGAGAGATGGGTCCAGCCTTCAACCCCAAGCCATTTCAGCTGGGTCTGGCCAGTGTCCTCTCTGGCCTTGGGCAGGGATCCGGCTTGGGCTTAGGAGTCCATGTCTGTGGGGACAGGTGCCCATCACAGCAGGGGTGCTGGGGAGTCTGGGCTGCAGGATCCCCTCGGCCTGCCCAGCCCAGGAGCTCTGAGCCCTTCCTTGTCTCATGAGGACACTAAGCTCCTGGTCGGTGCCCTCCAAGACCGAATTCACCTTCGTCACCTCCCAAAGCCCCACCTCCCATTGGAGGTTTGAACTTAACATACACATTTTTGGGGACAAAGACATTCAGTCCATAACACGGACTCCTGGTCCAGGCTCAGAAATGCCTGTGCCCTCTGACCTGGACTGCGCTTCTGCATTCTCCAGACGGTGAGCATGGGAACCCTGTGTGTCTGTGACCATGTCACTGCAGTGCCAGGGTGAGTCGCCCCTTCAGACAGTGGCTCCAGGCAGCACAGGGATATGCTAGCTCCGAGCCCCAGTGAGAAGCTCCAACAAGGACAGCACGTGGAGATAGGAGGTCACAGGAGAGGAGGGAAGCAGAAGTGGTCATTCGTGCATTTAAAGTTGGAAATGACCCAGAGCCACTGTCATGCATCCATAACACTGAAGGAGCGTCTACCTTCCAGCCCTCCACGGTTGCCTCTCCTCTGCCTCTTTCTAGAAAGCTAATCTAGTTACCATTTATTTATTTATTTATTTTGAGACGGAGTCTCGCTCTGTCACCCAGGCTGGAGTACAGTGGCGCAATTTCGGCTCATTGCAACCTCCCCACCAGGTTCAAGCGATTCTCCTGCCTCAGCCTCCTGAGTAGCTGGGATTACCGGCGCCTGCCATCGTGGATGGCTAATTTTTGTATTTTTAGTAGAGATGGGGTTTCACCATCTTGAACAGGCTGGTCTTGAACTCCTGACCTCGTGATTCACCTGCCTTGGCCTCCCAAAGTGCTGGGATTACAGGTGTGAGCCACCACACCTCATCAATAATCTAGCTCTTTATTTTTTATTTTATTTTCTTGAGACAGAGTCTCACTCTGTCATCCAGGCTGGAGTGCAGTGGTACGATCTCAGCTCACTGCTGCCTCCATCTCCCAGGTTCAGGCAATTCTACCTCAGCCTCCCAAGTAGCTGGAACAACAGGCACCTGTCGCCACTAATTTTCTTTTCTTTTTTTTTTTTTTTTTTTTTGAAACGGAGTCTTGCTCTGACGCCAGGCTGGAGCACAGTGGTGCCATCTTGGCTCACTGCAACCTCTGCCTCCTGGGTTCAAGCAATTCTCCTGCCTCAGCCTCCCGAGTAGCTGGGATTACAGGTGTGTGCCACCATGCCTGGCTAATTTTTGTATTTTTAGTAGAGACAGGGTTTCACCATATTGGTCAGACTGGTCTCAAACTCCTGACTTCATGATCCACTTCGGCCTCCCAAAGTGCTGGGATTACAGGTGTGAGCCACTGTGCACGGCCTAATTTTCGTATTTTTAATAGAGACAAGGTTTCACCATCTTGGCCAGGCTAGTCTTGAACTCCTGACCTCAAATAATCCACCTGTCTCAGCCTCCCAAAGTGCAGGAATTACAGATGTGAGCCATCGTACTCATCCATTTGTTTTAAATAACACCTTTACTGACCTTTACACACAACAAGCTGCTGTTTAAAGTTTAAGAGCATGGTGGCTCACACCTGTAATCCCAGCACTTTGGGAGGTTGAGGTGGGTGAATCATGAGGTCAGGTATTCAAGACCAGCCTGGCTAACATGGTGAAACACACACACACACACACACTGTGTGTATATATATATATATATTATATATTATATATATATATATTAGCTGGGTGTTGGTGGCGGGTGCCTGTAATCCCAGCCATTTGGGAGGCTGGGGCAGAAGAATTGCTTGAACCCGGGAGACGAAGGTTGCAGTAAGCCGAGATTGCACCACTGCACTCTAGCCCAGGCAACAGTGTGAGACTCTGTCTCAAAATATAAATAAATAAATAAATAATAAAGTGTAAGAGCTGATCGATTTTGATGTATGTCCTCCATAAGACTATGACCACAGTTGAGATGGAGACCTCTCCATCACCCGAAAGCCTGTTTCCTACCCCTTGGAGTCCCTCCTCCCTTATCCCTCTCTTTTGACCCGAGCCATTCCCAGCAGCCCCTGACCTAGTTAAAAAGCCATAGATTAATTGGCTTTTTCTAGGCTGGGCATGGTGGCTCACGCCTGTAATCCCAGCACTTTGGGAGGCTGAGGCGGGTGGATCACCTGAGGTCAGGAGTTCAAGACCAACCTGGCCAACATGGTGAAACCCTATCTCTACTAAAAATATAAAACTTAGCTGGGTGTGGTGGACACCTGTAATCCCAGCTACTCAGGAGGCTGAGGCACAAGAATCGATTGAACCTGGGAAACAGAGGCTGCAGAGAGCTGAGATCACACCACTGTACTCTAGCCTGGGTGACAGAGCCAGACCCTGTCTCAAAAAAAAAAAAATTGTCTTTTTTTATAGAAAAAAATTTTTCTATAAAATTTTTGTCTAAAAAAATTTTATACAAATGAAATCAGACACAGTGCGTGATTCCACTGATGTCTTTCACAAGTCTTTCTCAGAATTATTCTGAGAGTCTCCGGGTGTCTTCCTTTTCCCTCCTCAAGGCCCCACAGCAGGGGTGTCGGGCAGTTGCCTTCCCCACTCCCTTGCTGAAGGACATGAAGGTTGTTTCCAGTTTGCGTGATTGCTGGTAAAGCTGCTGAGCATTTGTGTGCACATCTTTGTGTAGGCGTGTGTGTCTATAACCATGCCGTCGTTTCTGTCAGGTGAAGACCTAGTGGTGGCACGGCTGGGTCCTGTGATTGCTGTAGGCTTAACTTTGTTTTCTTCTTTCTTAGAGACAGAATCTCACCTGTGGCCCAGGCCAGAGTGCAGTGGTGTGATCACGGCTCACTGCAAGCTCTGCCTCCCGGGCTCAAGCAATCCTCCCACCTCAGCCTCCGGAGTACCTGGGACTTGGCAATGGGTGTGCGCCACCATGCTTGGCTAATTTTTGTCTTTTTTGTAGAGACAGGGTTTCAACATGTTGCCCAGGCTGGTCTCAAACTCTTGAACTAGAGTGATCCTCCCACTTGGCCTCCCAAAGTGCTGAGATTACAGGCGTGAGCCACAGCACCCAGCCCAAGATCTTAACTTTTAAAAAAAATTTTTTATCTTTTCTTTTATTTTTGAGATGGAGTCTCACTTTGTGGCCCAGGCTGGAGTGCAATGGCACCATCTCAACTCACTGCAACTTTACCTCCTGGGATAAAGCAATCCTCCTGCCTCAGCCTCCTGAGTATCTGGGATTACGGGCAACTGCCACCACGCCTGTGTAATTTTCTTTTATATTTTTACTGGAGACGGGGTTTTGCCATGTTGGCCAGGCTGGTCTCAAACTTCTGACCTCAGATGATCCGCCCAAGTCATCCTCCCAAAGTGCTGAGATTATAGGTGTGAGCCACTGTGCCTGGCCAACTTTTTTTTTCTAATATATATTTTATTGCATTTTAGGTTTTGGGGTACATGTGAAGAGCATGCAAGATTGTTGCATAGGTACATACATGGCAGTGTGGTTTGCTGCCTATAAGGTTTACTAAACTATCTTCCAAAATGGTCATATCACTTTACATGGTGTACCAGCGACATATGAAAGTCACACTTGCTGCACGTCCTCGTTTGAGGGATTTTTCCCTATTGATTTTGTACCCTGCCACCTTGCCAAGTGTGCTTATTCATCCCAGCCCCCAGTCCCCGCTGGCCCTCTGTGGTAGATTCTGCAGAATTTTCTACCTAGATGATCTTGCCTTTTATAAATAAATACCATTTCACTTCTCCCCCCCCCCCCCCCCCCCCAATTTGGATCCTTTAATTTCTTTTTCTGCATGTGTTGTCCTGGCTGGAACCTGATGTCGATGCTGGATGGAGGTGGAGTGTGAAAACCATGGTTCCTGATTTCAGGGAAAGCTTCATCCTTCACAGTTAGATGTGACGTTGGCTTCAAGATTTTTTGGTAGATGTCTGTATTCATCAGGGTTCTCGGGCTGGGCGTGGTGGCTCACGCCTATAGTCCAAGCACTTTGGAGGCCAAGGCGGGCGGATCACCTGAGATCGGGAGTTCAAGACCAGCCTGACCAACACGGTGAAAGCCCGTCTTTAAAAAAAAAAAAAAAAAATCAGCATTCTCTAGAGGGACAGAACTAATAGGATAGAGTTTCTCAAGGAGTATTAACGCACACGATCACAAGGTCCCACCATAGGCCGCCTGCAAGCTGAGGAGCAAGGAAGCCAGTCGGAATCCCAAAGCTGAAGAACTTGGAGCCTGATGTCCGAGGAACATGCAGCCTGGGAGATAGACAGAGGCTGGGAGGCTAAGCCAGTGTGGCCTTCTCGAGTTTTTCTACCTGCTTTTCATTCTGGCCATGCTGGCAGCTGATGAGATGGTGCCCTTGCCAGCCCTGAGAAGTACATGAGCAGCCTGAAAAGCAAGATAGTCCGAGCAGCTGAAACAGCAGCCAGGGGTGCTGGGGACGCTGATTCCCAGCAGAACCCAGATCGCGTCTTTGTAGTGGCTTCTGAAAAGCCAGAGTGGCCGCCTCCACCAAACAGATCTGCTGGCCCAGAGGCCTCGGAGGCGGGGAGCCGGGGACTGAGCTCTGCCCGCTGCTCTTGTGTTTCTTCCTGAGGGGCCTAGAGGGAGTCACACCCACGAACTAGAGTTAACGCTCTTCTCTGCTGACCCCAACTTTTTAGACAAAGCTGCTCTTCCTTAATTGCAAATCAGAAAATCTTTTTTTTTTTTTTTTTGAGATGGCGTCTCATTCTGACGCCCCGGCTGGAGTGCATTGGCATGATCTTAGCTCACTGCAACCTCTGCCTCCCAGGTTCAAGCAATTCTTCTGCCTCAGCCTCCCAAGTAGCTGGGACCACAGGTGTGCGTCACCACGCCTGGATAATTTTTGTATTTTTAGTAGAGATGGGGTTTCACCATATTGGCCAGGTTGGTCTCGAACTCCTGACCTCGTGATCCACCCGCCTCAGCCTCCCAAAGTGCTGGGAGTACAAGCATGAGCCACTGCGCCCGGCTTTTTTTTTTTTTTTTGAGACAGAGTTTTGCTCTTGTTACCCAGGCTGGAGTGGTGCAATGGCGCAATCTTGGCTCACCGCAACCTCCGCCTCCTGGGTTCAGGCAATTCTCCTGCCTCAGCCTCCTGAGTAGCTGGGACTACAGGCACGCGCCACCATGCCCAGCTAATTTTTGGTATTTTTAGTAGAGACGGGGTTTCACCATGTTGACCAGGATGGTCTCGATCTCTTGACCTCGTGATCCACCCGCCTCGGACTCCCAAAGTGCTGGGATTACAGGCGTGAGCCACTGCACCCAGCCCTAGTTTTTGTATTTTTAATAGAGACAGGGTTTCACCATGTTGGTCAGGCTGGTGTCGAACTCCTGACCTCAAGTGATCTGCGCCTTGGCCTCCCAGACTGCTGGGATTACAGGCATGAGCCACCATGCCCAGCCCCAGAAAATCTTTGAATCTACCTGTGACCTGGAACACCCCCCGCCCCTTCAAGATATCCCACCCTTTTAGGCCAAAACCAACGTGTAACCTCTGTGTTTTGATTTACAAATTTGTCTGTGAATTCCATTTTTCTGAAATTCCTGCCTTTAAAAACCCTTGCATGCAAGCCATCCGAGAGGCCAGCACTTAAGCATGAGCTGCGCCGTTCTCCTTGCTTGGCCAAGCCTGCAAGGACGCGTCCCCCTGTCACCTGCTGCAGCCCTCGGCGTGGACGCCGGCCTTACTGTGCTAGGTCAGTTCGTTGACAAGTCAGCTTTGCGTCTCTGCATGAACCTCTCTTGATCATGATGTAGTATTTTTTATATTATTGAATGTGATGAATTAAAATTAAAAAATGTGTTGCATCTATGCTCATGACATTGTTGAGTAGGTTTCTTTTCCTGTAATTCTGCTTTTGGTAGTAGAGTAATGCTGGCCTTATATGATGAGTTGGGGTATATTCCTTTCTCTCTACTTTTCTGGTACTGTTTGTATAGAAATAACATTATTTCCTCCTTAAACGTTTGATAGAATTTCTCAGTGAAGCCATCTGGGCCCAGTGTTTTCCTTGTGGGAATGTTTTAACTAAAACTTCGAATACTTAATAGATACAGGGCTATTCAGGTTATCTATTTCTTCTTGAGTGAGCTTTGGTTGTTTCTATCGGTGGATGTGTCCATTTGTTCTAAGTTGTGAAATTTATTGATATAAAGTCACTTGTATTTTCTTATTTTCTTTTTTTTTGGGAATGTAGGTGCAAGGTTACTTGTATTTTCTATCATTCTCTTTTTGTTTTTTGAGATGGAGTTTCGCATTCTTTATTTATTTTTATTTTTTGAGACTGAGTTTTGCTCTTGTTGCCCAGGCTGGAGTGCAATGGCACAATCTTGGCTCACTGCAACCTCTGCCTCCCAGGTTCAAGCAATTCTCTTGCCTCAGCCTCCCGAGTAGCTGAGATTACAGGCATGAGCCAACACGCCCAGCTAATTTTTGTATTTTTAGTAGAGATGGGGTTTCACCATGTTGGCCAGGCTGGTTTGGAACCCCTGGCCTCAAGTGATCCAGCCGCCTCAGCATCCCAAAGTGATGGGATTACAGGCATGATCCCACCACGCCCGGCCTCTCTGTTTTCTATTTAATTGATTTCTGCTGTGATCTTTACTGGTGCCCTTCTGCTGACTTCGAGTTTCATTTGCTTGGGTTTTTCTCGTTTCTTTGGAGCTGAGCTCGTTGATGTGAGTCTGTCTTTAGTGTGCGTATTCAGTGTTGTTGGTTTCTAAGTACTGCTTTAATGGCATCCCACTGTTTTGGATATGGTGCTTTTCCTTTGCATTCTGTGCAATATATATATGTATATTTTACACGGAGTCTCTCTCTGTTACCCAGGTTGGAGTGCAACCCGGCTAACTTTTGTATTTTTAGTAGAGACAGGGTTTCGCCATGTTGGTTAGGCAGGTCTTGAACTCCTGACCTCAGGTGATCTGCCCACCTCTGCCTCCCAAAGTGTTGTGATTACACTGTACCTGGCCTGTTCAACATAATTTTTAATTTTCCTTTTGTTTCTTCTTCAGTACATGGGAAATTAAGGGGGATTATTTAGTTTCCAAATACTTGGGGATTTTTCAGATATCTTTCTGTTGTTAATTTCTTTTTTTCTTTTCTTTTTGAGACGGAGTCTTGTTCTGTCACCCAGACTGGAGTGCAGTAGCATGATCTAGGCTCACTGCAACCTCCACCTCCCAGTTTCAAGCGATTCTCCAGCCTCAGCCTCCTAAGTAGCTAGGACGACAGGCATGTGTCACCATGCCTGGCTAATTTTTGTGTTTTTAGTAGAGATGGGGGTTTCACCATATTGGTCAGGCTGGTCTTGAACTCCTGACCTCATGATCTGCCTGCCTCAGCCCCCCAAGGTGCTGAGATTACAGGTGTGAGCCACCATGCCTGGCTGTTGATTTCTAATATAATTCCACTGTGGTCAGAGAATGTGCTTTGAGTGACTTGAATCCTTTTAAATATATTGTAACTTTTGGCCAGGTATGGTGGGCCATGCTTGTCATTCCAGCTACTTGGGAGGCTGAGGCAGGAGAATTCCTTGAACCTGGGAGGTGGAGGTTGCCGTGAGCTGAGATCGTGCCACTGGACTCCAGCCTGGGTGACAGAGCAAGACTCTGTCTCCAAAATACATATATAAATAAAATAATAAAAAAATATATATATATTGTAATTTTTGGCCTAGAAAATGGTGGACTGTCCTATAAAAGTCAGTTTGTTGGTAGTGTTGCTCAAGTTGTCTAATATTCCTAATGTTTTTTGTCCACCTGCTGAGCTGGGAGAGGAATGTCTGACATCTTAGAGTGTAATTGTGGATTTTACCATATTCCTTCAGTTCTATCAGTGCTTGCTTCCTGGATTTTTATTACCTGTCATTAAGTGCATATACTTTTAGGGTTTTTATGTCCTTTGGGTAATTTAAAAAAAAAATTTTTTTTTGAGACTGAGTCTTACTCTGTCACTAGGGTGGACTGCAGTGGCACAATCTTGGCTCACTGCAACCTCTGGCTCCCCAGTTAAAGCGATTCTCCTGCCTCAGCCTCCTGAGTAGCTGGGATTATAGGCATGCACCACCATGCCCGGCTAATTTTTGTATTTTTAGTGGAGTCGGGGTTTCACCATGTTGGCCAGGATGGTCTCGATCTCCTGACCTCGTGATCCCCCGACCTCGTGATCCCCCTGCCTTGGCCTCCCAAAGTACTGGGATTACAGGTATGAGTCACTGCACCTGGCCAGGATTTTGCCAATTTATCATGAAACGATCTTACTTACCTCTGGTTATATTCTTAGCTCTGAAATACACTTTGGCTGATAGTAACGTAGTCACTCCAGATTTCTTCTTCCTTTTTACTTTTTGTTTTTTCTTGAGATGGAATCTTGCTCTGTCACTCAGGCTGGAGTGCAGTGGTATGATCTTGGCTCACTGCAACCTCCATCTCCTGGGTTCAAGCAGTTCTCCTGTTCAGCCTCCAGAGTAGCTGGGATCACAGATGCCCATCTCTACACTTGGCTAATTTTCATATTTTTATTAGAGATGGGATTTTGCCATGTTGGCCAGGCTGGTCTCCAACTCCTGACCTCAAGTGATCTGCCTGCCTTGCCCTCTCAAAGTGCTGGGATTACAGGTGTGAGCCACCCCCCCAGCCTCCTTCATCTTTCTTTTTGTTAGAGACAAGGTCTCACTAGGCTGCCCACTCTGGACATGAACTTCTGGGCTTAAGTGATTGTTCCATCTCAGCCTCCCAAGTAGCTGGGTGTACAGGGGCATCCCGCTGTGCCCGGCCAGATTTCCTTTGAGTAGTGTCAGTGTGGTATATCTTTCCCTATCCTTTTACTTTTAACATCATTGTGTCTTCTTTATATTTGATGTGTGTTTCTTCTAGGCAGCATATAGATGGGTATTGCTTTTTTGGCCCAATCTGACAAGCTTTGCCTTTTAGGTGGGATGTTTAGAATATTTACATTTAATGTGATTATTAAAATGATGGGGTTTAGATCCACCATCTTACTATGTGTCTTTGACTCATCTCATTTTTATTTCTCCCTTTTTCTCTACTTTTCTTTTCTTTTCTTTTTTTTTTTTTTTTGAGACAGAGTCTCGCTCTGTTGCCAGGCGCCAGGCTGTGGTGCAGTGGCGCGATTTCGGCTCACTGCAACCTCCACCTCCTGGGTTCAAGCAATTCTCCTGCCTCAGCCTCCCGAGTAGCTGGGATTACAGGCGAGAGCCACCACGTCTAGCTAATTTTTGTATTTTTTAGTAGAGATGGGGTTTCACCATGTTGGCCAGGATGGTCTCAATCTCTTGACTTCATGATCCACCCACCTCTGCCTCCCAAAGTGCTGGGATTACAGGCATGAGCCCTGTGCCTGGCCTTCTCTGCTTTTTTCAGGGGTTAATTTTTAAATTCTATTTGTTTCCTTTGTTGTATTAGCTGTAATTATTTTAATGGTTGCTTTCAGATTTATACTATATATTTTTAACTTGTCACTAACTTCCAGTGATATCTTGCAACCTCATATATATTCAAAGAAACTTACGACATTACATTTCCATTTCCCTTCCAGCCATTGTCCTATTGTTGTTACATATTTTAATTTTTCATATGATATAAACCCTACAATACATTTTTTTGCATTGGTCAGATGATTATCAAGCAGGTGGATCACCTGAGGTTAAGAGTTCAAGACCAGCCTGGCCGACATGATAAAACATTTCTACTAAAGATACAAAAATTAGCCAGGTGTGTTACTGCATGTCTGTAATCCTGGCTACTCTGGAGGCTGAGGCACAAGAACTGCTTGAACCACGGAGGCAGAAGTTGCAGTGAGCTGAGATTATGCCACTGCACTCCAGCCTGGGAGACAGAGTGAGACTTTGTCTCAAAAAATAAAATAAAATAGATGATAATCTTTGAAAGATATTTAAATAATAAGGAAAACATTTTTGAGACATGGTCTTGTTCTGTCACCCACTGCTACCACACACAACTGGCTATTTATTTATTTATTTATTTTAGACAGTATCTCGCTCTGTCTCCCAGGCTGGAGTGCAGTGGTGAAATCTTGGCTCACTGCAACCTCTGCCTTTCAGGTTCCAGCAATTCTCTTGCCTCAACCTCCTGAGTAGCTGGGATTACAGGCGCCTGCCACCATATCCAACTAATTTTTGTATTTTTTAGTAGAGACGGGGTTTCGCCATGTTGGCCAGGCTGGTCTCAAACTCCTGGTATCAAATGAGCCGCCCTCCTTGGCCTGCCAAACTGCTGGGATTGACCCTGCCCCAGGTCAATTTTGATTTTTCCCATCTCTCTATAGCAGTCATAATTTCCTGCATGTTTTCATGCTGATTTTTTTTTTTTTTTTTTTTTTAGATGGAGTCTCACTCTATTGCCAGGCTGGAGTGCAGTGGCACGATCTTGGCTCACTGCAACCTCTGCCTCCCGGGTTCAAGCGATTTGCTTGCCTCAGCCTCCTGAGTAGCTGGGACTATAGGCGCGTGCCACCATGCCCAGCTAATTTTTGTATTTTTAGTAGAGATGAGGTTTCACCACGTTGGCCAGGATGGTCTCGATCTCTTGACCTCATGATCCGCCTGCCCCAGCCTTCCAAGTGTTGGGATTACAGGCATGAGCCACCGAACCCAGCCCATGCCTGGTATTTTTTTTTTTTACTGGATATTCAACATTTCATAGTCTACCTTGTTCGGAGCTAGATATTTTTGTATACCTATAAATATCTTTGCATTTGTTTCTGGGATGTGATTAAGTTACTTGGAAACTGTGTAGTCCTTTTTTCTTTCTTTTTCTTTTTTTTGAGATAGGGTCTCACTCTGCCACCCAGGCTGGAGTGCCATGGTATGATCTTGGCTCACTGCTGTCTTGGCCCCCCTGGGCTCAAGTGATCCTCCAACTCAGCCTACCAAGTAGCTGGGACCACAGGCACCACCACCACATCTGGTGACTTTTTGGATTTTTGTGGAGATGGAGTTTTGCCATGTTGCCCAGGCTACTCTCAAACTCCTGGGCTCAAGTGATCTGCCTGCCTCGGCCTCCCAAAGTGCTGGTTTGCAGGTGTGAGCCCCCACATCTGGCTGTGGGTCTTGTTACTGAGTGGGGTTTGGTGGAAACTGAACTGTATTTAGTGTTGTGATGTTTCTTCCTTACTACAAGATGATACCATCTTCCCACCCTAACGATGCTCCCACTGTGGCTGCCGGACACAGGCGCGATTCCCATCCCTGCATGGGCTCTCATCCTGGGTGGGCTCTCATCCTGAGTGGGTCTTTCCCTGGTGGTGAGTGTCTTCTTCACACTCCACACTGATCTGTGCTTAGCCTCAAGGAGGCCCCTCTGTGGGTGTCTGGGCTTCTCTGTGCACCCACTCTCCAGCACTCTGGAGCACCTGTCAGCTCCAGCCACCTGCCTGGCCACCTCTTTCTTCCCAGGTGAGGGAGACGGCAGGTGGCTGCCTGAGTTCCCTTTCTCTTCACTGTGCCTGGGCGGTGGGCGGGACAGTCCTGGCTGCCAGGTGGGTTCCCCTCTCTCCAGCACCACGTCCGCGGTTGCGTGAGCCCAGTGCCTTGCGTGCCGTTTTCACATATATTTGTCTGTTTTTTTGGTTGTTGCAGCTGAGAGTGTGTAAGTCCGACCCGTCACTTCATCTCAATTCTCTGCCAGGCCCCCTCCACTGCACCCGTCCCCGTCAGTCCTACACCTGCTGCCGAGATGCCGCCTCTGCGAGGCCTGGCCTGCCTCTGCTGCCCTGGGGCAGGTGCCCTGGGGCGGCCAGCGAGGGCCCGTGGGGCTCACCTGGGCTGGGCAGGTGGCGACAAGAGCCTGTCTCCCCGCGTCGCCTCCTGAGTCGGCTGCGGAGGGCCAAGAGCCCAGGGTGGCTGGCCGTCCCGTTTCAGCTTTAAGGGCGGGACTCCGCTCCGCGCCACCTGACCCGAAGGGCCGTGGGAGCCGGGGAGGGCCCCGTCCCCGTTCCGGGGGTGGGCGAGGGGCGGGGGGCTTCCGGGGGCGGGTCCCGGGACAGCTGCGGGCTGGGACGTGGCGGGCGGGCGGGGAGGAAACGGGAGGGAAGGAAGGAGAGGGAAGGGGAGGGAACGGGAGGGGAGGGGAGGGGAGGGGAGGGGAGGGAAGGGGAGGGAACGGGAGGGGAGGGGAGGAAAAACGCCTCGGGAGCCTCCGCGCCGCCGCCAGAGGGCAGCGCGTGCCCGCGCGGGAGGACCCCGGCCCCGCCCCCTCCTCGTCCAGGCCCCTCCCCTCCCCGCCCAGACCCCCGCCCCTCTCCCCGCCCCGCCCTTCCCCCTCTCCTCGTCCAGGCCCCGCCCCCTCATCGCCAGGCCCCCGCCCTCTTCCCCGCCCCCGGGCCGCCCCCTGCCCGTGTCCCTCCCACTGCCCGCCCGATCCCAGTGCCGGCACCTGCACGCTCGCTGCTTCTGCACCGCAGGCTTGCAGCCACCTTTCCGCACACCTGTCCCCTTTTCACGCACCTGTGCCCGGCAGCCCGCACACCTGTCTACTCGCCGGCTGTCCGCGAAGTTCAGCGCCGCCCTCCCACTAGCGTGGAACCGCCCCACCCACCTGTCCGCGACCGCGGCGCTGGCCAGGAAGGCGGCAGGTGGGCCCTGGCGCTCCATGCTCCCTGTGGACAGGGCCGCGGAGGGGACGCAGGATGTTGTGCCGCTGAGAGGATCACGCAGCGATCCCGAGACCCTTCCCAGGGGCAGAGCGGCAACTGCGCCACCGAGGGCAGGACGGGTGGGCGGGGTGCACCGCCATCCGCCCTCGAGACGCCCACGCTGGCCCAGAGATGGGATTTGGGTTGCAGAACGCTGGGCTGGGAACCAGCGGCTTGGGATGGCCGTTTGGGCCTTGAGGAGTCCCAGACCCCTGACAGCTGGCGCCCCCCACGCCCCGCCCAGCTCTCCTGGGCCCGGGGACACCGGCTGCGAGGCCTCTCCAGTTTCAGTCTTCCCTGGGAGGGCTTCCCGGAAAAGAGGGCTTCTGACCCCAAAAAGAGGCTGCTCTGGGGATGGAGAAGGTGCTGGGTGCTGACCCCTGCGGAGTTGGGGGTGTGAGGCGGGAGGTGGGCAGGCCTTGGGGCTTGTGCAGAGAGGACTTCGAGACGCGGCAGGATGCGGGGGGCCACGGGGCGGCTGGAGGGCGCCCTGGGAGCCCTGCGTGCTGGCCCTGAGCCGGGGTGGCGGGCGAGGCGCGTGGAGGAAGAGGCGTGAAGAGCGGGGCGCACGGGTGAGTCACCTGTCTTCTCCGCGCCTCCGTCTCTTCCTCTGTTCCTGGGGCCGCCTGCCCGGGAGCGGGGATTAAATCGGACGCCGGCGTCTGTTATGATGAGGAAGGCCCTTGTCACTCTAGTCCCTAGCAGGTGAGAGGCGGGAGGCCTCAAGTGGGAACGTACCTACGGCCGAGGGCACCGGGGAACCCGAGCCATATCCCCCGCCCCGTCAGGACCTCTGCCTGCATCGCCGAGGCCGTCTCCACCATCCTGGCCCCGGCAGTTTCGCTGGGCGAAGCCCCGCTTCTCCCTTCTGCTCCCGGAGACACTCCCGGGGCGCGGACCTGCAGGACTTGAAGCGCCTGGAGCCGTCCCATTCGCCTCCTTCTGAGCAAGCAGAGAGCGGTCCAGGCCGGGAACGGGGCTGCGCAGAGGTCAGGCGGCCGCGCGCCCGGCCGGAGCCTGCTCTGGGGGTCGCGGGGATGCCCAGGGAGGTGGGCACCCAGACCTGGGCGCGCACGGGCGCAGGTGTGGGGAGGGCGCGGCGGCTCCCGGCCGGTCCTAGGGGCTTGCGGGACCCAAGGACTCGCGGGCGGGGCCGGGGGCGCGGCGAGGCCGGGCGGGGGCGGGGCCGCGCCGGGGGAAGCCGCCCGCCCGCGGGGCCGCCTGCACCGCGAGGGTTAAGGCCCGGAGCCCGGCGGGGCGGGGGCGGTGCGCGCGCGCGGATTGGGGAAAAGTTTGGCGGCGGGGCGGGGCGCGGGGCGGGCCGGCGCGCGCGGATTGGCCGGAAGTTGTGCCGGGGGCGGGGCGCGCGGCGGGCTCGGCGCTCGCTCCGGTAGAGTTGACAAAGCCCCGCAGGGAAGGACGCCTCGCGGCGCGGCGCCCCGGGCCCCTCGCCCCGCCGCCCCGGGACCCCGGCCCCGGACCCCCGGCCCGCGGACTTGCTCCCCGCCGCCCGCCCGGCTCGAGACCCCGCGCCCCGAGCGCCCGAGCCCGGACCCCGACCCGGCCGGAGCCGCCCTAGCCCAGGTAGCGCCGCCCCGCCCCGAGGCCGGGCCCGGGGGCGCTGGGCGGTGGGATGCGGCGTCCGGGGCGGCGATGACCGCGGAGCGCATGCTGCGGGCCTGGCCGTGACCCCGCTGCCCGCCCGCCGAGGTGAGCCCCCCCGCGCGCGTCTGCGACCCCAGGTGGGCACACCGGGGAGGGTCGGGGGCCTGGGGCGGGGGCGGGGCGGGTCCGGAGCCCCCGCTGCGCGGCCGCTGGGCACGGGTCACGAGCGCCGCCACCGCCGCTCCCGCAGGCCCCCGGCCTGCTCCGCCCCCGCCCCCGCGCCCCACGTCCCACGTGGGCCCCCCAGCGCAAATTTGTCCGCTAATGGCGCAGGCGATTATCTGCGGGGTGCTGGGTGTTGTGTGTCCTGCGGGCAGAGCCGGAGTTACAAGTGCCAGGAATCCAGACGGTGTTTGGAGCGGGAGGGAGGCGGGGGAGCCCGGTAATTAGTGTAAACCCTTTGTCTGCCTTTGATACCCACAGCTTCTCCCCGCAGCGGCTTCCTCCGCCTGGAGCGCGGGCGGGGAGGGCCTGTGGGGGGACCAGACCCCTGATCGCCGCTGCCCGGGACTGGGGTGGTGGCAGCTCTGGGGCCCCGGGCCCGGGCCGGAGAGCAGTATCCTCCAGTTCTGCGCCTGGGTGACTGCGCCCCCAATGCCCCCAGGTCCGGACAGGCCGAGATGACGCCGAGCCCCGCGTTGCTGCTCCTGCTGCCGCCGCTGCTGCTGGGGGCCCTCCCACCGGCCGCCGCCGCCCGAGGTGAGTTCTGGCGCCCTTCCCGGCCAGCCTGGCCTCCGCCAGCGCCGCCCCCTTCCCGCCCAGCCCTGAACCCTGCCACAGTACCCGCCTGGCACGCGCCGTGCCGCGCCCCTGCCGCTCCGCTCACCAAGCCCCTGTCCCTCCAGGGCCCCCTCACCCACAGGCTGTCCACAGCACCCACCAGCGCTCCCGCAGCTGGCTGGAGGGTCCCTCTCACTCCCTCACTCATGCTTGCTGGCCAGATGGGCTCTAGCCCTGGCCCACCAGGACAGGCTCCTGGTCTTGCAAACACTTTCACACTCATACCTGCAGCCCAGGGCAGATGGTCACCTGTGGATTCTTGGGGAGTGGGCTGTTTGTGGCCACAGTGGACCCAATTAGGACTCTGGGAGCCTGCAGAGACCCCCACAGAGGCCAGGATGGGCATTGGGAGATATTGGTGACATACTTGGTGTCCGGGACTGAAACTGACACGCACACCCCCAGTTCCCCAGTTCCCTAGTCCCCCAGCCAACCTAGCTGTGCTCCCTGGGCCTCACCATCCCCAGGCAGGTGGTGCAGGGTGGAGGCTGTATGGACAAGTCCCCAGAGCCATACGCACCCCAGGACTGCGTGCCTGTGGGCACCCACTGCACCATGGCCTGGTGTGTTCTCACACCTCCGACCTCCAGGTGGGCAGCCATGCCCCAGGTCCCAGCCCCAGCAAGGGCATCCGGACTTGATGGGTGATGTGTGCCTGCAGACTCCCGCCCGCCATGTTCCAGGATCTGGGCACAGTGCTGGCTGCCCCCATGACTAGGCGGGACCTGTGGCCAGGCCGGCCCTTCGGGTGTACTGACCACTCAGGATTGTCCGCGCTGTGTCCACCAGTCCTCTTTGAGGCTTCGCACCCCTCCCCTGCCGCCCAGCAAGTGCGACGCATCCAACCTGGCCTTATATGGGCACATTTGGGTGTTGGGTGGCGGGCGGCGGCCCAGGTGGGCCTTATGCCACAGCCCCCCCCGCCTGCCCACACGGGCCTGGCCGAGCGGCTGTTCTGAGGGCCCAGCGGCGTCCTGGGCTGTGTGGGCACTCAGGCCATGCTGGGCGAGCCCCCACCACGGCCAGCGGCCTGGACTTGCATTCTCTTTGATCTGTTTGGCCTCCCCATCCCTGCACCTGCCTGTCCTCTGGCCACTCAGCCAGGGAGGCTCTGGAGGCCTCTGCCCTGGACTGGGGCTGAGGCTGACTGGTGGATGGCAGCGGTCAGCGATGGCAGCAGTCAGCAGAGACTGCCTCTTGGCGAAGATGCCCCAGCAGCCACCCCCTCCACCTTCATCGTCCTCAGCCTCGGCCTTGGGGCCGAGGATATCTAGCCCTGACTTTGCGTGGCAAAGGCCCTGGTGGCACTGGGGAGCTGGGATTGAACTGCTTTCCAAGGGCAGGGGCCTCTGTGGTTTGGGTGGAGGTGGGGAGGACGTTCTTCCGGACTGTGCTGACTTTTCCCCAGCCCAGCCTGGGCTCCACGCAAGGGCCTTCACGTGTGTCCCTCCCACTCTGTGAACAGGCCCAGTGTGCACCTCCGTTAGGCGGAGGACCAGCACGCAGAGGGCCTGGGAGATTTTTGAAAGACATTTTCCGCTGTGTCGTAAGTTCTGGAATCTGCACATCGCTAGACTCGGATCATATTTAAAAAGTTCCTCTTTTCCCAAAGTTTCACAATCTTGGTGGATTTGTCTTAGACTGCTTTTCTTTTTCCAACTTGAAAAAAGATAGGAATTGGCCTTCTCCGTTTCCATTTGATTTCTCCCAGTGGGAACCTGCAAGGTTCTGGCTAAAACGCCTTTCACAAATAACTCTGAAGGAAGTCGTTTCAGGGCTTTCTGAGAAGTGCCACCTTTGAACTTTTGCAAGCATGGCCTTGGGGACCAGCTCTGAGCAGCCTGCCTGGAAGGCCACTCCCCTGCACTCTGCACACGGCCAGCTGCTGTGGGCAAGCAGAGCCCTGACCCAGGTGGGCAGGGTGCCTGTCGGGGGTGCCCATGCTTGGGGGGTGGCATGGTCAGGGTCGGCTCCCTATGGGGGCAGGAGTTGGAGGGGTGTGTGACTCAGGGAAGGGAGAGCTGTGGGTGCACAGTGCTGACCTTGGCCCCCAGCCAGGGCTCAGGGCTCTCTTCCCTTGCCCCAGGCCCCTCCGGGCAGTGGCTGGCTAGTGTGCATCGGGCTGAGGTGGATGTGTGGGAGCTCGGCCCAGCCACTGCAAGGTGGGAAATCGGGCCAGCCGCCCCGTTTCCATCTCGGGGCCCCACTCCTGGAAGGGAAAATAAATCACTGTCCCCTTGGGGGGAGGGAGGGAGCGGTGAACAAAGTCGCCTTTGGCTGGGCCTGGAAACACCGACCGCAGACTCCTTTATCCATTGTGGGGGAATCAATGGGCCTCCGGGCTCCCTTTCAGCCGCAGGCCCCGCGCCGGCCCCGTCGAGGGGAAATGTTGGTTTTTCCCCAGTTGCGGCCTCCAGCCCCTGGCTTGCCCAACCTGGCTCAGGAACCGCGGCCGTGCTGGGAGAGGTGGGCTGTGCCCGCAGGCTGGATCCCGGCTGTGGCACGCTGGCCCTCTGCAGCCCAGGCCTGCTGCTTGGTCCAAGTGG
This sequence comes from Sapajus apella, assembly GCF_009761245.1. Taxonomy (NCBI): domain Eukaryota; kingdom Metazoa; phylum Chordata; class Mammalia; order Primates; family Cebidae; genus Sapajus; species Sapajus apella. The sequence goes on from NW_022437025.1 coordinate 941,820, forward strand.
CCTCCTTTGCCCCATCTGGGCCTTTGCCAGTGACTCCAGGCCTGGTGTGTCCAGGCGACAGCCTCAGTGGGCGGTCAGCACAGGAGGGAGAGGTGTGCCCGCGCCCCACATGCCCCCTCCAGGGCTGCACCCCGTGCTTGCCTGCCACTCTCCCTGGCGGCCGTCCCTGGAGCTGCTGGTCAAGCCCCAGGGTGCCTGGCCTGGCTGCCCTCTGTAGGCAGCTCCAAGGTAGGCCACAGCCCCAGGGCCCACAGTCCAGGATGGCCAGGACAGGGCGAAGCAGGGGATAGGAGAGGAGGGGCCTCAGGCCAGGAAAGGCCTAACAGGGGAGGTGGGCACCAGTCCCCTTGAAGCTAGTTGGCATGGGTGGGGGTCTCCCTTCAGGACATTGTCTCTTGAGGTGGGGGGCGGGGGGCTCCCATCTTGGCAGAAAGCCCAGCCACTTTTCTTCTTGCCTGGTGCTGTTAAGGGGCTGAGGAGTGAATATTGGCCGTGCAGTGACTGGGGAGGAGGGAGCCGGGCTGCCACACTGCTGTGCGGCGTGGGGCCCACTGGGCATGGTGGCACTCTCTGGGCTTCTAAGACTGTGAGCCCCAGGGCAGCCTCATGTCTCCCTGGAGAGCTCAGGTTCCTTCTCCAGGCCTACTGGCCAGTGGCTCCTGGCCTGCCCTCTGCACGCCCGATAACCTTCCTGCCCTGTTCCTAGTAGGGACTGCAGAACTTGGTCTGGAGCGCAGCACCACGCCCTTGACGCAGACATCACTGTCCCCGAGGGCCAGGCGGCTGTGCCTGTGCCCTGCAGGCACCTGGGGAGCTGCAGCTGAAGGCCCAGTGCCCTCCTGTCCCCAGCCCTGTCCTTGAGAAGTCCACCATGTGAGTGGGAGTGAGGGCCTCTGGCCTGGTGGTAGTGCCTGGCACGCCTGGGCTGCTCGGTGGTTGGGGCAGCCCCACCTGGGGACCAAGAGCCCCTTGGCAGGCGTCAGGGTATCAGCTAACCCCAACCTCTGGCCTCTGGGGTTCTGGGCTCAGGAAATGTTCTTGTTGACACTTCTGAAGTAGGAAAGGCTTGCCAAGGTCAGCAGGCAGAGCTCCTTGTGGGAGGTGGAGGTGGAGGCCCCAAGTTCCGGGCAGGGGAGGCCTGGGGGCTGCAGCCAGACAGGCTGGGGTCTTGAGGTGGCAGTGGGGGCCGCATGAAGCCGGGGGGGCCAGGGAGATCTGGACTGGGGTGGGTATGGAGGGGTCCTTGCCTGGTGAGGTCTGGACTGTGAAGGATCTGGAGGGGTCCTTGCCTGCTTTAACACTGTGTGAGGTTCTCTCCAGGGCATGGCACTGTCTGGTGATGCTCTGGTGCCCGCTGTGTGCCCTGGGGTGTTGAGGAGGGGGTAACAGTGCCCTGAGGCTGGGGTTGCAGAAGGTTGCCCCTGAAGGCTTCCAGAGGTGGCCCCCCAGCCTGCTGCCCTGCTGGGTGCCCAGGGCTGAGCAGTGTGGTGGACCACACCAGCTTGCCAGGCCACAGCCTATGGGGCACCCACCTACGCACGGGCCCCCAGTTCCCCTGCACATCCTGAGGGCCTCCTGGCTACCGGTGACTGTGCCCTGGGTCTGTGCATGCATGTGCACATGTGTGCCTGAGCATCCTGGGGCTGGGGCAGGGCCTGGCCCTGGCACCTGCTGGGCAGCAGGCTGTGTGGTGGTCACCTGTGCTCTGGCTCCTGGGCGTGGCCACTCTTGTTCTTGGCTTCCTGGGAGGGTACTCGGCCCTGGCACTGACTCTGGGGTTTCCTACTCACTCCTGCCCAGGGTGCCCCTGGGGGCCTGGCACAGCCACACAGCGGCCATCTGTGGGAGGGGCACTGTTTCTCCTCTTGGTAATCGGGGGGCTGTCAGCCACAGAAGTCTCAGCACCTGGGTTGGCTCTGCAGCCCCTTAGGGCACTGGCACCAGGTGTCCTGATTCTCCTCCCCACCCTTCTGGTCAAGGTGAGCCCCTTTCCCCAGGCCACTATGCTTCTCCGGAGGCGGGGGGTCTGGCCACCCCCACCCCGTGGCTAGGCCCCTGAGCTGAAATTTCTCCAGCTGGAAACTCGTGGGGCCACACAGGGCCCCTGGTTCCCAGGCAGCCTCGCTTCACTCTGGCCCAGTTCAGCTGCCAGGCCACCCTTTGTCCAGCCCCTCCATTCCAGGAGCCCAGAGTTGGCCAGTCAGGGCTGGGGTTGAGGGTCCCCACAGGGCCGGCCCCCAGCAGTCAGCTCCAACTGCCCCTCCCTCCCTGGCACACAGTGGCTCGGTCTGTCCCCATGGATGCCCCACTCCACCATGTTGTCAGCCAGCATCTGCCCTGGCATGGTGGGTGTTCCTTCCCCTGGAAGCCCCCGGCAACTGCACTGGGCCAGGAGTCCTGTCCACCCTGGGCCGGCGCTGCTGTGGCGCTGCAGGGGGACGGACACCACCGGCCTGGGCTGTAGAGACGTCTTGGGAGGTGCAGGGCGCACTGGAAAGTTGGTTGAGGCCATTTCCAGCTGTTTCCTGGTCCTAGCTTGTGCCCCTTCCCCCGCCCCCCGACAGAGGGGCCGTGCTGCCACACGTGTGCCCCTGCCTGTGCGCACCTCTCCCTGTGCCCGGGGCTGCATTCCTGGGGGAGCACTCCCTCCTTGCACCCTGTGGGCACCAGGCCCCACGGAGAGGAGCTGCCGCGGCCTCGGGAGGGAAGCCCCACAGCACAGGGTCGGAGTGCTTCGTCCTCTGTACCTGCTCTGGCTGGCCCCACTGCCATGCCGTTCTCCCTACAAATGGCCCCTGAGCGCCTGCTGTATGCCAGGCCTCTTGACATCACGAGCACGGGAGTGAGGCTTGGGTGTGGGTTCAGACCATGTGGCCAGGGCAGGCCCCTCCAGAAGAGACCGTTGGAGCCCTGGAGAAGCTTGGGCATGGGGGCGTCGGAGGGGGGATGCCAGACGGGGCAGGTGTGGGGAGCTGATCGATGGCCTGTGAAGGCTGGGGGAAGAGCAGGCTGCAGGGGGGTCCTGCCTGTGTCCCTCCAGACTCCAACCCAGGGCTTGCTCACCTCCACCCTCCCTGGGCCCTGGGAACGAGGAGCCTGTGTGTCTGGGTACAGTGTGTGTGACAGGGGGTGTGGGCAGGGCGGCCTCTGGCTGCTGCTTGGTTGTGGGCTTAGCTGCTGCTGTGGGAAACCCCTGCCCCTCCCCCTCCCCCAATTGTGTTTTTTACAGCTGGGTGGGGGGAGAAGAAAGAGGGTGGGGGAGGGGTTGGCAGCATCCCCCTCTTGGCCCACAGCCTCTGAGTCTTTCTCCACAACCAACAGCAGTGAGATCCTGTCTCAGCCTCAGTTTACCCTTATGTCTGGCTCCCACGTGGCCCTTGGTGTCCTGCCGGTGCTGGGACCTCTTGGCTGTGGCTGAGTGTGTGTGTAGGGCGTGGGGTGTGCTGGAGAAGGAGGTGGGGGGTGTCCTGGTGGGTGGACGGCCCTGGGGGCTGCTGTCCGGCCCCAGTGGAGCCCCGACACTGGCTCCCTGTGTCTCCTCTGCTGCAGGGCAGGGTAGAGCAGCTGGTCTCCCTACCAGGTACCTGTGCCCTCGGGTCCTGCCTCAGTTTCCCCATAGGACATCCGTCCAGGTGGCATGGGCTTGCCTGAACACAGAGCCTGGGCCACTGTCCTGGTACACTCAATTCCCAGGAATCTGGGGGCTGGGCTTCCTCCTGGCAGGCCGTCCTGCGGGGGTCTTGGGCCTGCCACGGTAGGGGGTCCAGGGATCCCAGGTGGGGGTGGGGTAGGCTGGGCGAGCAGTAGGGAGGGAGGCTGTTTGCTTTAGGATAAGGCTGGCTCCTCTGGCCTGGCTGCCGCCGCCTGTGCCCACAGCATTTGCAGGCCGGCCCTGGGGTGTCCACGCTTCCGGCCGTACAGGTTGCTTGGCTCTGCACTCTTTCTTAGCAGTGCCCACGAGCAGGGGTCCTGCCTCCCGTCTGTGCGTGTCATCCTGCGCCTCCCACCTGCCCATGGGGACCCCTGCCTTCCCAAGCCTTGCTCGTGTCTGCCTGTGGCAGGGCGGGGGCTGGGACTGGGGCTGGAACTGGAGGGGGCCCCTCCCCGATGTGCGGCTGGGGCTTCTCAGCCTCTGAGGAGGGCTCCCTCCTGGATATGGGGGGCTGGGTCAGTGTGCCCCCCTAGGACAGGGCCAGGCACTGGCTCTCTTGCTCCTGCTGGGCAGTTGTGTGGGTGAACGCTCATGTCGGCCCCCCCACTGGGAGGCCCTGTGGGTGGTGGGATTTCAGGCAGCAACAGGTGCTGGTGGGGTCGCCCTAGGGTGGTGCTGGGACCTGAGCAGGCTGGGAAGGGGTCAGGAGCCCGTGCTGTGGGCCCTACAGCCGCTTCCTCCCCGGGAGAATTTCGCCGGAGCTGCCCCCAGCCCTGGGCAGCTTCCAGGAGAACCACCCTGAGCGGGTGGGCTGGCAGCCCCCCACAGCCACTGTCTCATTTCCTTTCTGGGAGCTGCAGGGAGGGAGGGAAGGAGGGGCTGTGGGGCTGGGGCTCAGGGCCTGGGTGGGAGAGTTCTAAGTTGAGGGAGAGATAGGGGTCAGAGATGAGAGCCCCGCATGTCTTCTCAGAGAGGCCGGGGTGGGCCGGTGGGCCAGGGCTGGGAGGAATCCCTCTGTCCACAGCCCCAGCCCCACCCCCACCCTGTATATTTCTGGTCATGGAGTGAGGAGACTCCACGTCCCCATTCCCAGTGGGCCGGATGATGCTGGTGGGATCAGAACCCAGAGGCTCTGGGCCACACCCCCTGTGCTATCAGTGCCCTTGGGAGGCCTCCAGAGAGGTGATAAGAATTCTCCATGAGGGTCCCTGTCCCCAGACTTGGGGGTCACAGTGGGAGCTGCTGCCCGAGTGTCTGAAGACGCCCGTGGAAGATGCTGCGGGGCCATTGCTAACCCCGTTGAGACGGCTTGGGGTGCTGCTGCCCCTCAGAGTCTCTGCATGCAGTCCGGATGCTCCCAGACAGCACTGGCTGTGGTGCAGGATGGACACCGTCCCCCATGGGCTGGCAAGGGGTGCCCTGGGAACCATGGGTGCCTGCGGCCCCTCTCAGATGTGCAGAGCAGCGGGTGGGCAGTGATGAGGCACGGTGGGAGCCGCGGTGGCCGCTGTAAGGCTACTTGGCATTGGAAGCAGCACGTGGGGCGTTGGGGATGCACGGCCCTCCTCTCTCAGGAGCTCCGTCCAGGTGCAGGCCTGCGGTGGGTGCCCCGAGTTTGTGAGGCCTGCAGGGTTGTATTCTAGACCTCCCCTGGCTGGCTAGGCCCTGGGGTTGGTCCCACACACTCAGGGCCCTGGCCCCGGCCTTAGCCCGGAGGCACCCAGGCAGGGGATGGGGTGGGGTGGAGGCCCAGCCAGGGTGGGAGTGGGTTTCTTTCGGCCGGGAAGGGAGCCGTGGCTTAGCCTGGGACTTTGCTTCTCCACGTAGGGTGGGTTGGGGCAGGTGGCCATGTGGAGCCCCAGCCTCTGTGCTCCAGTGGGTTTCACGGCAGGGTGGGGGATGTACTGGCTGTCAGCCAGACAGGAGCCAGCAGTGCCCAGGGCCAGCCCCAGCCACTGTCTCTGCAGTTTTGCCCTCTGACCCTAGGGCCTTGGGGTCATGCCCCTTCAAGGCTAAGGTGCCTGGCAGGGCACAGCCCTTGGGGTGGGCAGACAGACCTGGGCAGATACAGCCCCTGAACTGAGATCTCACGCTGACAGAGAAGTGGGTGCCACACAGACTCGTCCACACGTTGCATACCACAGGTGGCGGCCAAGCTGGGTGGGATGCAATAATGTGGGGTTGCTGCCCCGTGCCCGACCCAGCTGGGCCCTGGGCTGATGGTTGGGCAGGAGTTGGGTGAGGGGCCTGGGGCCTGTGTGGGACCCCCCGAGGCTGCCCTTATCCTTGGGGAACCGCTGCAGCCTCTGATCCCGGGTGGGCGGCTGCTTCCTGTGTGACCCGGAGGAGCCCCTGCTCTCCTGGCCACCAAATGCAGCAGTTTTGCATCCTCTGGGGACCCTACTCCCCTCTCGAGTCTCAAAGCACCAGCTTCTGGGGCTGTGGGGCCACCCCGGCCGCGAGAGGCTGCCAACATGGTGCTTGGTGGGCTGGTGCTGAGGCCTGGTGAGCGCGGGCAGCTGGGGTCGGGGTTGGGGGCAACCCAGGGGGACCTCGGGCCTGAGGTCTGCGCTGGGCTGTGGCTCCCCTCTTGGCCCCCCTCTGCTCCAGACCCCAACCCCCCCTTCGCTGACTGGCCCTGGCGCCACCTGCAGGCCCCCCGAGGATGGCGGACAAGGTGGTCCCGCAGCAGGTGGCCCGGCTGGGCCGAACCGTGCGGCTGCAGTGCCCGGTGGAGGGGGACCCACCGCCGCTGACCATGTGGACCAAGGACGGCCGCACCATCCACAGCGGCTGGAGCCGCTTCCGCGTGCTGCCCCAGGGGCTGAAGGTGAAGCAGGTGGAGCGGGAGGATGCCGGCGTGTACGTGTGCAAGGCCACCAACGGCTTCGGCAGCCTGAGTGTCAACTACACACTCACTGTGCTGGGTCAGTCGGGGCTGTGGTGAGAGGCCACAGGCTGGGTCGGAGTGGGAGGCGAGGGGCGGACAGGGACACACCTGGGGTCAGAGTCAGCCAGCCCTGGGTGGACAGCCTTCCCTCAGCGCCCTGCCTGGCCTTAGCTGGCTGCACCTCTGCCACCCCCCCGCTGCTGGGCCCCCTCCCCATCGGGCTGCAGCCCTGGGGCCTTCCTCTGGGCGAGGAGGGCAGGAGGCCGGGAGCCGTCGTCTGTGGTCCCACAGAAGGGCTGGGGCGAGGCCTTGGCAGGGTGTGCCAGGCGTCGGCTGTGACTTTGAGGCTCGGGTTTCGGAGTTCAGAGGGCCGCGGGATGCATGGCCTTTCTGTTCTCTTCTGTCCCTGGGGCCCAGGCACTGGGCTCGGACAGGTGTCCAGAGACACGCCCTCCATACATAGGGACCCCAGCACCCCGCCTGCTCTGCTGGGCTCCTGGGTGTGGGGCCCTCGGGTGGGGCTCCTGGGAGCCAGGCTGGCCTGTTTCTGAACACAGGAGCCTGGCCCCAGCCCCAGCTGGGTCTGGGGGTGCGGCCTGAGACAGCCTGGCCCCTGGTTCTGGGCTCAGAGGAGGAGCGGCTGTCACGGGGCTGATGGGGGGACATTCCACAGCACGCCCTGCCCCTCGGCATTGTGTGGAATGGGAACGCTGCGGCTGTCCCCGGCCCCACCCCACAGTCCTTTCAAGGGGGACGATGACCGGGTGGTGTGGGAGCCTTGTGTGTTCACCAGCCCTCGGCCCCTTGATGTGGGCTAGGGTTACCGCAGCTGCTGGCCGTGGCCTGGCTCCCTCCTCCCCCGAGGCCTACAGACCCCCCGGAGCCAGGGTGGGGGCCGGCCCTCCAGCCCTAGCCATGCCCATCAGGGTCACCTGTACCCAGTGTGGGCCAGCGGCCCTTGCCCAGCTGTCCCTGGGATTCTGGGATGTGGGTGTGTGGCGTGGCCCCCTTCCTGGCTTTGCAGGGCTGTCCTGGCTGGTGCTGGGGGTGCCAAGGGCCATGGGGGAGTTGGGGGGCTCCTCAGGGCCTCCCTCATCTGCCTTCCCTGTGTACCTCCATTTCTCTGCAGATGATGCTCGCCCGGGGAAGGAGAGCCTGGGGCCTGACGGCTCCTCTGGGGGTCAAGAGGACCCCGCCAGCCAGCAGTGGGGTGAGCAGGGGCCACCGTCTGCCGGGGTGGGGGCGTCTGTCCGTCCTGGCCCCTTGGGTGCTTCCCTGTCCTCTGACCTCGACGCCACCCCACCCCACAGCACGGCCCCGCTTCACACAGCCCTCCAAGATGAGGCGCCGGGTGATCGCACGGCCCGTGGGCAGCTCCGTGCGGCTCAAGTGCGTGGCCAGTGGGCACCCTCGGCCCGATATCACGTGGATGAAGGATGACCACGCCTTGACACGCCCAGAGGCCGGTGAGCCCAGGAGGAAGACATGGACGCTGAGCCTGAAGAACCTGCGGCCGGAGGACAGTGGCAAATACACCTGCCGTGTGTCAAACCGCATGGGTGCCATCAACGCCACCTACAAGGTGGATGTGATCCGTGAGTGTGGCCCAGGGCACTGGTGGGGCCTGGGGGGCTGGTGGGCCAGGGGTGTTGGCAGGGCCTGGGGGAGCTGGCAGAGCCTGGGGAGCTCTTGGTGTAGAATCCAGTGGCTCCCGGGAGCCTCGCCCATGTGCCACATTCTTGCAGAGCGGACCCGCTCCAAGCCTGTGCTCGCCGGCACGCACCCAGTGAACACGACGGTGGACTTCGGGGGGACCACGTCCTTACAGTGCAAGGTGCGCAGTGATGTGAAGCCCGTGATCCAGTGGCTGAAGCGGGTGGAGTACGGCGCTGAGGGCCGCCACAACTCCACCATCGATGTGGGCGGCCAGAAGTTCGTGGTGCTGCCCACGGCTGACGTGTGGTCGAGGCCCGATGGCTCCTACCTCAATAAGCTGCTCATCTCCCGCGCACGCCCAGATGATGCGGGCATGTACATCTGCCTCGGCGCCAACACCATGGGCTATAGCTTCCGCAGTGCCTTCCTCACTGTGCTGCCAGGTGTGTGGCCGCCAGGGCCCAGCCCCACCCCCCAGGCCCAGCATCTCACCCACTGGGTGGGATCACCCTCCCTCCCTCCCTCCCTCCTTCCTTCCCTGGGCTGTGCAGGCCAGGTCATCTGCCGGCTCAGGGACACCATCTCCACAGCCCCCGGGATGGGTCTGGGGCACTCTCCTGGTCCTTGTGCCAGCGTTCTCCTTCCCACCTCCTTTCCTCTCCCTCTTGCAGACCCAAAACCACCAGGGCCACCTGTGGCCTCCTCATCCACGGCCACTAGCCTGCCGTGGCCTGTGGTCATCGGCATCCCGGCCGGCGCTGTCTTCATACTGGGCACCGTGCTCCTGTGGCTCTGCCAGGCCAAGAAGAAGCCATGCACACCTGCTCCTGTGCCTCCTGTGCCGGGGCACCGCCCACTGGGGATGGCCCGTGACCGCGGTGGGGACAAAGACCTTCCCGTGTTGGCTGCCCTCGGTGCTGGCCCTGGTGTGGGGCTGTGTGAGGAGCATGGGTCTCTGGCAGCCCCCCAGCATCTGCTGGGCCCAGGCTCGGTTGCTGGCCCTAAATTGTACCCCAAACTCTACACGGACATCCACACGCACACTCACACACACTCACACACACACTCACATGTGGAGGGCAAGGTCCACCAGCACATCCACTATCAGTGCTAGATGGTCCCGCCTCTGCGGTGGGCACATGGCCCCGGCCAGATAGGCAGGCTGGGAGGATGGAGGACAGGCGGCAGACGAAGGGGGGCCCACGGCGAGGAGGCACGGCCAGCACCCTGGGGCACCCAGTGTAAAGCATAGCCCCTGGACATACACAGACAGAGACAAGCTGCCTGGACATCTACATACACACACGTGCACACACGGAGACATGCCTGAACCACACTCAGAACTATGCTGCCCTAACACACATGCACACAGACATGCCCGAACACACGCACACACAGATATGCCTGAACACACAGACATACCTGAACATGTGCACAGATATGCCTGAAGACAGACATGCCTGAACACGCACACAAAGATGCCTGAACATGCACACGCAGACATGCCTGAACACAGACATGCCTGAACATGCACACACAGATATGCCCGAACAGACACACACAGATACGCCTGAAAAGACACACACACAGATATGTCTGAACACACACACGCAAGACGTGCCTGAACATGCACACACAGACATGCCTGAATACAGACATGCCTGAACACGCACACACAGATATGCCTGAACACAGATACGCCTGAACAGACACAGATATGTCTGAACACACACACGACGTGCTCGAACATGCACACACAAGACATGCCTGAACACACACATAAGACATGCCCAAACGCACACACAGACATGCCTGAACATGCACACACATAGACATGCCTGAACACATGCAGACATGCCCGAACACACAGACATGCCTGAACACGCATGCACAGACATGCCTGAACATGCACACACAGACATACCCAAACACACATAGACATGCCTGAACACACACACAGACATGTCTGAACATACACGCATGCCTGAACATACACACATGCCTGAACACGCACACAGACATGCCCAGATGCATGCACATGCAGACATGCCAGAACATGTATGGACATGCTGCCTGAACACACGCTGCTTGGACATAGGCACACGCAGATGCACTCCCTGAACACATACGCACCCACACATGTGCAGCTATGCTGCCTAGACACACACATGTCAGGGAGGCGTGCGGTGTGTGTGCAGTGAGGGCTAGATGATGAAGGACTCCCTGCCCCACAGTCACTCTCCCACCCCTGCCTGCCTGTCCCCTGCCTGGCCTTGGTGGCTATTTTTGCCACCTGCCCTGGGGTGTCCAGGAGTCCCCTACTGCCATGGCTGGGGGCACAGCAGCCCCAGGCCTGACAGGCTGGAGCCCATGGCAGGTGGCTCACCCCCACTGCATTCTCCCCCTGCCAGGGAGAAGGGGCCTTGGTATTTATATTTAAGAAATGAAGAGAATGTTAATAATGATGGAAGGAGGGCTGAGGTGCAGGGACTGTGGTCTCTCCTGGGGCTCAGGACCCTCCTGGCCTTTCAGCCAGGCTGATGCCCACACCCCTTCTGGGCCAGGCACCACCCCCACCCTGCTGTCCTGGTGGCCCCGGACTTCTGTAATTTTATATAGACTTTGAGCTGAAACCCCGTATATTTAATTTATTTTGTTAAACATGAAAGCACATCCTTGCCCTCTAGGCTGGTGTCTCTGCCCCGTCTACATGTGTGTGCTCACATGTGCGTGTTCACATGTTGTGCCTGCGTGTCCAGCCTGGTCTCCAGAACCAGTAGCCTGACCCTCCTCTTCCTGGGCCAGAGTCACAGGGACTGGGACCTGGGGGTCTCCAGGTCTGTCACCAGCACCTTCCAGCGGGAGCGCTTGGGTTTGCTGGGCCTCGGGTGGTGTTGGTGTGAGTACCGCCCACAGGCCTGGCCTGGCCGGCGCCCTGCTGCTCTGGCCAAGTGCCGCCCTTTCTCCATGCTGGGGTCACCCTCTGGCCCTCAGTTCAGGGCCTGGGCTCCCAGTCCCTCCTCAGGCTTTGGTGGGTGGCCCAGGGGAGACACAGGCCTCTGAGAGCTGGGGTGGGGCCAAGCTCACGTCACCTCTGACCTCAGGACTCGGTCCAAGTGCCCTCCCAGCCACCAAGAGGTGCTGTGACGGAGGTCACTCCCCGCTTACCCGGTCAGCAGGAAGGGTCGGGGCTGCCAGCTCCACCCAGGGCCTCTGCCTGGCCGGGGGCTCCATTGGCTTTGTAAGAAAAGGAACCGAGGCCTCTCGTGTGTTCGGCAAATCGTGAGGCCCAGCGCGCCCCCGGAGCCTTGCCTTGCTGCCGTGCAGGGCACCTCCTGGCCCTCGCTGGTTCCGAGAGCTTTCCGCTGGAGGAAGCTCGCCCTGCCTGGCTTCGAAGGTGACAGGTGGGCTCTTGGGAGAAGTGTCGGGCACCTTCCCCATCTGGGGCTTCTGAGGACCCCATGGCCTTCAAGATGTCCCCTTTCTGTCCTCTGCCTCCCCGTGGTGGATCCTACTCCTGTCCCCTGAGGGAAGTTGTGACTCCATGGGCAGGGACAGCTTCTGGCACAGCTCTGGCGAGGGCTGTGTGTAGCCGATGGGTGCTGTGGGAGCCTGGCCACCCTGACCGGGGGCGGTGGGGGGGCGCTGTGGGAGCCTGGCCACCCTGACTGGGGGCAGTGGGGGCTCCAGGCGGCCCACAGCTGGCAGCCAAACAGATGTTTCCCAGACAGGACAGGCTGCTGGCCGACGACTGGTCGGGTTTCAGTCTGGAGTGGGGGAGGGCAGAAGGGAGACTTGAGGCAGCTAACGACCTTGGACAGCCGGGAGGCCTCCAGCCATTGGTGGGTCGCAGGGGACAAGCTGCCCCTGCTCCCAGGGAGTAGTGGAGGGATGGGCCGTCTGAGAGGGCTGTGCCCTAGAGCCTCTGAAGGAGGCACTGGGACCACAGACCTCGTGCCTGCCCTCTGCCGTCTGAGATCCAGACCACCACGCAAGGCCGCCCTCGACCTGTGGGCCAGCCTGTCTCACGCCTGCCCAGGGAAGGTGGTGACTGATGCTGTGGGGTCCTCGACGGACAGGCCAGGCCTGGCCCAACCCCCGCTGGGTCCTGGGCTCTCAGGAGGCCAGCCTGGGCCCTGGACTTTGTCATGCTGTGGCCCTGTTGGATGCCAGGCTGGGCAGGGGGGCCCTGAGGAATTAGGACAGACCCTGCCCAGGGGCCCCGGCCACCCCTGGGGCCAATAGCCTGGAGCTCAGACTCCTCAGTCTTTCCCAAGACCTCCTCAGAGGCTGGCTAGAGCCCCTCCTTTCTTCCCTGTGACTTCTAGACCCTTCTCCCCTGGCTGTCCAGCCACGAGAGCCTTGCACCCACCCACGCCCCTCTGTTACCACAGTCTCTAGCCCAAGCCTGCCGGGACCCTGCCCCGTAGACGCCTGTTCCTGGCTGTCTCTTGCCTGGTGCTGCCCCGTGGACACCTGTGGCTGTGGTGCCCACCCCCCGCCGGCCCCGTGGCCACACTAATGCTCTTTCCAGCATATCCGTCACAGAAGCACATGCCAGTGCCCGGCACGGGCTCCCTCGTGGCATCTGCACCTCCATACTCCCGAGAACGGAATCGCATTCCCCTCCCCTCTGCGTGCAGGGGGTCCTGGGAGCTCAGAAGCCACGCTTCAAGGACCAGAGGCAGGAGGCGGGCGGAGGTGCCCAGGGCGGGAGTGTGGCTAGCAGGGCAGAGGACAGGGCTGTGTTTCTGATGGTGGTCCGCCCGGGCTGAGTGCCTGAAGAATGGGGCACTCTGCATCTCAGGCTCACTGGCCAGGAGGCTTGAAGAGCTGGGTGGGGCCTGTGGGAGGTGGGGGTGCTGCTCTGGGGGCCCCAATCTCGCCGGTTCTGCACTGGTCACCTGCACACCATTGCACTATGGGGGCTCCAGGCCCAGGAAGACACACACACACACACACACACACACACACACACACACACACACGTTGGGAAGCTCCTCCAGCTAGCAGGCCTCTGGGCAACACCCTGGCAGGGATGGGGTGCGGGCTGGGAGCCTGAGGGGCGGGGCGGCTGAGGGGGCCCATGGAAAAGGGAGAAGCCCTCTCACCAGGGAGGGGCCGCACCTGGGGCTTCCTGGCCCCTCCATTGTCACCCTTCACCTGGGCAGGACCAGGTCCCGTGCCCTTGGCCACCACAGGAAGGTCGTGGCACAGCCAGTGCTACAAGGATGGGGATGGGCGCAAGTCCCGAGCTCTGTCCTGGACTCCTGGGGGTGTGGGTTGTGGGGGCGCAAGTCCCGAGCTCTGTCCTGGACTCCTGGGGGTGT